>NC_133664.1:67178807-67488145 GCF_037893015.1 Macrotis lagotis | reverse complement strand
CCTGAAAAAGGGGTCACGGAAAGTTGAACATGACTGGAAAAACTTGAACAACAAATAGGCTAGGTTTCCATAACTGTTCCCAACTCTTCTTCATGCTTATTATGACTATCGGCCCTTTGGTCCCTAGGAGAGGCTTTAGAAATGCTCTTGGACAGATTGGAATAAGAACTTATGGTGGACAGCAGGTGGAGGCAAGAGTCGCCCTTAGTGGAACGCAGGTGATGGACTGCTGCCTTCTAGCAGAGAAAAGGGGAGGGCACAGTGAGCTTCGCCAGCTTGAGTTGGTGAGCAGATTGCATAGTGTGGTCTTGTTGGCATCATGGTTAATGCTCCATTAAATGAATAGGTTAGGTGCTTCAGATGAAAACCTAGCTTGTAAATTTGTCATGGATGGTGTTTTAAACTTCTTAATGTGTATCTTGTGAGCGTACATGCCAAGGGGCTCTAGTTTGGCTTTGATTTATCAGTCAAGTGCTTACTTTCAGCCAGGTGCTTTGTGCTAAGTATTAGGGTTATAAAGAAAGGTTAAAAAAGAGTCCCCAAACTCAAGGAGCTCACTCTCTAATGGGGGAAGACAACATGCAAGCTTTGCTTTTGAAAATGTTTATAAAATTGTAGTATATTGGAGGGAAAGTAACCAAAAATGTTTTCTCTTTAGATTGACTTTGCATTTCCACCTTTAAAAAAGAAGCTAATTTAATCCTGGTTTTTGCAAGTACTTAGTAGCTAGGCAGATCTGAGATGTCAGTAGATTCTTAAAGTGACATCAGACTATAGAAACTCATGAGACATATTAGGTTAATCTAATTTATCACTCCTTAGTAACCCAGTCTATTTTATGAATTGCTGAATTGATATATCATGACCATGAAATGTTCCCTTGTTTTCTTGGCAAGCAGGCCTGTTGTACATAACACTTGTATGTCTTGACAGAATTATTTAACTAGTTTGTAAAGCATATAATCAGTGTTTCTTAAACTCTGAACAGCTCTGCTTTTCTTTTTTTTGCTTATAGTCTTGCCTTTCACTTTCAATGTATAGTAATTTATTGGCAAATTATGAGCGCCAAGGGGAAAATTTCAGAAAGGGACCCTCTAACCTTGGCTAATTGCAAAAATAAATCAGTTCCCTGAAATATTAAAGAGTGAGAAAGCATGGGTATTTCTGTGTATGTTACATTGTTTTTTAATCCCCTTAGGACTTTTTTCACAGTTGGGAGAATTTTACCCTTTTTGGTCACACTATTTCCACTAGATGGTGCAGTGCTTATTAAATTATTGAGACTTGAATTAAGTGGGTTTTATTTATTTGTGTGTGTGTGTGTGTGTGTGTGTGTGTGTGTGTGTGTGTGTTTGTATCTCTTAGAATTCTGTTATTTTTTTTTTAGATTTTTTTTTGCAAGGCAAATGGGGTTAAGTGGCTTTCCCAAAGCTACACAGGTAGGTAATTATTAAGTGTCTGAGGCTGGATTTGAACTCAGGTACTCCTGACTCTAGGGTCGTTGCTCTATCCACTGCACCACCTAGCCTCCCCTAATTCTGTTATTTTTTTACTGATTTGAAGAGATTTTTGCAGTCATGCTGTGTGATTGAGGTAGCAATTCAGTTAAGTGAAATAGTATTTAAAAGAAAAGGGGAAATGGTAGTGACCCTTGAAATCTTATAAAGTCATATGAATTTTATGGTTGTCAATATCTTTTATCCTTTTGAAAATAGATTTATTTTTAATATGTATTATATTTCCAAATCCTTAGAGCTCTTTTCTATACTTTTAAACACATGTTTTCTATTTAGCTCCAAACTTTAACCCTAGTATAATAACATTTTAGGTTTATAAAATGCTTTAGAGAGATCATCACATTGATCCTGTTTGCTGCTCTTGTCCTCATTTTACAGAGAAGGAACTGGAAGCTTAGAGGTCCAGTGTCTTGAGTACCATTGATGGACTAGCACCCCAGGCAGCACTGGGATGTAGTTCTCCCAGTACAGGTCCAGAAACAGCATTTATTAAATGCTTACTGTGTGCTGGAGCAAGCAGCTTTGGTGTAAGAACAACCTGTTGACATGGTATAGATGTTAAATAATAACAGTTGCCAAGGTTTATATGGCGGGCACTGTGGTGCTTTTATAATTACTATCTTGATCTTCACAACAACTCTGGAAGATGGGTACTATGATAATAATAATTCTGTGATTATAAAAGTTCCCAATTTACAGATGAGATTAAGTAATTTGCCCAGGGTTGTATAACTAGAAGTTTAGGATTTGAACTCAGATCTTCCTGCCTCCAGGCCTTTGATTCACAGCACTATCTTGTTGCCTTTATACATACGCTATACAGTATGTGTGACTGTATACCTAATTATATCGTTTTGGTGGGGCCAAATTCTCTCTGAATCATTGACATGGCCAAAGGAAGAAAAACCAAATACCCTTTTTACATATTCTAAGCATTTTAAATAAGATAAAATTTTCCCCAAGATTGGAAACCCCTCCAAAACTTTTTAAACTTTAAAATTGATGTGATAATGCAAAAATCTATGGTTGAACATAGACTAAAAACAGTTGTGCAGCTAAAGCTCAAGATTTATCAGAAATTAAATACTCATTTCTTAAACTACTTTCATTTCCTAATTTGACTTCTGAATTAACTTTTGGGAACTTAACTATAATTTCTATTAAAGTTCATGTTTATATGATAGTATCTTATCTAGGTATAATATCTGTCATTTGAGATGAGTTAAAATTAAGAAGCATGGTTAAGTGGAGAAAGAGGCAATCTAGGGAACAAGAACTCAGGTTTCTAGTCCTAGATCTGTCAGTCATTTAATGGTAGTTAACATTCATAAGGGATTGAAGGTTTACAGCATCATCAACTTGCATTTTTCTTTAGGAATCTATTTGGGGAAATGTCTTCCAAGTCTAATTTTCACTGTGAGGAAAGATCTGATGAATGTGGTAGCAATAATTGGAAAAGCTGGGGAAAGTGACTGCTCCATTCCAGAGTTTGAGATTGTGAAAGAGATGCAAAGGAAATCTGAACTCTAGCATGCAACCTAGATTTTTGAAGAACAGATTTCAAAACAATCAGAGGAAAAATTGGTAGGATCCCATGAACTAAAATACTTCACAGGAAGGCAGCCCAGGAGGGATGAAAGATGCTGAAAAAGAAAATTCAGAAGACACAAAAGGAAGCAATTCCAGTGAGGAGGAAAATGGGATTTGTCTGAAACAACTTACATGGATATACAGGGACTTAGCTAGTTTATGTTTTTATTTATATTTATATTTATAAACAACTTGTACAAAAGGCCAAGTACCAGCAAATGAATATAAAAATGTGGCATAGTTTTCTGAAAATTATGTCAGGAATACTAAAACTTAGAATATTCTAAAACAGGGAAAGAGTGTTAAAAGATGAGCTTAAAGTTGTTTTGGGACAGAAAGTCTCCACTTTGCTCTGTATGTATGGGATGGTGAAACCTGACAAGAAAGAGAAGGTAGAGCTGTTAAATTCCTCTTGTTTCTCCTCTCTGCCAGGGAGAATGACCCTTATACTGGAAAGAACAGAATATAAGGGACCAGTAAGGAGAGAGTCAAGAGGGCACCTAGCTGCCCTTGAGGAAGTCAAGTCACCTGGTCCAGGTGAATCGCTTCAGAAAGAAGTGACTGAGCCTGTGCCTGCTAGCAGTGATATTAGAGAAGAGCCATGAGTTTGGGGAAGCACACGTGTATTAATTTCAAAAAGGGAATAGAGCAGGATCTGCCAACTATTAACAAGTGCACTTGACTTTGATTCCTGGGAAAAATCTAGAATTGGTTTTTAGAGAATGAATGATTAGTGAACTTCTACAGAAGAAAGCACCTCATCAAGAAGAGATCATGTCAGACTACACTGATTTCCTTTTTTGAGTAGTAAATAAGGGGAATGCTGTTTATATAGTTTATTGATATTGCAGTAAGGTTTTTTTTTTTTACAATGTATCTTATACTATTCTTGAAGAAAAGACAGAGAAATGACATAGATATTAATGGGAACCAAATTTGGAACTAGTTGGATCAACAAATTCATTGGCAGTGTGGCAGGAGATCTGGGGTGAGAAGGGAATAAGCATTTCTGTAACTCCTAATCTGTGCCAACATGATCTCATTTGAGCCTCACAACAAGCCCCATAGTTAGATACTGTTGTTATCCTCATCTTACTGTTGAGTGACTTGCCTAGGGTCACTGACCTAGTAAACGTCTTGAGCCTGAATTTGAACTCATGTTTCTGACTTTATGCCCAGCCCTCTTATCCACTGTGACATGTAGCAAGAAGTCTTCAGTGGAATATAGCAGGAATCCGTACTTAGCCTTGCATTGTTTAATATTTTTATCAGTGACTTGCCTAAAGATATAGGAAACATGAGATCCTTGTGTTTATTGTTCATTGCTGCAAAATGGATTGGATAAAACAAAATATTGCTCTATAATTCTCTTTTCCAACAAAATATCTCCTCCATATCTCTATATCGTTGAAACATAATGAATAACTTTGTTCGATGACCGCCTGATAGGAAATAACTCTTCATGACCTAATTTTGAGGTTTTCTTGGCAAGGATACTGCAGTGGGTTACCATTTCCAACTTCAGTTCATTTTATGGATAAGGAAATGGAGGCAAACCTGATGGAGAAGATTGAGCTCATAGTCCAAATCAAAGTCAGACTTCCAATGGAAAGATGAGGGCCTTCCAAATCTTTGTGAATGACATCCTGATTGCAATCCAGACTCGGCACATTGCAGAATGAAGAATCTTTTTTTTTACAAGTATACTTGTTCTCTTCTGGGAACAGCTATGGACAGTGTGCTGGACTTGGAATCAGAAAGACTTCATGAATTTGAATCTGACCTCAGACCCTTACCAACTGGGTGACCCTGAGCAAGTCATTTAACTCTGCCCATTTTATTAAACCTCTAAGTCATTTCTCAGTCTTTTCCAAAGACACTAATGATAAATCTAATTTTGCTATTGAGTGACTCTTCCAGTGGCTCCAAAATGTAATACCATTGACACTAATTATAGGATTAGTACTTATTGAGATTCAGATAGCCTATGATGTACATGACATGTGTTTTCCTTGGTTATTTTTATACTATGTATTTGTCCATTGACTCCTTAATTGATTTTAAGCAATTAAAACTTGTAAATTTTTTTGCTTTATTTTTAATAGCATTTTATTTTTTCTAATTACTTGTAAAGACAATTTTCAACATTCATTTTTTGAAAGATTTTTAGTAAAGCATATTTCCACATTAGTGATGTAAAACTAATAATGTTAAAGACTGTTATTTTGGAATACTTGAAACAGATGCTTTTTTCCCCCCATATTCTGCTGAATCTGTGATCTCATCCATTTAAGTGCATGCTCCAGTGGCAAAGATTGCAACCTGTCTGCTTGCTTTTGTGCCATTCTTTTCTATGTTTTGTCTCTGTAAATCTGACGTAAAGGAACCTCCCAATGCACTAGCCGCAGTCTTTAAGTTCTTTTGACTTTTGACTTCGTTTTGTTACCACTTGAGTGCTTAGTCATCTGTTATCACAGTAAACTGTTACATCAGTGTTTTTAGCTTGATGAAGCAATTTCCTTCTAACAGTCCTGTGAAGTAAGAGATGCAAGTATTATCATCGCCATTTTACAGAAGAGGAAACTCAGGCTAAGAGAGATTTTTGGGCCTAGTGTTACATAGCAAAATAACTGCTAAAGCCATGATTTGAATAAAGGTTTTCTGATTCTTATGTGTTTTCCAGTTTATAGAATATATGGAATAATCCCAGTGTTATTCTTCATTCTTGCTACTTGACTGACCCACCTCCTTTTTAAGTCTGAAATGGTTCTGTTCATGTCTTTTATGCCATGTGAATAATTCTTGGCACTATGCAGCAAACATTTTGCTAGGTCTCTGACTTTTTTTTCCATTTCCAAAACAAGTAAAAATATTTATAGATCAATTCAGCAAACAGCTACTTATACTAGGCATTTTGATAGTCTCTAGGGATTGAAAGACAAAAGGAAAAGAAAAGAATTCTAGGAAGGGGTGCATATGAATAACATGTACATGAAGGAAAGAATGAAAACATCTATTAAGTGTTTACTATTTGTCACACATTTGTATGCTACTCAAATAGAAGGAAACGAAGGCATTCTTTTTCTGATCCAGTAGCTTGCATTCTAATAGAAGTATTCAAACACACATGGGAAGGTGATGTCTGGGACTTGGGAATCAAAGTGACTGCAATTGATTTTACATTTTCTTACCAAGAATGCTGGTTTTTATTCCTGTTTTTAGAGCTGGAATTGGAAAAGGGGAAGCTGATGTGTGTGTGTGTGTGTGTGTGTGTGTGTGTGTGTGTGTGTGCGCGCGCGCGTGTGCCTGTATCTGTTTGACTATCTGTCCAAGTATGCTCAGCAAAGTATTGATGACCAGGAAGAGTCAAGTAAATGATTTAGTGGATAGAGCACTGGATCTAGACTCAGGAAACCAGAGTTAAGATTTGGCTTCAGCTACTTCCTAACTGTACTACCTGACCCTCCGAAAATCCCTCACTTGAGAAGGAAATGGCAAACCGCTCTAGTATCTTTGCCTAGAAAACCCATGGGATGGTATGATCTATGGAGTCATGAAGAGTTGGACATGACTGAATGACTGAACATCAACAAGATGGTCAGGAAATAGAGTATGGTGTAGCTGAAATGGGGCAAGACATATTAAATGGTCACTATTCAGATCCCATGGCTCAGGAATGGATTCCTTCAGTTCCTGATGGGGAACTGATAAGGCTTGGGTTGAGGAGTAGATAGGATGATAGGCCTCTTTTAAGAGGTGGTACAAGGTGAGCCTTAAAGGGAGGTAGGAATTATAAGAGATGTAGCTAAGGAGGGAGAATATTAAAGCCTTGCCAAGGCCTAGAGACAGGGTCTGAAATGACATGAGAGAGAAACTGCTAGTTGACCAATTTGGTTAGAATAAAATGAATGAGACAGTGTATTCTGTAAGCAGTCTAGAAACTTAGGTTGAATCCAGATAGTAAACTGCTAAGAAAAGGAGTTAGCATTTTTTCCCAGATGCAATAGGGAGCCACTGAAGTTTTTGCAAGAAATGTCTATTCCCTAGTCTTTTAATCTAGAACCACACAGATGAAGATGAAATCATCTGATAGTTTTTAAAGCTTGTCAGTCTACCCTCTTCCCACTCCTCTCAAACTTCCCTAATAAAAGAACTAGTTGACATAGCTTGGTATCCCTTACTTAGTTTAGGCATATCTTTTAAATGTAAACAAATTGTTAAACCTTTGGTTAATTTTTAAAAAGCAAGGAATTTGATAACCTGTATAGTAGTAGCTAATGCTATAAAAATGTTCAGTTCCTTACCACATTTATTTAATTTTACTATTGTCCTTTTGATATAATAAAGCAGACCAATTTAGAGTGTATTGGAAGAGTTAATTAAATTCCCTTTCACTGGTATGAATTGATTGTGTTAATCTACAATATTTTGAGTACTACAAGTAATTTATATTTTATGCTCTTTGTGAAAATGTAAATCTGCAAATAGTGAGCTAAGAATTGGTTGAGAAGAGAGACTTATAAGTCTTGGATACTTAGTATTATATTTTTTTGGGTCTGTGATTATCAGTTGTTTGCAGTGTTCCTTAAGGCTTAAGATTTAATTTTCTTTTTTTTAAATTTATTTATTTATTTTTGAATTTTACAATTTTTCCTCTAATCTCTCTTCCCTCCCCACTCCACCCCCCACAGAAGGGCGGTGTTAGTCTTAACATTGTTGCCATGCTATACATTGATATAAGTTGAATATGTTGAGAGAGAAAAGCAAAATTACACAATAAGATAGCAGGTTTTTTAAAAAAATTATTTGCTCTTTGTTCAAACTCCACAATTCTTTCACTGGATACAGATGGTATTCTCCATTGCAGATACCCCAAAATTGTCCCTGATTGTGGCACTGATGACTTGAGAAAGTCCATGATGATTGATTGATCATCAATCCCATGTTGCTGTTAATGGTATACAATGTTCTTCTGGTTCTGCTCATCTCACTCAGCATCAGTTCATGCAAATCCCTCCAGGATTCCCTGAATTCCCATCCCTCTTGGTTTTTAATAAAACAATGTGTTCCATCATATACTTGTATCAGTTTGCTAAGCCATTCCCCAATTGAAGGACATTTACTTAATTTCCAATTTTTTGCCACCACAAACAGGGCTGTTATGAATACTTTTGTACAAGTGATGTTTTTACCCTTTTTCATATCTCTTCAGGGTATAGACCCAGTAGTGGTATTGCTGGATCAAAGGTTATGCACATTTTTGTTGCCCTTTGGGTGTAGTTACACATTTCCCTCCAGAAAGGTTGGATGAGTTCACAGTTCCACCAACAGTGTGCTAGTGTCCCAGATTTCCCACAACCCTTCCAACGTTGATCATTGTCCTTTTCGGTCATATTGGCCAGTCTGAGAGGTGTGAGGTGGTTTGTGTTTCTCAGATAAATAATGATTTAGAGCAATTTTTCATATGACTGGATTGCTTTGATTTCCTCATCTGTAAATTGCCTTTGCATATCCTTTGACTATTTGTCAATTGGGGAATGGCTTTTTTTTTTTATATATTTGACTCAGTTCTCTATATATTTTAGAAATGAGTCCTTTGTCAGGAATACTAGTTATAAAAATTGTTTCCCAATTTACTATATTTATTTTGATCTTGGTTACAGTGGTTTTGCCTGTACAAATCCTTTTTAATGTAATAAAATTATCTATTTTGTTATTAATGATGTTCTCCATCTCTTCCTTGGTCATAAACAGCTTCCCTTTCCATAGATCTGATAGGTAAACTATTTCTTGATCTCCTAGTTTGCTTATAATATTGTCTTTTATGTCTAAATCCAGTATCCATTTGAAGATTTAATTTTCAATCACAGGAAAATTGTCACATTTTGCTGTAATCTTAAAATATTTTCTTTTCATAATTTCACCTGATCTTTTTATATTTAATAGCATCAAACTCTATAGTATTGTATAGTACACACAAACAGTAAATTACAAGTAATTTCAGGGGGGAAGGCACTAGCAGCAGAGCGGGACAGTAAGGAAGGAGGGAGGGAGACTTAGGAATTCTAGGCAGCAGAGTCAGGAAGAGACCATGAGTTACTTGTAGGGACGATACTGTTTGTCAAAGGCATGAGCATTAGGGAGAGAATCTTGTCAGAGGCATAGCAAATGGGATGGTTTGACTGGATTGCAGGATGCTGAAGGGGAGGAATGTTTAGACCAAAAAGGTAGTTTGAGGTTGGATTATGAGGAAGGACTTTTTTAAGTACAAGCAGGAGTTTGTTTTCATCCTTGGGGCAGTCACTGGAGCTCCTTGAGCAGGAGGCCAGTGATCTGACCAGTGATATGGTAGGAATGTCCCTGGTAGCTGGGTAGAAGATGGGAAAGGGAGAGAATTGAGGCAGGAAGACCAATTAGGAGGCTACTGCAGTTGTGAGGAGATGGGGAATGAGGGCCTTAAGTTAGGGTGATACCCTTGTTAGTGGAGGTGGGTACCAGAATTACTGTAGAGGTAGAATTGATAGGATTCGAACAACAGAAAAGACCTGTGGGTGAGAGAGGGAGGAGTCAAGGATGACAGGTTGCAGATGACGATGTTCTGAAGGATGGTAACACCTTTGACATAACTAGTGTTATTTGGAAGACAGCAAGTGGGTTTTGAGGAAAGGATAATGAATAAGTTATGTTTTGGCCCCTCTTGAAAATCTTTAAGCAAAAGCTAGATGACCACTTGGGTGTATGAGAAAGGAGATTCTTTTCGTGTATAGGTTAGTCTAAATAGATACTCTTCTGTTTATTTGTTTCAGTTTTGTCCAACTCCCTGTGATCCTATTTGGGTTTTTTTTTTTGGTAGAGAAACTGGGGTGGTTTATCATTTCTTTCTCCAGCTCATTTTACAGATTAGAAAACTGAGGCAGACAGGGTGAAGTGACTTGTCCAGATGTTCTCTGCCCTAGTGTTAAATAAGACTGGACTTGAACTCAGGTTCTCCTAACTGCAAAGCTCTCTCCACTGTTCTACCTAGCGGCCCCTAGTTACCTGCTCTCTTCTGTCAATTTCTGTGATCACTGATTTGAGATGCCTATATAATTGGGTGGTCGCTTGCGCGCGCGCATGCATGTGTGTGTTATGGTGTGGGTATGTAGAGATTTTGGGATTTCATCAATGTAGCTAATTTCAGAATGTGGGAATTCCCTTTAGGCATGTAGATAAGAAATCATCTTACCCAGCAGTCTTAGGGAGTTGACTTGGTGCATGAGAAATAAAGTCATTAGATGATGACTGAAGAGTTAGTGTGTGTCAGTGGTCAGTCTTGAAGCCTGGTCTTTCAGTAGACTCCAAGGATCCATGGGGTGGTAGAAAGAGAGCTGGACTTGGATTTTGGAAGACCCTGTTCAGCCTCAGATCCTTATTAGTTATGTTGCTTAGTTAGCCCAGCTAAGTTGTTTAACCTCTGGCAGCCTTAGTTTCTTTGGCTCTTAAATGGGGTTGATGATGATAATAATAGTAATAATATGTCAGAGTTGTGAAGTTAAGATGAAAATAATATTTGCGAAGTGCTTTATAAACCTTCAAGCAATACACACACACACACACATATTGATTATTAACCAGGAGCAGCATGGTGTTGTGGAAGTTTTAGAGATTTTTCTGAAACACCTTGGTAGAGGGAATTTCCTCATTTGGAATTCCCTGTGCCAGTGTAATCACAAGGGTTAATATATAACTCTTATCTCTTATCATCAGTATTAATGTCATCACTGTCACCTCCATTTCTATTACTTCGACCCACAGAGTTTTGAAATATTATTAAGAAGGGAACTAGAACTTTCTATGTTCTCCTTTTCTCAGCCAGAAGTTTCTCACAGGTAAGAATCTGGGATACTGAGAAGGGACTTGATAATATAATATTTTAAATACAAGGTGTTGAAGACATCTTAGTGCAGCTTTAAGCTTCAACAGCCTCATCAACATATAATTACAGAGTAATCAGCTTAACCATAGCTTTATCAACTTAGTGTCATAATCAGCAGATGACAAACTTTAACAGATTAAAATTACACTAAACCTTTTTGGACAACATGTATTTATTAGAATTATAAAAATGGGAGAAATTATCAGCTGCAAAGCTAAGGGAAAGATTTCTTTTGTCAGAGCTGGGAAATTACATAATATATACTCATGTGGTCTTTTGGTTCTGGGATTACTTTTTTCACGGCTACAAGAAGAAAAAAATAACTCTTTGTTGGTAGAAACTGATTGGATGATGTTTTGCCAGTCTTGGAAATTGCTTTCTGGGGCCCTTGCACAGGCCTTTTGAGACGTTGCGATAGCTTTGTTAGTCAACAGAAGACTCAGCTGCTCCCTGCCACCCCACCATGCTACCTGGATTTCAAGCCTCCAAGCTAGCTAATGTAGTTTAGATGAACTCAACAGTTAACAGATTAATTCAACAGTTTGCTATTTGTTTGACTGAGAGCCCCCAACCTATCCATAGGTTCTTCCCTCTCTTTAGATACCTGTGCATTTAGAAATTTAGCAGGCTGAGGTCACACAGTTTGTTGTATATATAATAAAGTGAAAAAGGAAGTTAGATTAAAACTTTTATATGGTGATGTTCTCATTCAGCTATCATCTGTGCATTGCCCTTCTAGATCTTGGGTGTACCTGGTCAGGGTTCCCAACTTTGGTTCTTGTTAATGACATGGGAGGAGGAGCCTTCAGTCTCACCTGGATTAAGGGATTAGATATAAGGAAAACTGGGAAACTAGTTTCCACTCCCATCCCCAGTTATAGGCAGTTTGAACAACTCTAGTTTTAACTTTAAAAACTCCAGTTTTAACAACTTTTATCCTAACTCTCCCAGTTCACATCTGTAGACTAGGATCTTGGCCACTCCCTTCTTTGCTTTCCAAAGCCTGTATTGCAAAGATTGTAGAATACCTTTTTGTGTTCATATTAATTCCCTTTGCTTTATCCTGTGACTTCAGTCCAGCCTCCAATCCTAGTGGGCAGGGAAGTCTCCACTCTATAAATGCTAGGATTATCAGAAACTGTCCTGGGTTCTTGGGGGAAAAAAATACAAAGAGATTTTAAAAAAAAGGCAGCCAGGGGCACAGGTAACAGCATAAACAACCAAACTGTAGTTTTTAAATTTTAAAGTTTATTTTGTTTTTTCTTTTATTTTCTTGTTCTTTTGGCTAATGTAAAACATTTCTCATGTTAAAAATTCATAGAATACTGTAGTTCTTGATAATTTCTTGTCTCGTTAAGATTTTCTTACTGAGATTAACTTGTTTGGATAAGATTTAGGAATGCTAATCCTGTATTAATCTCTTTTTTTTTTTGCTATGTTTTGATGGCTACATTAAAAGAAAAATTGGAATCTTGGGAAGTTTTCATACATACTGTAGATGTAGGGTTCTGGTATCAGTGGGGGAAGATACTGAACTGAAAATAGAGAAGAGGGACACTTTGTGTAGGAGTTTTATACTTAGATTTAAAATTTTTTTTTTTCCAACTTTGAACTGTGTAGAATTCTAAGAAATGAAATATAATCTGCTTCAAGTTCTAGAAAGACTAACTAGCATCAACATTATCTCCTTGCAACCTAATCTCACTGGATCAATTAGCCATCTGAGAAAATAAGTATTAGACATTAGTAAGTAATGACTTAATTTGGTTAGGAAATTCTGATCACATGCTAATAATGAATATTCTCTATAGTTTGTATTTTAAGCAACTCAGTTGATTTAATGTAGCATTTTGTTTGCTCAAAAAAAAGCTTAAGGCTTTAAAATTCTGTTTTACAATGATATCATTTTGCTTTATTGTAAAATCATTCAGTAAATACTTAAACCTCCCACAGTGAACCTTTCCTCAAAATAATTGTACTTGTCACTTTATACTTTTAAAAAATTAATAGAAACTAAAGAATGTTATTTAATGATTTAATACTTGTTAGTATTTGAATTTTTTTGTCCTTTAGCATTATTATTTAGATAAGACCATCATAGTCATTATGGAAACTTTTTAAGGAATCTGCTTTCTTCATTCTGTTTTTTTTTTTTTGTTTTTTGCACAAATTTTCTCCTGTTTCTGTGAAATCTTTACATTTGTCATTGTGCTGTATATTATTCCATTACATTCACGTACTATAGATTATTCCATCATGCAATTAATGGGTTTATACTTTAGTAATTTAATTTTTTCTTTTTGGTATGAACTTAATTACCAACAAATAAAAGCAATTCAGTATTATAAAACAAGATAATTTTATAGGCATATACCAGGTGTTTTTTTTTTTTAACAAATAATGCTGCTGTGACTATTTTTGTATGTGAGTCTTGTATTGGTATCATTAATCTTCTTGAGCGATAAACTGTATTGGGATCTCTGGGTCAAAGGGTATAAATAATTTAGTAACTCAAGTCTCAAATTTAAAACTAGTGAGTTTAGAGTGCTGTTCTCCTTTCTACCTTACTATTACCACAACAATAGAAAACTGTTTAGGAACATCATACTCTAACCAAAGTACTATGCAGGCAAAATTTATAGATTGTGAATGAGTATGAAAAAATTGGCCTATTTGTTGTGGCTATATCTTCAACTTTATCTAGAAACTGTTGTTTTTTTGTCCTTCATTCTTTTTAGTGGCTTTCCCAAGGCCACACAGCTAGGTAATTATTAAGTGTCTGAGGCTGCATTTGAACTCAGGTACTCCTGACTCCAGGGCCAGTGCTCTATCCTCTTCATCACCTAGCTGCCCCCTTGTCTTTTGTTCTTGAAGAAGACCATGACATCAGGTAGGTGATGCTGTGTCATGAAAGTGAATTGGATTTAAGTGAGGCAACCTCAGTTTCTCTTCAGGAGCCATATGAATCCAGTGAACAGATATATATCTGGATGACTAGAGATGGCCCTGGATGCAGTGGGAGACCTTGATTTTTTTAAAGTTAGGTTTTTCCCAGTTTGCTTGAGGCAGTGCCCATTTAATCATTAAAGTTAGATTAGAGATAGGGCAAACAGGTCAAGAATGACCACTTCCAAAAAAGAAAAAAAAATTTCTGGGAGGGTAAGACTCTCAGGATTTCACAGTGATTAAGACAAGTAATAAAGGTGGGGAAAAGCCTGAAATGTCTTGTGCATGGTTGAAAATCAATCAATCAATCATTCAACCTGGGAGGGTTCTAAGCCAAAACAGAAACAATTACTATTTACATTCACTCTAAACCATCTGGGTTCAAACTATGACCAAATGAGTTTAGTCTAAGAGCCATTGTTGCCCAGTCTAAGAGCCAGAGTGATTTGGGGTTTGTAAACCCCAAGAAATCTTGCCAGGCCTTTGAGAAGAAAAAAAGAAAGGAAGGAAAGAAGGAATAAAGAGGGAGAGAGAAGGAGGAAGAGAGGAAGAGCAAGTTGTATAGCCTACCTTACCAGAAGTAGAGAGGCTATTACTCAGTGAGGTTGTTTGTCCTTCAGATGCTGACATCAGGGAGTTGATGCCATGACAGACAAGTGAATTAAGTGAGGGCTTTATGCTGGGTCACCAGCTTCACTTTCTCCTCAGTAGCCATTTGTGTTCAATGACCAGATATGGATGACTGATGGCCCTCAATCTAGAAGTTAGTTAGAATAATAAAAGTAAAGCTAATTTAAAAAAAGTAGTAATTCAAGACTGGATAAGGGTTTAGCAGTATTGTAGTGGTAAATTTTTTAGGTAAAATTTTTTTTCAGTGCTAAGTAAGTTTAGAAATTTTTTAGAATTGCTTTTTGGATTTTTAGTTAGAATAATAAAAGTAAAGCTAATTTTAAAAAAAGTAGTAATTCAAGACTGGATAAGGGTTTAGCAGTATTGTAGTGGTAAATTTTATAGGTAAAATTTTTTTTCAGTGCTAAGTTTAGAAATTTTTTAGAATTGCTTTTTGGAGTTTTCTTGATAGGTTTTTGGTAAAAACCAAGCTGTACACTGAAGATTAAATGTTGTTATATTATGATAATTCCTAAATGAGTATGAATAATACATCTTGATAAAGATAGCCATGCATGAATTATTTAGGTTTGTAGGATGACCTGCTGGTAACTGTCCCTTTCTACCCTCCCTCTTCCAGGCAGTTCAAAATTAAATTGAAAGAATTTTGCAATTTTTGTTCTCGTTTTAGTTCTTACTATCTTTTTTTTTTTTTTAATTTTTGCAAGGCAGTGGGGTTAATTGGCTTGCCCAAAGCTACACAGCTAGGTAATTATTAAGTGTCTGAGGTCAAATTTGAACTCAGGTACTCCTGACTCCAGGGCTGCTCTATCACTGTACCACCTAGCTGCCCCTGTTCTTGCTATCTTAACTTTTTTTTTTTTTTATTTTTCTTTTCATTTTTATTTGGGCTAGACAAGTTTGATATGTTAAAACCAAAATGTTATAATAGGCTAAATGGAAACTCTTATGTTTAATTAAGGGCTGGTTTAGTTACTCTTCATAATGAGAAATTAGATGTGAGAGAGACTTTACTATTTAACAGAGGGAAAAATCATATAGAAATGACTTGACTTTGGGGCAGCTCAGTTGTAGTAGTCCCACCTGTGTAGTAACAGTCTTAATTCTCTGAGAGATAGCCAAATGGGTCTCTAATCTCATCAGTTCTCTTGAGCATATTTGCAGTCCACCCATGTTAGTCATCCTATACATCTGGTTCATATCCTTCTACAAGTTTTTCCTAAACAACCATTGTGCTTGAGACTTTACTGAATCCCTTCTGTCATAATGAGGGCTCCAGGGTTATCCCTTGCCAGGGGACCAGCTCATCTTCTTTCTAATATATGTCCTTGATGTCATATTTTACTCCTCTTGTTCTTTGAAAGTCCTCCATAATTATAGGTTACAGCTTGCTTGCACCCATCTCTTGTCTCCCATTGCTCTCTGAGAATGAGTGACATTCATTTGTTTTATTCCATGTCTTACTGCCAGACACCAAGACTAAAGAATGTTGATATTCAAAAAACTGGACTGGGAGCCATTAAAGGAACCTCCAGTTTCTCAAAGACAATTCAACTTTCTATTTGTATTATTCATCCCAGGTAGACATACTAATTGACCAACTATAGGATTTTTATAGAAATATGAGTATTAGATATTCTTATTTCTCTTGAACTTTACTGTGTGAATTTTCAGGCCAAATGCTTTTGAGTATTTACATATCTTTTTCAGGAACCTTATTAGTGTTTGGGGATTTGATTCAGGCAATACAAAGTCATCTGCCAGTAGGAGTATCTAAAGGATGTCATCATCTACAGAAAAACCTGCTTCATTTGGGACTCTGCTGCTCTATGACCTGTCACTGGGCTCAGGTGACTCTGGAGAGAAAGAGGCTGGTGTACCTCACTTAAATTCATTTTGCTTGTAAGTCATGGCATCCCCTTCCTGATGGCGTGGTCTTCTTTGAGAATGAAGGACAAGGGTGGCTAGGTGGCGTAGTGGATAGAGCACGGGCCTTGGAGTCAGGAGTACCTGGGTTCAAATCCGGCCTCAGACACTTAATTATTGCCTAGCTGTGTGGCCTTGGGCAAGCCACTTGACCCCATTGCCTTGCAAAATCTAAAAAAAAAAAAATGAAGGATAAGCAGCAGATTATCTGGTAACAGATCTCCTAATAATTTACTCTTCACTAAGTCTTGGTCCCATTCTCCTCTGGTTAGGGGACCATTTGCCCTGACATTTTTCCTCAAGGATCTTGGGCCCTGCTATTTGCCCTGCTACTTTTCATGCCTGACCTTCTGCTGTGAACATTAAAGTTAATCTTACTTTAACATAGTCTTTCCAATTAGAATTTGAGCTTCTTAAGAGTAGTGACTGTCTTGATTTTTCTATTTGTATCCCCAGCACTTTGCTTTGCACATAATAAGTACCTATTAAATATTTGCCATTCCATTCTGTCTGACCCATTTGGACTCTAGTTTGTCATAATGAATTGATAGAAGTCTTCTATGTGTATTTCAGCTGGTTCCCTGAAAACTCATGGTGCTGCGAGTCTTCATGTTAGCAAGGTTGGCAAAGAATTAAAGACTTGAAGCAAAGAGATTGTGGTGTCATTTGGGAAACTAGTTGAATGATTTGGGTGCCAAATTTAAGATTTTTTTTTTTTGAAGCAGGATCCTAATTGTCTAAGCAAGGGATGAAATCTTGAAAAATCTTTTTTTTTAATTTAGATTTTTAGAAAAGTTGTTTTTTAAATGTCAACTGAATGAATATGAAATAAGATAAGAACAATAACAAAAGTATGAACTATTGTATACTGAAATAATATAAATCACAATATAGCTTTCTGGGATAGTTGTGTTTGTTGAATGAGGGATAAAAGCACTTCCAGCCCTCTGTTGACTAGTGAACTGAAGTGTTGTGATCATAAGCATGTAGGACAGAAGAAGTAGTTTGTGAATTCATTGAATGACAGTGTGCTCTTCACGATTTCTAGGAAATAATAGGTTGTGGGAAGCAAAAGCTGGCTGGCTTAGAAGGCTGTGTTAAAAGAATGCGGTCCTTTTTTTCTTTTTGAAAGTTACAAAATGACATCATATTTTAGAAAGTGACTTCAGTTATGCTTCATGCCCATATTTCATGTGAGCTTATTCCTCTTTGTCTTTTTGAACCACAGGACCTAGTCCAATGACATCTGTATAGTTAGACCTGAATAAGTATTTATTTTAAGCATGGAATACATATTGTATTGTGAACATTATTATTTGTTTTTTTCTCCCACCTTAGTCATATTGTGAAAGAAGAAACAGAACAAAAGGAAAAAATCACAATGCTTCCTTACTCCCAAAAGTGAAAATGGTAGGCTTCAATCTGTATTCACTTTTCATCAGTTCTTTCTCTGAATATGGATAGAATTTTCCTTTTTTCTTTTTTGCACTGCAGTTGGGTTAAGTGATTTGTTCAAGATCACACAGCTAGGTAATTACTAAGTGTCTGATAGATTCTCCTATCAGACTTAGGTTTTTCCTGACTCCAGGGCTAGTGCTCTATCCACTCTGTCACCTGGCTGCCCCAATAATTAATTTTTTTGGAATTATCTTGTATTATTGTATTGCTGAGAAGAGTGAAGTCAATTATAGTTGATAATAGTACAGTGTTACTGTTAATATGTACGAGTGAAAAGGAAGGATAACATGGGCAGAGTCACACATTTTCTTGCAAGAAGAAAAACTTATTGGTTATCAGCATTGGGATTTCAGTTCTAGCTTTAGATCTTGAGACTGCAATGAGCAGTTCTGTGCACTTGGTTCTCAAGAGTTCATCTGTCTAATTCTGAAAGAATAGTGTTCTTTATCTAGTTGGAAGCAGCTTACCAAGAAATATTGGTGTAGTTGGCACAGTTATGTTCCATTTGTGAGAGCCAAGAAGCTTTTGGAACTGGGAATTCTCAAGTTTGTTTATAGAAACTAATGGTATTTCTCAGTTGCTTTTTATCTCCATATACTGTTTTTTACTCTAGTGCCTGAGCAAAGTTATAAAGTGAGAAACTTTGTTCTTTCTTTGTGGGAGCAGATCATGTCAAAATGGACTCCAAGACTTTGGCAAAAGTCATGAACCTAACATTATAGAACTTTACAGACTTACTATTATATGTCAGAGTTCAAAATTAAAATCATTTAATACCTTGAGTGCCAACAGTCTTCCAAGTCTTACTATGCATTTGCCAACCAATTCCAGCTTTTTCAAAGGGGCAGACAACCTAGGTTTATTCTTATCATTATTTAGGTATTCTTTTTAGATTAATTTAATTTATTACCCCCATAGGAAATTAGTTGTTTATAGGTTAGTTTGAAAAAGGTCTGTTTTTTTCTCTGTATGTTTTTTAAAATTTTATTTAAGGCAATGGGGTTAAGTGACTTGCCCAAGGTCACACAGCTAGGTAATTATCCGGATTTAAACTCAGGTCCTGGGATGGCTGGGTGGTACAGTGGATAAAGCACCAGCCCTGGAGTCAGGAGGACCTGAGTTCAAATACGTCCTCAGACATCTAATTATTACCTAGCTATGTGACCTTGGGCAAGCCACTTAACCCCATTACCTTGCATAAAACAAAACAAAACAAAAACTCTGGTCCTCCTGATTCCAGGGTCAGTGCTCTAACTACTTCACCACCTAGCTACTCCTATATGTATGTTTGTTAATTTTGCCCCTATGTGTTTTAATCATACCTATAATTCCTTGTTTGAAATATTAGAGTTGACTGTCTTTCAGTATCAATAATCATTTTTTGCATCATTGGATCTTTTCTGTGATAGTATTTTCTTGTGATTATGATTCATTCTCTCACCATCATCCTCTTTTGCCCTCTGCTGTGGGACTTGTTTCCCTGGGCCTTCTCACTTTTCCAGAGCTCTGTAGTTCTCTTGAGACATATTTCATGTTATCAGAAAGAAGTCTGGAAATAGCTTTTTTGCGTGTGTCTTTTGAAGCAGAGTTTACCATACTTTGTAGTAATGTAAGATCTCGACCTAATTCTAATGCTACAATCACAAGCTAATTCAAATAGTGTACTAGTCAAGCTGAGTCAGCAAGCATTTATTGTGTCTACTGTGTCCCAGAACTGTGCTAAGTAGAAAAAGAAAGGCAGTTTTCAAGGAACCCTTGGTCTAAGGAGGGATACCACATGCAAACAACAGACTACAGGACATGAGGATAATTTCAAAAAGAGAAAAACATGAAAGGGGACTGGGAAAGGCTTCTTGAAAACAGTGGGATTTTAACTGAAACTGAAAGAAGCCAGGGAAGCTAGAAGTGGAGATGAGGAAGAACATCAACTGACAGAGAAAGCCCAAGAGAGTAGATGGAGGGAACAATTGGAAAGATAGGAAGGGGCCGGGTTTGAAGGGCTTTTCAAAGCCAAACAGAAGATTTTGTATATAAAGCTGATAGTATATAAAGTATATAAAGCTGATAGTATATAAAGCTGATACTGGGGAGTCACTGGTTAAGAAGATCAGTTTGGCAGTTGACTGGAGGATAGCTTGGAATAGGGAGAACTTTTTTTTTTTAGGTTTTTGCAAGGCAAATGGGGTTAAGTGGCTTGCCCAAGGCCACACAACTAGGTAATTATTAAGTGTCTGAGATGGGATTTGAACCCAGGTACTCCTGACTCCAGGGCTGGTGCTTTATCCGCTGCACCACCTAGCCACCCCTGGTATAGGGAGAACTTTGAGGAGGCACATGAGGGCCTGTACCAGGGTGGCAACTCTGTCTGAGGAGAAGAAAGGTAAACCTGGGAGAGGTGGCAACTGATGGATTTAATTAGTATCTTTTTGTTTTACCCAGATGAAATCCCCTTTTCTTAATTAAAGTCCCTATTCCTAAGATTTATGGTGTGACCTTACCTTGAGTTCTTGGAGACTATCAATAGACAGTAAATCCTGGAAAGTCCTCCCAAGCTTGAAGATTTTGGATGTTGATATAGCCACAGACCGTATATTGGTTATTCAAGAACTAGCCCAGTTAAGTATGTGGAGACTAGTCTCAAAAGTTTGGTGACTACCTAATGGATTTTTTTTTTTTTTGACCAAAGCTACTCATCTGTTAAGTTGTAAAGGAGTTATTTATTATCTGCATTAGTGAAAAGAAATATGTTGATGAAATCCTAGCAATCTGAAGTATGATCCTTCTCCCCCCCCCCCCCCCCCCCCCATTCTTATCAGGAATAACCAAGAATTGATTAATTCTAGGACTTTCTCTGGAGTCCTTGTTCTGCCAATCTTGGATCTAGGTATCCCACCTTTGGCATTTGTCCTCTCTCCAGGGTTTTTCTGTTGAGCCCTATATCAACCTAGAGTCTCCTCTGGTGTTCAGGAAACCTTTTCCAGACCCAAACTATTTTAAAATGCCAGCTCCTTAGACCTGATGGGACCTCCTAGTTCATACCTTCTCCTGTACCTTCCTACCTATGAATCTCCTGGGTAGACTCATTCCTTAATTGTTAATTATTAACATATTAATTAACTCATTTCTTAGTTCTTCTACCTCTTAAGCATGGGGTAATGCTGAAATCACTTCTAAAAGGTTGAGAGAATCAGTTGAATTTTCAGTCTGAGTATAAATCAGCAATACAAAACAGTGTCTAATTTATTGTTATATTGATTGTCTAGACTTAAGAAAGTAGTAGAGAAAATGTTAATAATTCAGATTAAATTTAAAAGTATGTTAAATATATATCAGCATACTCATCCCACCCTAAGGATTCTGAACCATGACTATTGAAATCCAAATCCATTCCCTAGCTCAATTCTACTGCCTAAAGAACCCACTCCCAAATAACAAGAGTATTGCCGAATCCTTCCATAGTACTCTATTGAATGCCTGATTCAAAATTAACAAACTTGCTTTCATCTTAAACCTTTTCCTTTCTTTCTCCTTCCATCTTCTGGTACTCATTGAGACTTGGCTTCATCCTTAGAAGTGCTTTCTAGTACTGATTGAACTTCACACATAGCTCCCAATTGCTATCATGGTCATATGGTAGAACACAAAGTCCATATCCTTGATTTTGCTATCACTCATAACTGTTCCACTTTAGTTTCATGAACTGTTAAATTTCTTTTACCAGGTCATAACCTCTAATCATTGCGTCTTTTGTTCTGACTTCCCATTCCTTAACCATGTCTTTTTCCTGCATGGGACCTCTCTTCTCTTCATCCTTCAATTCTTTCTTAGGCCATGATGCCTATACTAACTGTGTTTTCTGTCATTCCATATTTGGTTCCTGAGTAAAATCAATTCATCTGTACTGTCTTCTGTATTGGAATATTTTGTCACTTGTCCTTTCATAGATTATGCTTTGCCAATCTCCAATCTTGGATTACTTTCACTATCTACTGTCTTTTGTTATTTTCATATATGCTGGTGAACTGAACTGAGGAAAATTGCAGAATTTTACTGAGTCCAATACAGATTTATATTACATAATCTCAACTGTGTCCTCTTTGCTTCCCCATCATCACAATTATTCCAAAATTTTAATCAGTCCACATTTACCCTTACCATTATCCTCTTAGCTAAGGACCTTTATTTCATTGAAAAAAATTGAGTGCATTCACTAAGATCTCTCTCTCTTCTTTCCTCCTTATCCATTGTCACTCACCCTCATCTCTTGAAGAAGAAACCTCAGGGAGAGATTTCTCTTGAAAACCATCTCCATTCATCTTTAATGCTGTCATATTTCATCATCTCCAGCAAATTTCCTCCTCTGTCATCCTACTCTTTCACTTGACATTAATTTCTTCTTCTCTTCATGTTCCTTTTCTATTGCAAACACATTGACATGTTCTTCAACTTAAATAGAACAAAACAAAAATTTCATCTCACTTGAATTTGCCATCCCAGTTAGCATCCCTGTCTTGGTTAGACTCTTTAAGCCCTGTACAATCAATCAGACTTTCACTTTTTTCCTCTCACTCAAATCTGAATCTCTGAAGCCTAGATTCTGAGTTCATCTTTCAATTAATCATTTATTCCAAAGTGATCAATGACTTTTAATTCCAAATTTGATGGCCTTTTGTAAGTCCTAATTTTTCTTAACCTCTGTGTAATCTTTGTTATCAAGGACTTTCTCTTACATAGTTTCTCTGTGACATATTTCCTGATTCTCCTTATACCTGTCTAGCCACTCCTCAGTCTTCTTTATTAGAATTTTTATACAGATCATACCCATTTACTGATGTTATACCCCTTTGGCCTATGTTTGACCCTTTGGTTCTTAACCTGGGGTTTATGAATTAAAAATAATTTTGATAGCTATATTTCAGTATAATTTTCTTTGTAGTCCTTTGTATTTTATTTTATATATTTAAAAACATTCTGAGGAGGCCAGAGATTTCATCCAGTTGCCAAAGAGGTATGCATGTGTTCGCTCGCTCGCGCTCTCACTCTCTCTCTCTCTCTCTCCCTCCCTCCCTTCCTCCCTCTCTCCAGAAACTCATTTGATGACCTTTTTTTGGTTCCCTGACTTCAAGTATCATCTCTATATAGTTAATTCCCTTCTCTGTGTTCAGTCTTAAATTATATTCTGAGCTATAAGTCAGTTCTTTAGAGACAAATTGAGTTATCTAAGCTGATACATTCTAGAAAGCAGAAATTCATATGCCAAAGAAGTATGCTGTAGCATCAGGAAATTGAGAACTTAGAAGCATCAAAACTGAAAATAAAAATAGAATTTATTTTTTATTTTTTACTCTGTTTTTACCTTTTAAAATAATGCTAGATATATAGAGGAAAGCCCTGGATTCAATCAAAAGTTTGACTAGATTTCTTTTAGGGTCACTTTCTATTCTTAGATTTTTTTACTCTCTTCTAAAAATCAGTCTTTATATTTGCCTGTAATAGAACATTTTTGAACCATAGTTTATATATGAGAGTTTTTAAATACCTGCTCTAATATTAATAAAAGCATTTCCTATATAATAGTGAAGAAGATTAATAAGTGAAATTTCTTCTCAGTTGAAATGTAAAACTGTATTCTTGGGTTGACAAGTTTTACACTCAGGGCTTTGTGTTGTGGAAATATTACATTAGAAATGAAAAAAATACAGTTTAGTTTAATTACAGAATCATTGATGCGCAAAGAATGTGAGTAGGTGGTGAGCGACTTTAGATTGGAGTAGTATATTTTAAAATTCTGTTGCTAGGGCCAATTTTAGAACGAGCCAGTGTGTGGGGAGGTGATTGGTTGTTTTTGTAACACTTTGTGTTGTTCTTTGTTAAAATAAGAGGACTTAATGGTTTCGGAAGCATAAATAAATGCAAAACTTTTGTTTTTAACATTTATAACTTGGCCCTAATCTTTGCCAGTCTTCTAACCTCTAGTAGTGTTTCTGTACTTATGTGTCTCACCTTCTCCTTAGTTTTAATATATGCCCAGAGTCATATTTGAAATACTTCATTATACAGATTAAGAAATAATGTCTAGAGACAAGTATTTTACCCAAGGTTATATAGATAAATAGTATGAGAGGCAGAATTTAAGTTCAGGTTCAATTTTTCTTCATATTGGTTTGCTTTTCTAAGGACTGTAATTGTAATTTTGCTAAGTGGCATTTACTAGCTGTATGACCCTGAGCAAGTCATTTAATGCTGTTTGCCTTAGTTCCTCATTTGTCAAATGAGCTAGAGAAGGAAATTGCAAACAAGTATCTTTGTCAAGCAAAGCTCTCCAAAACTGCAGTCATGAGTCAGACATGATTTGGGGAAAAAAATTAAATTTTTTTTCAAGGGCACTATCTTAACAGTTTTATAGATGAGAATTGTTGGAGTTATATTTGTTATTCTACTTTTCAGCTAGTTTTTTTGGTAAACTTTTGTAACTTTTTACTTTATATAATTAATGAATATGGTAGAAAAAAAATTGAATTAGTATTCTGAAGATCTGGGTTCCAATCCTGACTCTGCTTGGACACCTTAGGTTATATTGTTTATTCTCTGTGTATATCTTTACTTTCCTCATTATTTACTTGAGAGGGTTTAATAGACTTCGTTCATAATTTAAAATTTTAATGTGTATAGGTTCAGTGTTAATTCATCAAGTCTGTCTTTGATTCCCGTCTTTATTCTTACTAACAGTCTATTACTGTCTATCGTTACTTCAGTTAATAAAATTGTCTCCAGTTTAGCCACCCTACCTCTAATCCAATTTGTAAACTTTTACTAGATAATTTCAGGGCTTCATTGGGTCTTTGATTTCATCACTGTGTACTTTTGTAGATTGCATGCCTAATACCTTTGTCTTTTTATATTTCTTCTAAAACTGGAGGGTCTTTGAACAAATCTGTCATCAGGCTTTAATCTGGGTGTTTTTCAGTTTGACAGGAACTTCCAGAGTTTATATTGTATAGGCATTAAGAATGTTTAGGGCCCTAAGGGTGACCTCCACGCAATAATGAGGCATCAGAATAAAATATTAATAATAATAATAACAATATTTATATAATATTTTTACCTTTTCAAAACACTTAACAGATATCTCTTTTGAACCTCAAAACAATTCTTGAAGTTACATACTATTATTATTATCCCCATTTCACAGATGAGGAAATTGAGGCAGAGATTAAATGACTTACCCAAGGTCATATACTAACTTGGATTTGAGTTTATCTTCTTTAATCCACTTTCAGCCCTTCATCCATTGTATTACTTAGCTGCCTCCACTTAAGTGGACTATTGCTAGATTAATTTTTCCTCCTTCTATTTAAGTGCTATAATTTTTAAGTTAAAAGAAATACCTTTAATTTACCAGGGAAAAATGATTGTATAAGAAACTGAAATAATTTTCAAGAGGAGAAAGAGATGCAAATATTGAGGTAGTAAGGAAGTTATCCCTTGTTTTTATCTTCTTGTGCCCTTTTTGTTTCTTCTATGTATTAATTTTTTTTTACTGCTGCTTTTTTCTGTTTTTTTTATTTTTGTAGTTAGAATTAATTGCTAAACCCCTTATATAAATATGTCAAGTTGAGCAAGGCTTAGGGACACATAAACTTGAATTCATGTCTCGTTCTGTACTTCTAGCCTAAGGGTTCTTAACTTTGTGTGTCATGAATCTGTGAGACCTAAGGACCTTTTCTTAGAATAAAGCTTTTAAAAATTAAAGTGCTGCATTTCAGTTCAAAGTTAATGGAAAGATGTGATTCCCCCTTCCCCCCCATTCAGGTTCACAGACTCTTCCTTGCTTATGAAAGCTATCCATATACTCTCTATTTTATTTTATTTTTTCGGTTTATACAAAGCAGTGAGTGATTAAGTGATTTGCCCAAGGTCATAAACCTAGGTAATATCCATGAACTCTTTAAGAATTTCTACTCTAGTCAGTCATCTCTTTGCCAAGGAGTAGAAATGATATTTCATCATTAGTTTATGAAGTCATCATCTTGGAATCCTTCTGTTACCATCAAATCCATATACCATTTTGCTTAAAAGACCTTATTTACCTCACTAACCTTTACTCACTGCAGTAGTCCTAATATTAATATCCCTGTTTATCTAAATAAATCCTTTTCTTCAATCTGACCTCTTTGTTATTCCCTTTTCCCCCTCCTCTGCTCAAATACACTGCCTGCTGCCTTTTCTATACCTTTGCTCAGTTTGTTTTCCTTTGCTAAGAGTGAACTTTGCCTTTCCTATTTATGTCTTAGTAATTTGTCAAGTCTTATTTCTCCACGATGACAACCCACATTGACTTCTCCAATTCTTTTCACATTGATATCTTGTACTGAATATTTAGTCATCCAGTAGTTCAAATATTGTTATAGGGGATTACAAAGATAGGCAAAAGCATTGTTTATTCTTCTATTTCATTGTTTTTGTCACATTATTTTTATGTCTAGAGTCATCAGGTAGGGGGTCACTAAATAATTTTAGTTCTCCTTTTCTTCTCAGTCCTTCTATTTTAGGAATCCATCTTTCAGTAAATTTTATTAAAGTTATCAATCTTCACTATGGCTATACCTCAGAGAAATTGCAAGTTTGGTACCAGACTTCCGCAGAATAGTGAATAGCACAATAAAGTGTGACACGTGAGTTTTTTGGTTTTTCCAGTGCATTATGAAAGTTATGTTTATATTCCATTGTAGTCTACTAGTGTAAAATAGTATTCTGTCAAAAAAAAATGAACATATTTTAAAAAGGCTTTATTCCAAAGAAAAAGTGCTGGTTATCATTTCTTTCAGTAAGTATTAATCTTTTGGTTGGTGGAGGGTCCTACCTTGATGTTGATGGCTGCTGAGTGATCAGGGTGGTGACCCAGCTTTCAGCCTTTCTCAGCTTTCCACAGGCCTTCCTCATTCATTTCTAGTTTTTAATTTAAAGTGAGAGACATCTGATTCTTCCTTTTACTTGATCATTTAGAGGCCTAATTGTAGGGTTGTTAATTGACCTGAATTCAATAATTGTCTCCCTTAGGGAAGTAGGGGGACCCAAGCAAAAGAGAAATGTGGTTTGCCCTGATGGTGGAGCAGTCATAAACATGCACATTGTTAATTAAGTTTGCTGTCATAGGTGCCCCAAAATGGAAACATCAGAGATCAATCGAAGATCATTTTTAACAGATATAATAATGATGAAAATGTTTGAAATATTGTATTACAAAGTGAGACATAGACATACAAAGTGAGTGTGTGCTGTTGGAACAGTGGTTCCCATAGACTTTCATGAAACAGGGTTATTACATCCAGTTTGAAAAAAATGCACTATCTACTAAGTACTGTAAAATGAAGTACAGTAAAATGAGATATACCTGTATTTCCCTGCCTTTTAGGATAAGAATAGGTTATAGCAAAAACTGAGTCAGGTTAGACAGACAGTAAATATTTACCAAGTCTCTACTACATGCTAAGCCCTACTTATACAAAGACAAAAATAAAAGTTCTTGCTTTCAATTAGCACAAATTCTTTTGAAAAAGTGAAGTGATCTGTATGATGTACATTCTGTTTTATATATATAAAATACATGCAAAATAAGTGGTAATTTTTGGAGGAAGGCACTAGTAAAGGCAGAATCAAGAAAGGCTTCATGAAGGTGTCACTGTTGCTAAACTTTGATAGAAACTAGGGATGTTAAAAGAGGAATTTGAAGTTGGTAGTACATTCTAGTCATGGGAAGAAGCCAGTACAAAGACATGGAGACAGGAGATGGAATATCTTGAGGAATAGTGAAAAGGCCAGTTCAACTGAATCTTATAGAGTACAGATAAGGAAATTGAGATCTGCTGGAATAATATTTGTTAAGACTGGAAAGGTAAATTGGAGCTAGGAGAACTTTAAAGATCAGTCATGGATTGTTCCTATTTCTAGATGTAATAGGGAGCCACTGCAATTTATTGAGCATTGACTTGACAAACATCAATCTTACGACGTTTTGGTCAGACTTAAAATCAGTAATTCTGTTTAGTGTCAATTGCATATTCAGTTCTTAAATTGTGATCACCAAAATTAAAATGGCAATTCAGTATTTTGATTTTTTTTTTAGCTAGAAGTTTATTTAAGAGTGTTTCTGGAGCATTTTGAATCTTAGAATTATCTTCTATATTTTTTTAAGACATTCTTGAGTTAGTTTTGAAAATTTCTTTATACAAGTTTATAAATATAGATTTTTCTGCAATTATATGCTTGAAACATTTTGATTACTGTCATCTTAAAGTGTAAATTTAAATTACCATGGCATTGTATAAATAAATAGAAACTTACTCAGAATCAGAAATTAAAATGACCTATGATTATCTCATAATGTGTGGTATAAATGGATAAGTTATTAGGAGCTGTTACTTTTTTTATATTTATAAGATTGGTAACTTTAGGTGATTTGTAAACAATCACTTTTAATCACTGTTTAATTTGTCTTACTCTTTTTCTCTCTGTGATAATATGTGTGGATTGGAATTTCTTCATGTCATAATTATATTAGTATCCAAGGTTAAAAAACAAGTTCAGTTTCCCATTATTAATCTAGCCACTTGAAAATATTTTTCAGTGGGAAAGACATAAAGTAACTTTTCCAAAATAAAATAGGAAAAGCATGTGAAGTTAGAACAGGTCAAGCGTGTCAAGTTCTAAGTGAAAGCATAAATAGACACAGTGCATTACAAAATATGATATGTTCTTTCAATGTAACTTACTCATATTTGAAATACTATAAATATATCTTGTTTTTCAGGTACCTGACTTTTTTGAAAACTTTTAAAAAACATTATGGACCTAAAAAAACAAAACAAAACATTATGAACCAGGGATTTGACAAGTTAGAAAAATGTACATATATAGAAAGAATAGTGTAAAAAAGAAAGGGAAGGGCTCTTCCAAGAGGAAAAAGAAATAACCCACAGAAGTATTTAGGTTATAATTGTATTTGGTTGAGAGAATATTTGTTTTGTAAAAGTTCATAGCATAGTAAAATACTGTCAGTGCAAGTCCCAAATTTGACCTACAAGTTAATTTTCTGCCCTAGGATGATATATGATGAGTTCCTCATTTTTGGCTCTGGGCCCTCTGAGGCTTGACCACTGGATGGTGTCTTGTGTTTCTGAACACGCATTGTTTATGCCAACTTTCACTCAAGTTTCCAAATGTAACATAATTTGTGTCTAGCTTTAAAGCATTACACTCTAAAAACAGCTATAAATGAATAGGGCTTACCTAAAGAAAGGGAAGACCGATGCCATTGCGCAGAAGTGTATGGAAACAAGGCCTAACACCTTTAGGATAATGATGGATAATGATAGAAATGATAATAAACTACTTTGATGCTGCTCCGTTT
Organism: Macrotis lagotis; assembly: GCF_037893015.1. Lineage (NCBI taxonomy): Eukaryota > Metazoa > Chordata > Mammalia > Peramelemorphia > Peramelidae > Macrotis > Macrotis lagotis. The sequence goes on along the minus strand of NC_133664.1, from coordinate 67,458,753 downwards.
TCCATTACTTTATAGACTGTAGCTTTGTGGGTTGAATTAAGTAATGGAAATTATGTAGTGACTTCTTCAAAAAAATGTTTTCATAAGTTAAACATTTTATTTTATCAAGAGATAAGTATTTTTTCCATGCTAGCATGTGAGGCATTTATCTTGGCTGTCATTGCTACCTTTCATTTAGATCAAGTGTGTAGAGAGTTTTATGGCTCATTGGTATCATTGAGATCATTAGTTTTAGATTCCAAGGGATAATGTCCAAAAGAAAAAAGATTAGGTAAGGGTTTACTGTAATAGGACTCTCAAGTCAATTTGCTATTATTACATTGTTCAAGATTATGTCTTTTATAGAGAATTCTGGTGAGAACCTTCTTGGTATGACCAGTCACAATGAATACTGCTGTATTCTTTGCACTTTAGATTCTGTGTTGGACTGCCTAATAAGGATATTAATTCATGTTGTCAAGTCATCAATCCTATATCAAGCACCTAACTTGTGGCAGGCCTAGGGTTGGAATATAAGGCAAAAGAACAGTCCCTGTTGTGAGATCTACTCAGGATCACATGGAGACAATCAAGAGAGGGTAGGCAAAATGAGATGGAGGAAGATGGGTAAAGCTTTGTGATGGGCATGTAGCAGAGGTTTGAAACAAGGCAAGAAAGCCTGAAAGTCAAGATTAAGGCAGAGAGAATTCCAGTCATGGGGGCATCCAGTGCTGGGAGGTAGGAGATGGAGGGTGGTTATGTGCAAGGAATATCAAGGAAGTCGTGTCACTGGATTGAAGAATGATGATGAACATTTGTGAAGACCCTTCATTGGGTCTAGGGCATGTGCTAAGCATTGAGGATAGAAATATAGAAAAAGAAAAAAAATCTTTATCTTCAATGAACTTAAACTATCTAATGGGGGGGGCTGAAAAGATGGGGGAGGAGGGAAAGAATTCAGTAAAGGGACCTTTTGGAATCCAATTCAGAGGAACAACTGGATGGGAAATAAAGAAAAGGTTAGCCTGGGAGTGTCCCATTTTAAATGGAGGCTTTGGGAGAAGTACTTTACTCTATCCTTCAGTCCTCCCAATTAAAGGATAGTAAGGATGCTTATGAAGTATGAATGCCAAAGCCAATGAGTTTCCTGATGCTGAGGTTCCTGAGGATATTTTGGGGAGGAGGAAGAGACAAGAAGACTGGAATTGTAGCAAAGTGTTAGAATTTTATAATTTATCCTCTTGGTAATAAGGAGCCACAAACTTATTGAATATAGGTTTACATAGATTAGTGCTTTTGGAAAATTTATATTTCAGCTGGATTGGGGAGACTTGAGGAAGAGAGACTATCTTAGAATTTCAGTAGTTCACTTAAGAAGTGATGAAGGCCTTCATTCACTGTCCAAGGAGAGAAAGGAGAGGCAGAGATTGTGAGATGTACATGACAGCACTTGGCAGCTGATTGTATTTGGGGGGGGGGGGGGGATCGAGAATTAGTTGAGGATGATGAAACTGAGGTTTCAAGTAGAGGAGACTAGGAGAAAAGGAGTGCCTTTTTCCTTTACCACCTCCCTACTACTCTACATGATATGGTAATAAGGGAGCTGAATTTAGAATTGAGAACTATACTTATACTGAATGTGGACTCCTAATAATTTTGTACTCACATTGTATTCTAAAATTGTTTTATCTTGGATGCTTTTGGACAGGAATACTGAACAAGTTCCGACCTTTCTTTATGGTCAAAATGGTTCTGATTTTTGTTTTTAGACAATGAAATTCAGAGAAGAAATTGAATCTTTCTTTCCTGTAACACTTTTGTGAATATACATTGTTGGAGTGATCAATATGAGTACATTTTCTATTTCAGATAAGTAGTATTGCCTTGGGAGTAGGGTTTTTGGGGCTTTTACTGGCTTTTGTTGGCTTCCTGACCTTGAGACTGCAGAGATAACTAGAAAGGGAAAGTGATGTTGGCTTGTCCATGGACTTTACACTTAACAAATATCAAAGTGGGCAATCTCCTCAGACTGCCTCTTTGCCCAAAATATTGTGCCCTGTTCACACTAGTCCTACTTTATACTTCAAAGGTAATATATATTCAGATTTTCACACACACACACACACACACACAGACACACATGCAATACAGTATCATCATTTAGAAGCCTTAATTAGAAATATTTGATATCTTAATGTACTCCAAAATATAGAGGATATTCTCTTGTCCATAGAAGTGCTAGATATAGTAACATATGGTCCATATTATATTCTATCAGTGAATCTTGATGAAAATGTGTGCTTTTGGATTGTGTGAATCTTATCACAGGCTAGGTTCCTGGAGAACTATGGAAAACACAGAACTTTGGAATTTCTAAAACTTCAAAAGGAATAAACCTTAATTGAAACTGTTGGAAATTTTTGCACACTTAATTCATTATCAGTACTGTATCTGGTTTAAGTATGTTTAGGGATAATATATGAAAAGATGCTTTAATTTAGTGAGTATGGGATTGTTTTTGTCCCATGTCACTCAAGGCTTGGTCTTAACTGGTGAGAGGCAAGGGCATGAGGGATTTTAACAATACTTTGGTTCCTAGAAATTTTGCCTTTTGCGTTATTTCTTGCTTTGGGTTGGACCCTTTGTACTACAGAAATTATGAGGAAATTCTCGTTCGTTTGCCTTTTGTTTTTTGAAGAGGACCAGTGTTACCATAGGGAATGAGGACCAATAACATGGGGTGATGTCTTGAAGGAGGTATATTCTAGAGATATTGCAGAGGTTAAATTGTCAGTCCTTTCCAACAGATTAGATATGAAGATTAAGAGATAGCAAGGATTCAAGGATGACTCCTACCCTCTTGAACCTGAGGAACTAGGATGAAGGTATTATCTTTTGTTCTTGTTTATTTTTTGTTTTTGAAGAAGACCAGTGACATCATGAAGTGATATCTTGACTTGCTCATGAACTGGATTTAAGTGAGGCAAAGTTGTACAAAGCTGTGTCAGCATCACTCTCTTCCAGGATTATCCAAGTCCAGTGGCAAGACAAAAGTCAGGATAACTAAATGGCAATGGCCTAGGATATATTACATCACATTGGCATCTTCAATTTCTGATTAAGTTCTAAGAGCTCCCCATTACCTGCTTCAGGCAGCCTACCTTCAGGACCATTAGAACAAATTGTGCTAATCTGCCCAATTGGTGGGAAGAAGTCTTCATATGCTGGGGTGGGGGGTAGACATCTCCCCAGTGAGTTTGGGGTCAGTTAGTTGGTTACGTGGTCAACCTGGTTTAGCCTGTCTGCTCAGGTAGTTTTACTGTAGTGTGGCTACTGGGCATTCTGTGGCTTCTCGGAGCCACTTTTAAATCTTTCCCCTTAGGCATTCTGGAATAAGACATAAGCTGAGATTTATTTGGCAGGAGATTGTAAAAGAGAGGGTATCTCTACAAGTGACTTGAGACAGAAGCAGATCTGCTTAAAGAACCTCTCTAAGATGAAATAATGAACCAGATGGAAAGAGCTTGTAGCTTTTCTCATTCCTCTTTGTTTTTTTCTAAGATGAAATTGGAATGATTGAGTTTTGGCCTTGTTTTGACAAATGTCCCTCACAGTTGATTATCATCATAATGTTGCTGGTAATATGTATAATGTTCTCCCAGTTCTGTTCACTTCACTTTTCATCAGTTCATGTAGATCTTCCCAGATTTTTCTGAGACCATCCTCTTCATTGTTTCTCACAATACAAAATCTCTGCTAGATTCTTATCTGGTTTTTGCTCTGAAAAATCATATGCCCTTATGCTGAAAGGATCTTCTTAAATCTTTCCTGGGTTAGACGCCTTTCCCAGTACCTATGGGTCTCTGTTTTTCTCCCTATACTGACCTGGGATGGAAAAAAGGACATACTAAGGTTTTTCCTTTAGATTTTTTTCAATCATTACTCATCTGACGATTTACTCAAATATTTTTGCCAAATTTCAATCTTGTGTTATCAATTGCTAGCTGGATGTCTCTTCCTGGCTGTGGAACTCATTGTCGTCCCCCCCCCCTCCCCCCCATTTTTGCTTTCTTTCACGAGCATCCTTTGTCTGAAGCAGATTGACAAACTTGGAGTCAACCTTGTCTTGTCCTTCTTCCTCACTCCTTTCCAAATAGCTGTCCAGTTGCCAGTTCTTTAGTCACAGACTAGATGGAACGATGTGTAGAGCATTAGCTCTGAAGTCAGGAGGACCTGAGTTCAAAGTAGGCCTCGGTCACTAACTAGCTGTGTGTCCTTGGGTTAGTCACTTAATCCTTATTGCCCTACATCCAGGACCATCTCCAGTCCTGATCCATATCTAGCCACTGGACCCAGATGACTCTGGAGGAGAAAGTAAGGCTGGTGATCTTGCACAACCTCCCCACACTAAAAATCCAATTCATGTGCTTGTCATGGTGTCACCTCCCTGATGTCATGACCTTTGAGAACAAACAACAGCAAAACAAACATGCTTTTGTTTTTATTGTAGCTTAGGGAAAGTAAAACATTCATAATCATAGCAACTTGCATTTGAATATTAATTGTTTTATTTCAAAACTTTGAGAACTAATGACTTTATGAGTAAGAGCATTTGGTTACAATAATTTAGAGTATAAGAATTATTTAAAAGAACAAAAAAAATCAAAAAATATCTCCAAACCAAAGTCTTTTTCTTGGCATTTGTTACTTCAACCTGTTGTAAAGATATAGGGTGGAAGCAAATTTTTTTTAACTGAGAAATTCTCTTCTCATGGGCATATGAAAATTATGTATATTAAGGTAATTGCTTTGTCCAGAAGGAATGATTGCAAATTTAATCACTTTTATTCCTAAGTCAGGTATATAATATCTTCCTTTTTACTTTATGTCAATCATTCACAAAAATAGTCAAAGGAAAACTATAGAACAAAGAAGAAAAGTGAGCAAATCACCACCCTTCCTCTTCCTGGATGGCATTTATTTCATATTGCATTGCTATTTTAATCACCTTTTGCAACTCTTGTATGCAAAGCTTGAGAAACTGTGGAAAAAAATTTATTCTGTAACTTAGTATTTTAGAGTTGGAAGGGTCCTTTAAATATCATTAACCTTATTTTATTTTTTGCCTTGAAAATTATTAAGTTTAAAAAAGAGACTGGAACCAGATTATAAAGGGCTTTAAATGTAAAACAGAGGTGTTTCTCCTAAAGATAATGGAGAACCAACTCCTGAAGCTTATTGATTTGGAAAACGTTATATTAAAATTTTTTTTACTGTTGGAGTAGTGATCTGATCATCTTCTTGATTAGATTTATGACTTTAGTAGACCTTGATAGGAGAGTTGATCTCAGGCCAGTATCTGTTGTGTCTTGTAAACTGTGTTCTGGAAATTTAAAACCATCCAAGTTATACAGTGTTTTTACCTACCTCTTGTGAGGATCAGAATAAGATAACTACGTATAAAACTCCATTCTTACATCTTCCATATAGGTGTAGGTTATGCTTGGATATTGTAAAGACTTCCTTTTTTTTTTTAGGTTTTTTTTCAAGGCAATGGGGTTAAGTTGCTTGCCCAAGGCCACACAGCTAGGTAATTATTAAGTGTCTGAGACGGGATTTGAACTCAGGTACTCCTGACTCCAAGGCCGGTGCTTTATCTACTACACCACCTAGCCTCCCCGAGACTTTCTAGTTGGTTTTACTGCCTCAGGTCTCTCCCTCCTCCAGTCTTCCCTCCATTCAGCTGTCAAAAAGATAATCTTACAATTCAAATTTGACCATATCATTTCTCCCTTCTTTCTTTAATAATTTCCAGTGCCTTCCTGTTACTTACAAATCAAATGCTTTAACTTTTAAAGCACCTCACAACCTGTCTTCTTCTTACCTTTCCAGTCTTAGACCTTACTCCCCTCAACATACTGTATTATACAGCTTTACTTGCCTACATATTCCTTATGCATGCCACTACATGATCTGCTTTCCCCAATACCAGGAATGTTCCTTTGTCTCTTGGTTCTTTGGACTCCTTCAAAACTCAGCTCAAATCACACTCTCTGCAAAATGGCCTTTACTATTCTCTCTACACTGCTATTGCCATCCCTATAAAATTACCCCCATTTTCACTGTATTATATATTGTATATACACAGTTATTTGCTTATTTTCTCCACTGGAATTTGAGCTCTTTGAGGGCAGAGGCTGTACTTTTGTTTTTCTTAGTATCCCTAGAACTTAGCAAGATGCTTAGAACATAGTGAATATTGTTGACTTATCATCTAACTCCAATTCTGTTTTTTCACTCATTTTTTGTGTCTTCAAACCCCTTGACAGGGCAGAATTTCTCACTGGTTGTGCTAAGTCATCAGTCTCACTTTCTCCTCCACCGTCTTCTGGATCCAGTGGCTAGATATGGATCAGGACTGGAGATGGTCTTGGATGTAGGGCAATCATGGTTAAGTGACTTGCCCAAGGTTACACAGCTAGTTAGTGACTGAGGCCTACTTTGAACTCAGGTCCTCCTAACTTCAGAACTAGTGCTCTACACATCGTCCCATCTAGTCTGTGACTAAAGAACTGGCAACTGGATAGCTATTTGGAGAGGATGTGAGGAAGAAGGACAAGACAAGGTTGACTCCAAGTTTGTGAATCTGCTTCAGAGGAAGGATGCTAGTGAAAGAAAGCAGAAATGGGGGGGGAAGACAATGAGTTCGACATCCAGTTCATTTTCTTCTTTGTTTTTACTTTGGAATACATCTTTGACTTTTAAAGGACTTCTTAATTTTTCATTATCTGGAGAATGGAGAAACAAGTTTTGAGTCCCTCTACCCTCTTCCAAGAGGGAGATTTACCTAATCTGAACATAAAGAAAATGACGGGAAGCTGTATCAGGTTTTTTGTGGGTTGCTGTAATATTCCTTCTATTCTCCTTGGTTTCATTCTTGCAGGTGACTGTTTTATAGCATCTCTCTGTGAGAAATCTCTTGTGGTTGGAAATCTTGTCCATCTCCTTTCCTTTTTCTTCCATCTTGAGTCCTTTGTGTTATCCTCCAATCCCCTTCTCACTCCCCTATTTACATTTCTAATCTCTACATTTCCCAAAGCCCACTATCTCCTTCACAGTTCCTATAACTTTCTCTTTAAGAGGTCTTTCTCTTTGCTGGTTTATGTCAAGGGCAAAACTGTTCTGAAGTTAGGATGAAGATGAATTACAAGTGTGGGATGAGTAGGTAACAAGATGGTGAAAGGACTTGATTGTGTTTAGGGGAATTTCAGAGTTCAGGATCTGGAGACCCTAAATTATCTAGTGAAAGTGTAAAACTGTCTACAGAAAATATTGTTATATCAATCTGAATTATTTTTCGTGAAATTGAATCTTGGAGGTGGAAAGGATATCAAAAGGTCAATTTATTTGATTTCTTGCTTCAGGCAAATAAACCCAAATGTATGAAGATAGATTATTATCCTTTTCTTATTAATCTGGTTTTAGCCAGTTTATTTCCAAACTACTATTCTTGCCACTGTGAGTTCTCATCTTGGATTTGAAAACTTTCATTCTAGGACACTTCTGACTAATCTTGAGTAAATCTAAAGTTTTTTTTTCTTAATTTAAATTTGTTATTCCAACTACATGCAAAAATAATTTTCAACATTGACCTTTTAAGATTTTTGAGTTCCACATTTTTCTCCCTCCTGCTTTTCCCTCCCCTGCCCATTCAACAGCAAGCAATTTGATGTTATACATGAAAACTATATTAAACATATTTCTATATTAGTCATGTTGTGAAAGATGAATCAGAACAAAAATCCTTTAATCTAAAGTTTTGGGGGTGTTTTTTTGGCCCCAGAACTCAGTACTTCAGCATGCATTAAATCCCCTGAATGAAGCACATCCTTTTTTTAAAACCCTAATCAGACATCCCTGGAACTTCTCTTTCCATTAGGTTTTAGATTTCTCATCATTACACTGGGAAGTTGAGTGATAACCCCATACGGTGTACTTGGATTAACACTGATGTTATTTTCTTAATTGGTGTTAAAGGTTATGAATTTCCAAATACTTCAAGAACTTAATGTATGATGGACTATTTCATTTTTTTTCCCACTGGTTTGCTTATTATGTTACTCATAAAACTATAATTTGTGAATCCTCTGAAGGCAGAATTCTGGGTTCATGCATGGGATGTGTGAGATGTTCAAGGAGGACTAGCACTTATGGTGTCCATCTTTCATCCACTTCTCACCTCAGACTGCAGGAAGTAGTAGCTAGTACAGGAGCCACACTCCCATGATGTCATTGGTCTTCTTTGAGCCAGGTAAGACTTCTTCACTTCCTAAACTCAGTCAATCAGTGAAGTACCTGCTCTGGACCAGGCAGTATGCTAAATGGTAAGGTTACCAAAAGCCCTGAAGGAGCTCAAAATTGAATATGGGAGGCTACAAACAGTCCAGATACAGGATAGTAGGAAATGATTAGTAGATGGAAGACTTAGAATTAAGAAGGATTGGGGACTTAAAAGTAGCTGAGGTCAGTAGTCAGAGAGGAGGATGGAGAATATTCCATTCATAGGAGAGAGCCAGAGAAAAGGCCAGGAGTTGAGAGATGGAATGGCCAGGAGGCCAATATCTTTGTATCAAAGGTTATTAGGTAAAGAGTAAGGTGTAAGGTGTGGAAAGTTAGGAGGAAGGGAGGGAGGGGCTGATATATTAAATAGGGCTTTGAATGCTAAGCAAAGGATTTTATAGTTGGTGCTGGAGGCATTAGGGAGTCACTGGAATTTATTGAGTGGGGGAGTGATTTGTTTGAAACCTGAACTTCAGGAAAATCACTCTAGTGGCTAAATGGAAGGTGGATAGGGGTAAAGAGTTGAGAGGGAAGCAGATATACCACCAGGCTAGTGCAGTAATCCAACTATGAGGTGATGAGGGCCTAAGTTAGAGGAATGGCAGAGGAGAGCAGGAGGTCTGTTGTAGGGACATTGCCCAGGTGAAATCCCCAGGCCTCCTTAGCCAGTTAGAGAGGAGGGCAGTGATGATTCCTAGGTTTGAGCCTGAGGGACAAGCATGTTGTGTTTACCCTCTGTTGTTCATCCTTTGTTTTCAAAGAGGACCAGTGACATCATGGCGTGATGTCTTGACTTGCTTATGAAGTGGATTTGAGTGAGGCAGAGCTGTACAAAGTTGGCAGCCATACTTCTCTTCTAGAGCCCTAGTAGTCCCGTGGCTAGTCAGAAGTCAGGATAACTGGCGATGGCCCAGGATGCAGTGAATGACCATGATCTCTTCCCTGTCTGACTAAGCTCCAGGTGCTCCACAGGTATCTACCTTCATGACCATTAGAACAAATTGTTCTTCTGTCCATTCTGTTGGGAAAGTCTTCAAGTTTGGGGTATTTATCCCCCTAAATCACCAGTGAGTTTGAGGCCAGTTGGTTACACTCAGTCTGGTTTAGCCAATCTGCTGAGACAGTTTTACTGGGCTGACTGCTTCACTTGCTACAGCTTCTTGAAGCCACAAGTGAGAGCTGGGTGAGGGGTAAACTCCAAAGGTGGCTGAATCCTTGCTGAATACCCCATTCACCCTTTTTATAGTAACAGGGAAGGTAGGCAGTGGGGTGGATATCTACTAGACATCCATTATAAAATATCCAAAAAGTAGTTGCAGAGGTGAGATTATAATTAAAATGATGGGAGGTGATGAGATCACTAAGTTTAATAGTACAGAGGGAGAAGAGAAGAGGCTCCAGGAGAACCTTGAGGACAGAGATTCAAAGTTAGTTGATGCTCATGGATAGGTAGAGCTAATGTAATAAAAATGACAATTCTACCAAAACTAAACTATCTGTTTAGTGCCCTACCAATCAAAATTACAAAAAATTACTTTAACGAGCTAGAAAAAATTGTAAGTAAATTCATATAGAGAAATAAAAAAGTCAAGAATTGCCAGGAATTTAATGGAAGAAAAGTGCAAAAGAAGGTGCCTTAGCCCTACCTGATCTAAAATTATATTATAAAGCATCAGTCATCAAAACTGTTTGGTATTGGCTAAGAAATAAAGTGGTGGATCAGTGGAATAGACTAGGTGTAAAAGCAGGAGATGATTATAGTAATCTGCTGTTGGATAAACCCAAAGAGTCCAGCCATTGGGATAAAAACTCCCTATTGGATAAAAACTGCTGGGATAATTGGAAGTTAGTATGGAAGAAACTTAGATGAGACCAACACCTAACATAACACCCTTTACCAAGATAAGATCCAAATGGTTACAGGATTTAGACATAAAAAACAATACTATAAGCAGATTAGAAGATCAAGGCCTAGTTTACCTGTCAGATCTATGGAAAGGAGAGCAGTTTATGACTAAGGAAGAGTTGGAGAACGTCACCAAAAACCGATTAGATGATTTCGATTACATTAAATTAAAAAGCTTTTGCACAGATAAAACCAATGTAACCAAGATCAAAAGAAATGTAGTAAATTGGGAAACAATCTTTACAACTAATGATTCTGACAAAGGACTCATTTCTAAAATATACAGAGAACTGAATCATATTTTTAAAACAAAAAGCCATTCCCCAATTGACAAATAGTCAAAGGATATGCAAAGGCAATTTACAGATGAGATCAAAGCAATCCACAGCCATATGAAAAATTGCTCTAAATCATCAATTATTAGAGAAATGCAAATTAAAGCTTCTCTGAGGTACCACCTCACACCTCTCAGATTGGCCAATATGTCCAGAAAGGATAATGATCATTGTTGGAAGGGTTATGGGAAATCTGGGACACTATTACACTGTTGATGGAGCTGTGGAGTCATCCAACCTTTCTGGAGAGCTATTTGGAACTATGCCCAAAGGACAACAAAAATGTGCATACCCTTTGATCCAGCAATACCACTACTGGGTCTATACCCTGAAGAGATGAAGAAAAAGGGTAAAAATATCACTTGTACAAAAATATTCATAACAGCCCTGTTTGTGGTGGCAAAGAATTGGAAATCAAGTAAATGTCCTTCAATTGGGGAATGGCTTATCAAACTATGGTTATATGTATGTAATGGAACACTATAGTTCTGTTAGAAATCAGGAGGGACAGGATTTCAGGGAAGCCTGGAGGGATTTGCATGAACTGATGTTGAGTGAGATGAGCAGAACCAGAAAAATACTGTACACCCTAAAAGCAACATGGGAGTGATGTTCAATCTTGAAGGACTTGCTCATTCTATCAGTGCAACAATTGGGAACAATTTTGGGCTGTCTGCAAAGGAGAGTGCCAGCTGTATCCAGATAAGGAGCTGTGGAGTTTGAACAAAGTTCAAGGACTATTCTGTTTAATTTAGAAAAAAACATATCTTATTGTCTGATCTTGTTACTTCTTAGACTTGTCTCTTCTCTAGGGATATGATTTCTCTCTCATCATACTCAATTTGGATCAATGTACAACATGGAAACAAAGTAAAGACTGACAGATTGCTTTCCTTGGGGGGGTTGGGGGAGGGAAGCAAGATTGGGGGGGAAATTGTAAAACTCAAATAACATCTTTAATAAAAATAAATTAAAAAAAAAGAAAGTAAGCTGACATTGTAGGGATAATAGAGTGGGGCAGTTTGTTAGAGGAGGAGGGATGGATGGAGTGGGAATGCTTGAACATGGCGAGGGATTAGCCTTGGTTAGAAGTAGACCCCTTCATTATGTGAGACAGAGGTGAAGGAGGAGATGGGCAGAAAGCTTCTTAGTTAAAGGAGATGAGGGGAAAGGGGGAAAGAAGATAGTCTTTTTTTTCCTGTAAGCTAAGAGGGGATGAAAAGGTTTAGAAGAACCTCTGTGGGGAGAGGGAGAGTGAATTGATAATAGTGGTATAGCAGGATTGTCTCATAGTAGTGAGGGTACTCTGTTTAGGTATATTGGTAGTGGATTTGGTCAGAAAGGTGGTTTTTCCCATATTCATTCATTAGCCTACATGTAGGAGTGAAGGTGGTGAATGATGCAAGTAATCCAAGCCTGAGGCTTTTTAGGGGACTAGGAAATCAAGAGGACAGTGTAGAGTTGGCTCACTTAGGGGGTCAAGATAGGGAAAACCTAAAGAGAGTCTCTGATACTTGAGGGGCACCTGTGGTTAGAGGGTATGATCTGGAAGTGGACTTCTCAAAGGAGACTGAGAAAGAAAGGTCATATAGGAAGAGAAGCAGGAGGGAGCAGGTCCTGGAAAACTTGAGAAAATAAAGTGCCAAGAAGAAAAGGATGATCAATAGTGTCCAAGACTGTAGAGAAGTCACAGAGAAGCAATTGATAACAATGAATCAGTTACCATTTATGAGGTGCCTAATATATGCTAGACCTTTTGTGAAGCTTTAGAGAATGAAGATACAGAAAAGGCTATTGGATTTGGTGACACTAGAGTGTCCTGAGAGAGAGAATTGAAAGGTCAAGAGACTGAATGTTAAAGTGAGGATGAAGAATAGGGGTTTTGGGGTTTTTTTTGGTTTTGTTTTTAGGGAATGCAGAGCAAGCAGAAAAGTAAATAGATTATGGTTGAATAGGGAGACTGGCATTTGTGAGCAGAGTGGTGGTAATTTGTGTATGATGCCTAGATCAAAGGAATGATCTTTATGTGCGACTGAGGTGAGTTGGAGGAGTTCTTAGGAAGGGAGTAGGTTGTAGAACTGAATTAAGAGTATTTGGCTGCAAGTTAATATGTGTATCAAAGTCTCGCCTAGTACTAAGGCAGGAGTTGGGGAGGAAGGGATTGAACTGTGTAGGGCCTTTAGCTGGCCAGTAGAGTGCTAGACCTAAAGTCATTTACTAACCATGTGACCCTTGGGCAAGGCACTTTTACCCTTTTTGCTTTAGTTCCTCATCAGTAAAATAAGCTGAATGGAGAAGGAAATGACAAACCACTCTGTTGTCTTTGCCAAGAAAACCTTAAATGGGATCTTGAAGAGTTGGACAAGACAGAAGTAACTGAACAACAACTGATTTGAAAAACTGAACCGAACTCATTAAAGAAGGAAAGGGAATGATTTAGGAATCTGAAGGAGGAGGGATTTTCTTGGATGGTAGCTATGAATAACATGAACTTCAAAGGAAAAGAGGTTACTGAATGAAGTTGGGGGGAGAACCAGGAAATGACCTTGGGGAGTTCAGTTCCATTGCTTTGACCAGTGACCTGAGGAGATCAAGCAAAAGCACTACCAATATTAGAAACTCAATAATTTTTGAGTTATTTAGTAGCTGTTTTAGTAAATACTTGTAATATTTTCTGAAAGATGTATAAATCTTAGCTTCTGTTTTATATCTCAATTGATATTTTTGGTAGGAATGGGTTTTGCAAATAGTAATGTCAAACTTTTGTTCAGACTTAATTGGATGAAGGAGAGGAGATGGTACAGAGAGGCAAAAATGTACTGATAAATATAGAAAATGAACACTTGCTGGCTTGTACATTTATTTCATTTAACTATTTTGAAAACATGAAAGACTGGGGGACTTGAAAGATTTAGATCTTTTAGCTTTATTGTGAAAGAAATGAGATTCCATTGTTAAATTTTGATTTCCCTCCAGTGAATGCATTAGATTAAATATGCCTAGCCAGACAGCCACTTAACAGAAAGAGGCTGGGCAGTGGAATCCATGAAAGAGAGTGCTGGCCTGGGCCCCGGGATTCTGACATTAGGGAATTCAAACCTGTGAACAAGTACCTTAACTTGTGCAAGTCTTGATTTTCTCCTGTGTAAAATGAGAGTAATTCCTATGCTACTGGGAAGCTCAAATGAGACAATATGTCAAGTTTTTTTGTAAACTTTAAAGTTTTTTTTAACGTACTAAATACATTTCAGTTATTGTTATACATTATTTTTGTACTGTTTTTAGATAAAAAGAATCAATTGTCACTTTGGGGGCCTTTGTTACTTGATGGCCCATTGTTCCTTATGTTTCTATGCTATGTTCCTTTCAGCCTGTGCTTTTTGAAGCATTAATAAGAACTTTTGATATTTATGGTACCTGGAATGAACCTACCTGTTGCAGAGTATATATAGCCTTGTAAATGGTCATTTAATCAGTCATCTTGAGGTTTATTTTGTTTTTCTGAGATATTTTGCTTATTTTGGGGACTTCTTTGGGTTAGCTGGAAATTTTGTGATGTGTAGGCTTTCAGTAGATCTTACAGGGGTGGCTAGGTGGCATAGTGGATAAAGCACCGGCCTTGGAGTCAGGAGTACCTGGGTTCAAATCCGGTCTTAGACACTTAATAATTACCTAGTTGTGTAGCCTTGGGCAAGCCACTTAACCCCATTTGCCTTGCAAAAATCAAGAAAAAAAGAAATTTATGGTTCTAAAGTCTAACAAATATCTTAAATTTTTATATAAAATTTTATACTTGGCATGTCAAGATGTTGCTTAGCATGTCCATATTGCATTTTTTATTGCTTTGAAACCTTGATAGCACATCCAGTCAAGTTTCCTTCCCAAGAAACTTTCATGTTTGTATTATAGCTTGTTATAGTTGAAGTTTAATGAATTCTTATATTCAGTCTCATATATAAGACCATTGTTTCCAGAGTCTTTGTATCTACATTTGTAGTTAGTAGAAACAGTAGTATCTACACTTCCTATGTATTTCTCCCCTCCTTCCTCTTAGCCATCCCTTATTTTCTGACTGAGCCTAACTCAGTCCATATGCCTTCTAATTCAGATTCAATATTGGAACAAATCTGACACTGGGAAATCATTTTGTGGGCAGCGACAAGGAGATCTACGTGGCCATAAGAAAAGAAGACTTTCCAAAAAGAATAGGTATAAAAGGACATCTCAAAGTTGATCAGTTTGAGTGAAGCTTTCTTTTTTTATATTGCCCATAAAGATCTACCAACCAATCTTTAAAGAGCTCCTGGAGCTTCTTATGGTTATCAGTAGGCAGCCTGAGCCTTTAGTTCAAGACTTGTGCCAAACTAGACTTGAGAATGGTCTCAATACTTTTTAAAGAAATATAAGCATAATTTGCATAAAGTGGGAGGAAGGGAACAGTATTAATATATTTCTCTTGCCTTACCTTCTAATGAAATATAAAAAAAGAAAAAGGATACATTTAGTAATTTTTCATTAGTCTAAACATTTTCATGGTTTTTAAAAAACATTTTTTCTGTAGTTTAAACAATAGCACCACCTGCTGATACTGAAAAGTATTGCTTAGTACCAAATTTACAAACATTTTTGACTTTTTAATATTTGAGCCATGTACAAATTATTCTGTTTATGCATCTCATTAATGTGTGTGTGTATGTGTTTGTAGGTTTAATAAACTTTTTTTAAGAAAGATTTTATTTATTTTGAGTTTCACAATTTTTCTACCATTATTGTTCCACTCCCTCCCACCCCCCATGGAAGACAGTGTGTTAGTCTTTGCATTGTTTCCGTGGTACACATTGATCTCAGTTGAATGTGATGAAGGAGAAATCATATCCTTAAGGAAGAAAAATAAAGTATAAGAAATAGCAAAATTACATAATAAGATAACAGGTTTTTTTTTCTTCTAAATTGAAGGTAATAGTCTTTGGTCTTTGTTCAAACTCCACAATTCTTTTTCTGGATACAGATGGTATTCTCCATTGCAGACAGCCCCAAATTGTCCCTAGTTGCTGCACTGATAGAATGAGCAAGTCCATCAAGGTTGACCATCAACCCCCATGTTGCTGTTAGGGTATATAGTGTTTTTCTGGTTCTGCTCATCTCACTCAGCATCAGTTCATGCAAATCCCTCCAGCTTCCCTGAATTCCCATCCTTCCTGGTTTCTAATAGAACAATAGTGTTCCATGACATAGATGTACCACAGTTTGTTAAGCCGTTCTCCAATTGAAGGACATTTACTTAATTTCCAATTCTTTGTCACCACAAACAGGGCTGCTATGAATATTTTTGTACAAGTGATGTTTTTCCCTTTTTCATCATCTCTTCAGGGTATAGACCCAGTAGTGGTATTGCTGGATCAAAGGGTATGCACAGTTTTGTTGCCCTTTGTGCATAATTCCAAACTGCTCTCCAGAAAAGTTGGATGGGTTCACAGCTCCAGTTTAATAAACTTTTAAGGAAAGATCTTTCGAAGAGAGAAAGAAATTAGTGGATATGTGTGTATAAATATTTATACTCATACATACATAAATATATGTGCATGTATGTTTGTATATACATATATGTGGGCTATTAACCTTTTTTTTAATATGGTGTGGTTAACCTTTTTTGTCTTTCATCAATGTCCTTTGGCAATTTTAAACCTATGGACTCCCTTATCAGAACAATGTTTTTAATGGAATAAAAAATATGTATATAAGATGACTAAGTATTGAAAAAATTATCAAAGTATTTTTTCAGTGTATGAGAAGGGATATAGTGATATATATATATATATATATACTTTATTAATGTTTTAAATAAATAACTAAGATAATACTTTTAAAACTTAGGCAACTTAAAGGGGGCTAATTATATATTTGTAATTGAAAGAAATATTAAGGGGCATCTAGATGGTGCAGTGGATAGAGCACTGGTCTTGGAGGCAGAAGAACCTGAGTTCAAATCCAGTCTCAGACACTTAAACACTTAGGTGGCTGTGTGACCTTGGGTAAGTCACTTAACCCCATTGCCTTGCAAAACTAAAAAACAAAACAAAAAACTAAAATGTCAGTTAAAGGTAAATGAAAATAAAGATATAATTTTTTTTCTTTTCAAGTTCATGGAACCTTGAAATCTATTCATGGACTCTTTGGAGGAGGATCTGTGAGATCTCTAGTTTGCTCTCATCACCTTCTGACTTTTATTTGAAAGAATTTTTATTTAAAATTTTTTGAATTTTTGCATCATCATACTTGTATAATATATATCAAATTAAGAAAGGAGGGAGAGAATCTGGAACTCAATTTGAAAAAAATTTAAAAATTGTCTTTGGAAAAAATAAAATCATTTAAAAAGTTTTTTTAAACATTGCAATAATTTCTCTATATTCCTTCCTTTCATGTATATCCCCTTGTGACAAAAACAGTTTAAAAAATACAATTAATAGTCTGAATCTTTACTGAGAGAAGGGAAACATGTTTCATTATCTGTGTTCCAAGAATCAAACTATGTAGTTTGTGGTTTTTCTTATTTTTTTTGATTTTAGCAATTGTTTATTCCTTTAGTTATTTTGTTGTTGTTCTGGCTTTCTCTGGAAAACACTATTTTTAGTGAGAGCTGCTCCTTCTCACATGTCTCACAAGTTTAGAGGGGTTTGATGGACTACTTGCTCCTCAGTTCCACCTCTAGATCCTTCATTTTCCAAGATTCCTTTTCTGGATTGTTCATGTTTCAGGAATGTTTTTCTTTCTTTATCATTTATTCGGTTTTCTGTATTACCCTGAATGGATTAATCATTTTTACTTCTGCTGGCCCCTAGGTTATTTCCTTCTTTCTCAAGTACTTGAGTCAGTCTTACTTAATTCACACTCTTTATCTTTCTTCAGGGAAGTATCAGCACCAGTATTATATCCTGACTTACTAGTTCATAAGCCTCAATTTTGGTTCTTTAATTTCCATTCTAATATTTATCTCACATTGGTATGATTATACATTACTTAGACCTCATTATCACCCATAGACAATGCCACTTTCATGGCATAGATCTCGGAAAATTCCCTTTTGATAATAATTCTTTTCCTTCCCTCTCTCCATCTGCCTCATTCCCATTAAATCTACTTTTCTCCCTCATCTTCCTGTCTCTTCATTCTTCCAGTCCATCACTTAAAGAGGCTTTACTTTCTTCCTCACAGTCTTGATTGTGTTTTTTAGAAAATACTACAAGGACCTACTTGCTTTAATTACTTTTGGTAAGGGGTGTGGGGCATCTCTGTGGAATATTCTCTTTTGTCTCTAAGATTCCTCCCCGTAATAAAAAGTAAAGCAAACAAAACCTCCCTTATAACAAATAGTCAAATAAAACACACATACACATATTTGCCATATCTTAAAATATAACATTCAATGTTTTATTATTATGTATAATTTTTGGATTTTGTATTATGCGAAGATTTTTATTGGCCTTAAAGTACTTGTTCCCCTTAAAATTTAGTGGTTTCTTGATTTTATCTCTTGTTAATCTAGGGAAAAATTGATTTTTAAAAAATTTTTCTGCACTGTGGCAATAGGTTCCAAGACTTGGAACTAAGGATATTGTTGACAAAAAGCAGCATGAGTCCATTATAGAATTAATTTGTAATGAAAGTCCTCTTGTTTCATGTGCTGCTTTGGTTTACCTACTTAGCTTCAACTATACTGAAGCTGCAGCCTGTCCTTAAATAGTTGGCTATCTTACTGTTAATTCAGAGTTTAATTTGTGAACTGTTTATGGTTTACAATATATGGAAACTTTGCAAGTCTGAATTAGTCTGAGCTTTTTGCACCTTTAGGGTCAAATCATGAGTTTTCTTTTTTAGACCACACCCTGATCTTTAAGCCTTACTCAGAGGACATCATCCTTACCTTTCAAGTAGCAATGCCAATGTAAATTCCAAATAGGACAAAAATAAGAATAGAACTTGCAACCAGCTCTAACAAGCTTTTATTTTGAAAGATGGGAGAAGACCCCAAAATAGATTTTATTGCCATTTAAGAAGTTAAATATGAAACATTCAACATAAAATGACTTGAAAGGACTCATAGGACACTAAATTTAACAAGTATTTGATCTCCTAGACAACAAAAATGTAGAACAATTGAGGACAATAGTGGTCCTTTGCAAAGCATTATAGATGATAAAAAAATGAGGTGGGAAATAATGTAAGTTTATTCCATTATTTCCCCCAGAAAGAAATTACAAAGAATGACCAAAAATAATAAGCAGTGTTGCCTCACAAAACAAAGAAAAACAATTATGGATAAAAACAAATATGCTAAAAAATTGCATAAGAACTAGTTAAACAAGATCATCTGACAGACATTTATAAAACAGGAATATAAACAAATAATAAAATAATGATCTGCTGATACTTTCATAGATATCAATCTTTATCAATAAAGCTAGAGGATGTGGGAACATTGCAATTAATGGCAGACTCTTGATAGTAGTATGGGGGTGTGGTTCCCAAATTGTTCTTTAGAATGGTTTTTCCACTTTTCCTCCCAACATTTATCATTTAACTTTTCAGTCATATTAGCCAATCTGATAGGTGTGAGGTGTAACCTCAAAGTTGTTTTAATTTTCATTCCTCTAATCAGTAATGATTTAGAGCATTTTTTCATATGACTAAAGATAGCTAAAATTTCTTCATCTGATAACTATCTGTTCATATGCTTTAACCATTTAGCATTTGGAGACACCCTTAGTAATTCTGATAACTGATTTTCTAACATAATTTGAACTCTGGAAGTGCTATTCTCTTTATTCTGACTGTTACATTTTTTCCTTTCATATTCTAGATCTTTTATTTCCTTCAAGTACATTTTCTTTTATATTTGTTTAACTCTGAAGTATTCTATTGGCAGTACTTTATTATGTTGATCTGACCCAGCCTGGAATGAGTATTCCTCTAGTTATTTAAATTCTTTATTTCTTTAATGAGTGTTTTCTTATTGTGTATGCATAAATCTTGAATGTGTTTTTGGTATATTAGTTCAGATATCTTATATGCCTTTTGATTATTTTGAATGGAGCCTCCCTTTCTATGTCTCCTGCTACATAAAAATACTTTTGATTTCTATGGATTTCATCGTATCTTGCTTATTATTGAAGCTAGCTTGCTTTCTGTAAATATATAGTCAATTTAATTTTTCATAATGATGTTCACACTAGCATTTTGTGACTCCTATTGATAGCTTTTATAGGGGCTATTGAGATTTTGATGGAATTTTTCTTGATCTCATAACATATTTACCAATAACATCTTTTCCACTGTTCTCCCTTGACTCATTTTTACATTTAAAGCCACTGAATATCAAAGTATGTGTTTGTTTAGTTTTTGGGGTGGGATATAGTATAATGGATGAATGAATAAAGCACTATTTACTTGCACTTAATTTTTGCAAAGCATTGTGCTAAATTCTGGAGATGCAAATAGAAAAGTTCAGATGGCCTCTGCCTAAAGGAGTTTATATTGGAGGAGACTAATAAGTGTTGAAGGGTTCAGGTGCAAGTCAGATGGAAAGGCGCCTTTCAACATTAGGGTAAAATTGCAAAGCATATATGGTAATGCCTGTTCTTTAATGTTATCTCCATTGATAACATCATATGGATTTTTTTTATGTTGAACCATTTGGCAATGCCAAGGACTTTGGTGGTGAGAATTTGTTTCTTTAGTTATGGCTTTGAGAGCAATGACCAGACTACACTGGAAATAATGCTCTTCCCAAGGCTTTTGAGTTAGGCTTCTGGGTCAGTATAAAGGGATATAAAATATAAAGTATAAAGTCAGAGGTGTTGGGGTCAAATTCCACCTTTTGCTACTTATGTGATCCTTTGGAGGTTCCATCTTCTTCCTGGCCCCTGATTTTTCCTCATGTGTATAACAAAAGGGATAGACTAGTTATCTTGATTCTGCCTTCAGTCTCTAGGTTTATAGTGCTATGAAACTCTTCCTATAAATTTTCTATTTCCTGGTAGTATGTTTATGCTTATTTTGAGTATTGTAAAGCATGAAGAGCAAGTGTTAAATAAAATGATACTTGTTCTTCAAGATTATCTTTGTTGCTATTGGTTGTAGATCATGTGTAGATCATCCTTAGAGTTAAATTACTTTATAGATTTTTAGAACAATGATTATTTTAATACCTTTTAACCCTTTTTATTCCTACCATTCTGTTCAAGTGACTCCTTACATTGTGAAGGGTTCTTTAAGGTTATGCCAACAATATTTAAGCAACTTTGAATGTGAAACCTGTGACAAACTGTTTGTACTTTCAGAAAACCAACCTAGCAGTTTGGAGAAATTCATTACTAGAATGTTAGTAAGCTGAAGCTCATTTTTTTTTTTCCTTTTGGGTCTGTGTCCATCACATTGAAAAATATCAGATAGCTTTTAGTCTTTGTGGTTAGGATACATAATTGATTTCCCCTCCCCTCCCCAGCCCTATTCTACATTCTGTTTAATCATGTTGTTCTTTAATAATACATTTGACAGGTACATCAACTTCTAAGTATAAAGTTAGATATAGTGTTAAGTCTGTTGGTTGAGCATATTTCCCTTTCAGGATATTCACATAAGGAGTATTTTAGGATGGCTTTTCTGAATCTTTTAAAATTTTCTTGACATCAACTGTATTTTATTCATTTTTCTCAAACTAAAAACAACAAAATGAAGGTTCTCTCCCTTTACCCCCTCCCCCCATTAGCAGACATATTATTTCAGGACATATGAGTCAGTTTTGTTAAATGAACAATGAGAAAATACTGGATCTTAGTAATAGCTAATTTTGCTCCCACTCAGTTTTAGGAATCTCAAATGTTTGATAACAAATCAGGATTTATAAATCAGATGTGACAGTGTGATGTCTTAGAATCTTGTAATCAGGAAAGATGTGCTGCTGTACATTATTTAGTATTATTTTTAATCAATAAGCATTTTTTAAAAATAGCATTTTATTTTCCCTCCCACTTACATGTAAAAACAACATTTAAAATAGTTTGGAGTTCCACCTATCCTTTTCTTTCTTTTCTTACTCTCTCCTCCCTGAGATGACAGGCAATCTGATATGGGTTATACATGTGCAGTTATGTAAAACATTTCCATATCAGTCATTTTGTTCAAGAAGACTCAACAACAACAAAAAGATTGAAAGTTAAAAAATCGTAAGCTTCAGTCAATATTCAGGAACTACCAGTTTCAACCAGCCTTTATTAAGCACTCCTGTGCCTAGTCCTCTGCAGAGTACTGGCATTGAATCCTACCCTCAGGTGCTGCCCTGCCAGGTTGGGGCTGAGCTTGGGACCAGAGCTCCAGAGCTAGGAGGAGGAGCCCAGTGATCAGTGTGCAGGCATTGCTTTGTGGACCTTTGGCCAGTTCAGGATTGCTTTCCAAAGGACCCACTGCAGCTCCACCAACCAGACAGGAAATGTGCTTGTTCTTCCATAACCTTTCCCACATTGGTCTTTTTTTTTTAGGTTTTTTTGCAAGTCAAATGGGGTTAAGTGGCTTGCCCAAGGCCACACAGCTAGGTAATTATTAAGTGTCTGAGACCGGATTTGAACCCAAGTACTCCTGACTCCAAGGCCAGGGCTTTATCCACTATGCCACCTAGCGGCCCCCCCCCCCTTTTTTTGGTCAATATGATAGGTGTAAACTTCAGCCTTATTTTAATTCACATTTCTCAAATTATTAGTGATTTGGAGCTTTAAAATATGTATGTGTGACATTGTCAAAGACTATACAAAGGCAATTTACAGATGAGATCAAAGCAATCCATAGTCATTTGAAAAATTGCTCTACATCACTACTTATTAGAGAGATGCAAATTAAAGCTTCTCTGAGGTACCACCTCACACCTCTCAGACTGGCCAATATGACCAGAAAGGACAATGATCAATGTTGGAAGGGATGTGGGAAATCTGGGACACTGTTACACTGTTGGTGGAGCTGTGAACTCATCCAACCTTTCTGGAGAGCTATTTGGAACTACACCCAAAGGACAACAAAAATGTGCATACCCTTTGACCCAGCAATACCACTACTGGGTCTATACCCTGAAGAGATGATGAAAAAGGGTAAAAACATCAGTTGTACAAAAATATTGATAGCAGCCCTGTTTGTGGTGACAAGTAACTGGAAATCAAGTAAATGTCCTTCAATTGGAGAATGGCTTAGCAAACTGGTATATGTATGTCATGGAACACTAATGTTCTATTAGAAACCAGGAGGGATGGGAATTCAGGGAAGCCTGGAGGGATTTGCATGAACTGATGCTGAGTGAGATGAGCAGAACCAGAAAAACACTGTACACCCTAACAGCAACATGGGAGTGATGTTCAACCTTGAAGGACTTGCTCGTTCCATCAGTGCAACAGTCAGGGACAATTGGGGCTGTCTGCAAAGGAGACGTCTGTATGCAGAGAAAAACAACTGGAGTTTGAACAAAGACTAAGGACTATTACCTTTAATTTAGACAAAAAAACCTGATATCTTATTGTCTTATCATGCTATCTCTTATACTTTATGCTACTTCCTTAAGGATACGATTTCTCTCTCTTCACACTCAATTTGGATCAATGTACAACATGGAAACAATGTAAAGACTGACAAATTGCCTCCTGTGGGGGTGGGGGGAGGGAAGTAAGATTAGCAGCTAAATTGTAAAACTCAAAATAAATAAAATCTTTAAGAAAAAAAAGAAGGGTTTTGGGCAAAGGACAGTAAGTTTAGCTTTGGACATCATGTGTTTAAGGTGTCCATGCAGCATCTAGTTTGAGATGTTGAAGATGGAGAGGTAAGAGGCCAGAAATTAAGTGAGTTTTGTAGAAATAGATGTGATCATCTGTAGAATAGTTAATTCCAGGAGAGCTGAGGAGGTTGCTAAATGAAAAAGGATGAAGTGAGAAGAGAAGCATGCTAGAGAGAGAGAGAGAGAGAGAGAGAGAGAGAGAGAGAGAGAGAGAGAGAGAGCGAGCGAGCCTTGAGGGATAGACACACAGTTAACAGGTGTGTTCTGGATGAAGAGCTAGCAAGGGAGACTGATTTGTCAGACCTACAGAAATTCCCAAATGATTTTAGATACTGCAGCATAATCTTGTACCATATCACATGTCATAGACAGTTAAGAAATTTGTCTAAGGGATAAAAAGGAATACGTTGCAATGTCCTGGGAACTCACTTGATTTAAACCTCTCTAAAAACCTATGGGTTCTAATCAAGGCTAGACATAGAAGAATGGTCTGTTCATTAGAGGTACATAACTTGAAATCAAGCATGAGTGTGGTTTCAAGGTGGAGAATTAAGAAATAACTGGGAAAATCTTGTTATTTCAAGTAGGGCGTGTTCTTTATTCTTTTGGATTTGAGGTTTATCAAATCAGTGTAAGAAGTCTCTCCAAGTTTTCCTCTATAATGTTATATTAAGTTACTCTGATTTTTGTTCTGTCTGACTTTCTTAGAGGTTTTCTCAATTTCTTCTTAAAGTGCCTATTTATTATTTATTATGACACAACAGCACTTGCAGTCTTCTAACACAAAATTATGTGGCCATGTTGCCAGAAGGAGGATGCTTGCTTAACTTCCAAATTTTTGACCACTCTGAAATAAGCTGATGTAAATATTTTGTACGTAGAGGGTCCTTTTCTTCTTTCTTGAATTTCTTTGGGGAAATAGGCCTAGAGGTAAAGTTGGGTCAAGGATATAGCTAGTTCCAACTTACTTTCTGGGATGGTTGGACCAGTTCACAGTTTAATCCACACCATACCCTGTAACATTTATTTTACCTGTTTTTTTTATCTTCACCAGTCTGAGAGGTGTGATGTGGAGCCTTAAAGTTAATTCAGAGTGCATTTTCTAAGTTATTAGTGTTTTTTAGAGTACTTTTGTTAGCTTGGATTTCTTTTGAAAACTGTTCATATCTTTTTGATAGTTTAAGAAATTATTAATGCTAAGTAAATATGAATTTGTAGATAGATAATGGAATTTCTGCCTTTTGAATTGGTGGCAAAAGGAATGTATCTATGATTTAAAAAGTTTGAATTTCCTTAAAATGCTAGTTGTTTTTTTTAAAGCCTTTTGGGAGCTGAATTTTGCCACGTAATATTTCTAGATGTGAGCATTTCTTGATTTCATAGATTTCTAGATAAATATTCTGATTGATGGAGTGCAGTAAATATTGTGTTATTTTAAAGAACTTACAAATCCCTTTTGTTCTTACTGAAACCAGTTATAGTTTTGTGAAAAATTATCATTTGAATAGAAGTTTTTAATTCAAATAATCATAGATGCTACTCTGAAAATTTTGGTAGGTAACATGATTTTAATAGGATTTAAGCTCTCTGATTTATATAACAGCAGATCCGGATGTTCAAAACAGCAAAATTTAAAATATTTGTCTTTTTGAGGCATTTTTTTAAACTGCTCTCTTCTAGACTTTGGAGCTTTGATGCCCTATTTTTCACTGTTTAATTGGCCTACTGGTCACAGTCAATAGATGTCTCAAAATTTTGAACAATTAATCATAAATTTTTTTGTTGTGTGCATTACTGGTAGAATGTTCTTGGTGTTCTAAATAAAGTACGTGCTTTAAAGTATTTAATGTAGAAGAAGAAAATGAAGCCCATGTTTAGAAATTTTTAGTACTTGGTTTTCTCAGTTAAATTATATAAACTTTATGGAATGTTTGTTTTTGGGTGAGCATAAGGTGACGAGGCTTTGACATGTGAGCTCAACCACTTTTTCATGAAAACAAAAAATCTAATAAAATACTTGCACCTCCTGGGCTTGGCCACTAGATGTCAGAAGTGCCCCAGGAGCCTGGGAGGCGACTCGGGGCCTCGTGGAAATTCTACCTCCAATCCTAGACCTTCACATAGTTCACTGTTTCCAAATGACAGATGCCAGAAAAATCTGATACAGTGTGATCTATAGAAGCAAGGTACAACTGGAATAATGAAATTTCAAAAATAAGCCTTTTTAAAGGCTGATGCTAACGGTCCTAGCGGGCCTTGTAAATGCCTCAGGTGCACTTGATACTGCTGTTACATTCCTGGCCTTGGGGCCTCTATTTTATGGAAAGATGGATTGAACTTCAATTTAAGAATATTCAGTAATCCCTCTCAGGACGCACTGTAGCAGCTGGTATTTCTGTATTTCAGCAAATCGATTCCATACAGCGGCACTAATGCTTTCGCTTGGATTCTGACAGATTCCAAAGCCTTTTCAATCAATTTAGCCAAAGAAAACAGCATAATCACTGCAAAAATGTGGCATAATTTGCAAGTTGCCACCCTCCCCCTTTTACTTGTTTCCAGCAAAATTTTAAGAATTTTACTCGTTAAGGATTTCATCAGGCTATTTCTTTTTCATTAATGTAGGTTCTTGGGGAATAACTGTACTTTATACAATATAAGTTTCTTAAGTAATGACTTTGAAAATTTTAATATTGAGTGTTTTACTTTGAAATTAAAAAAAAGAATGTCATTTAGTCCTTTTAATATGTAGAGTTCATGTACGTCGGCCAAACTGCAGGTCTGAGTATTTCTCTTATTGAAACTTACCCTCTTAATTAGTTATTCTAATGGACTAGAGAGCTTTTTAAGGAAAAGCGGCTTGCATCAGATCTTTTTGTTTCATTTGATAAAACCTTTTTTTTCCTGCTTTGAAAGAAAGACATGATGTAGGTGACTAATACAAAAACTCTTGAATTTAAGAAGATGAGTGGGGGTTGACTGTGAAACTTTCTTTCAAAAATGGAGATGTTTGTTTGAATTATTTTGTCTTTTTAAAAATTAAAGCCTAGCTACAACATCTCACCTTGTTAGGCAGTGCATAACCTTTGACTGATTTTGAGTTACTTGTTGTTAACTCTCCTAGACTCCTAATTAAAAGAAAATCCTTTTAATTTGGGTTGTTTGTCATTTTATATTTGTATGCAAATAGAATTAATTGTGGTATGAAGAGAGTGTTGCTCTTTAATATTAACCTGGAGAATATGTTAAGAAATTCAATCATTTAATGGTCTTTTGCTATTTCTTTTAAAAAAAAGTGTTTAAGTTTATGAAGCACATGTTCTTCAAAGCAGTTTTTTTCTCTTTGTACCCCTTTTATATGCATTTTACTTTAGGTGTCTGTTTATTATACCACTTTTTTAATGATAAAATCAAATGAAAATTGTTGTAGTTATTTTTCAATTTGTTCCATAGTTGAATCTGCTAAACTTTTTCACTTTGATAAACATTTAAATGATGCCTTTCTTTCCCTTCCTCTCTTCTCTTATATCCGAGTAGAGCTAAATTAGAAACTTAAAATTGGAAAAGTTTTTACCCTGTTCTCTAAAATTGGTAGACAAGTTATTTTGTAATATAATTAACTCAAAAGTATAAAAGTATGCTGAGGCTGGACCAAATGGCAAATTTTAGTAAAATACCGCATTTTTAATAATCTTTTTTTGTAAAACTTTTCTTCCTGCTTTTAATAATGCTAGAAGGGAAATCAATTTGGATATTATGATTACTATGACAAGACTATTTAAATGTATAATATCTAATACTCATATGCACTAGAGTTGTCTGTCTGATTTTTTGATTAATATGAAAGTGTTGTGTGTTCCATTATTGGGACATGATGATCTTATTTGAGGCACTTGGTAACTCTTTAGGTATAAGGTCAATGCCAATCTTAATTTGGAATATTTAAAACGTCCTTTTACATTCTTAATTATGTGAAAACTTTTGGATATGTGTTATAATTTAAAAAATATTTAAACTACTTTTGTGGTAAATATATAAATATGTATATTTTTATAATGAAATTATAATGAAATTTATTAATACAGGGTTCCTTAAAGTCTTGATGCTATTTTAAGCCAGCCCTGAGACTTTTAGGACACTTTGTATGAGTGATTTTTCTAAGTTTCTTAAAAAGTATGGTTTATAATTTAATCTGCTTATTTTATATGTTTTACATATTAACGGAGGGTTTATCAATAGACTAAAAATATAAGTTAAACAAGTTTCAACTAGATAACTTATTGGTTGTATGAAAAGTGTATTAATTTATAAAAATTAAATATAAGTCACTGGCTATATTTATATTGTCTGTCTCTTGTACAGATGTGATCTTTTGGAATTCATGGTAACTGAAGGAAAGAAATTTTAACAATAGTATTTTAGCATTTGGTCAAAGAATTCATTCAAGTCTTTCATCTAACCTCCACTCCTCCCTGCAGTGTCACACTCCCCAAAGTGTCACCTGAACTCCTGTTTTCTTTTGCTTTTTTCCTGTCGGAAAATATTTAACATTTTTATTTTATTTTACTTTATTCTTTTTAGGAAAAGACTTCTCATGTTTTATTTTTAAAATTGAAAATTTAATGTCAAATCAAAAATGTCTCAATTGAATGTTGTTCCTAAGAGAACGTTTTTCCTGAATTATGATCCCCTCATCCTGTTAATTGAAATAAGAATTTTTGCTACATGATTTTATAGTTTAATAATACTCTTTAAATTTTTACAAAATCTGTTTCTGTCCTTTCCAGGGAAGAATTACAAATTGGAAGATTATTTTTAGACAACGTACCCACAAGCAGTTTAACTGAAATTAACTGCTTCCTTGCAAGTGGAAAGAATTTCATCATTTTGGTATAAACTGCAGAATAAATCATGCCAGCTTTATCAGCAGGATCTGGAAGTGACACAGGTATGTGAACCTTCCCTATAAAAATGAATAACTCTGTAACAATATTGTTTATATAGATAAATATTAAATTGTTAGATTTCTAGAAAACAAAAATACCTAAACTAAAGAGAGGTTTGTAGACCAAAATTCCTTTAGCTTGTAAATTTTTATAACTTACATTTATATGTTTAATGAAATAAAAATATTTTAGAATTTGGAAAGTTTTTATCTTGTCCTCCAAATTTGACAAGTTAATTTTTTCTTAAATAAGAAAATTTAGCATTTTCTTTTTACAAAGGAGAAATATCAGTATGGATCAAGTGTTAAATTTTAGTAAAATGATGATACTACCTTTATAGAAATGTTTTGTAAACTTTCCTTACCTGCTTTTACTAAGGTAAGCTTGTATTTAAAAATTGTCTTTAAAAATGACTTCTAAGTTTGTGCATTCCCTTCATAGATAAATATCACCGATCTATTGTTACTCATGTATATACATTTTTAAAAGGTAATAGCTTATCTGAGCCATCTGCTTCCTCTTTTGCCTTTATGAATATTGACATGTATTTAACCAACTGGAATTAATATTGCCTATGCTTTTTGTCTTCCTCAAGTCAAGTAGTGTATGTAGATCTTAGTCTTTGTGCTAAACAAGCAAGATAACTCTTTCAGAATGGAAAGATAATAATTTCATCCCACTGCACATACCATACACACACACACACACACAGAGTCTCTCTCTCTCTCTCTCTCTCTCTCTCTCTCTCTCTCTCTCTCTCTCCCTCTCCCTCTCCCTCTCCCTCTGCCTCTCTCCCTCTCTCCCTCTCTCCCTTTCCCCTCTCGTTATCATGTTTTTGGCAGTTAACCTTTTTTAACAATATCTGCCTTCTTTGCCCCCCCATTTTAATGCTTTATGCCACTTTTCTTTTGGCATATTTTTTTCTTTCAATTTGGGTAGCTGTTCTGTTGAAGTTCTTGTAGGTCAGGCAAGAATTTTGTTCAAATTATTAAGTATTATAAATATTTATTTGTATTATCTCATCCATTTGACTTCAGGAGGTAAGTCTCTCCTGAAATTCCCTGTCCTTATAGTATTACTTTTATTCACATATTGGTTCAGTGCCATAATGGATAAATAAATTTCATTGTATTTTTGAAAATTTTTGATTGTTTAATTGAATCGTAGCACAAATTTGTTATGAGTGACAGTTTTATATCTCATTATGTAACCAAGGAATTCATTCTTGTATTGGAATTCTTGTAGTTGCTTAAAAATAACTTTTAGGGAATTATTAAAATGGTACTCTGCTAGTACTTCTATAGGTGGACTCCTCCCACACCCTTGCTTTGAGGAATGGATGGCCTCAGTCACACCTCATTCTCTAGATTGCCTTCAGCAACTTTCCTGTTAGAATGTTCCTCCCTCCATTTTCTGTGTTATCTTTCCCTATTAGAATATAAGCTTTTGAGGGCAGGACTGGCATATGACAAATGCTTCTTGACTTGGCTTACTGACTTAGATCTTGCTCCAGATTTGCTTATGAGATATAGAAGATAAAAATTATTTTGATGCTTTAATAATGGGGCAGAATTTTAATTCCAGAGAACAGGGTCATGTTGAGTGATAACCTTTAGTATGGATTTTGTGATTATGGGTTATGTTTTCATACTTTTGTAGATTTCCAATGATGAAAAAAACATAATTTGGTAATAATTACATCAGCTATTTCATTGTACAAGGGCAACAGCTTGGGTAGGACTTCATCTCTTAAATCTCTCTCACACCAATTCTTACCTCTCTTCAACAGTACTACTAGAGATTCTTTGTTGGGTCCTGGACCTTTTGACTGTGTAGTCAAGCCTATGGAACTAGTTTCAGAATATTTAAATGTAGAAAATAAAATATATTGGATAATAAGAAATGGGTATTGTTAGGGATGGTGGGAAGAAGAGAGATAATGTTGTGGTATGATCTACAACAATTAACAAAACAAATGGATGAAATAGGTGATTACAGGGTAAAAGA
This sequence comes from Macrotis lagotis, assembly GCF_037893015.1. Taxonomy (NCBI): domain Eukaryota; kingdom Metazoa; phylum Chordata; class Mammalia; order Peramelemorphia; family Peramelidae; genus Macrotis; species Macrotis lagotis. Next base: position 67,428,429 of record NC_133664.1, on the reverse strand, counting down.
TCTCACATCTGTATATTTAAGGGATGGTGGGTATCATCATTATAAGTATTTCTAATTCTACCTGAGCAATAGTTTTTTCCTCTTTTTTTTTCTTTCTCCACCCTCCTTCTTCCCCTCCCCAATCTCCCACCCCAGAACACCTCCATAATCTCTTGGTTTTTTGGGGGGGTTTTTTTAGGTTTTTGCAAGGCAAATGGGGTTAAGTGGCTTGCCCAAGGCCACACAGCTAGGTAATTATTAAGTGTCTGAGACTGGATTTGAACCCAGGTACTCCTGATTCCAGGGCCGGTGCTTTATCCACTACACCACCTAGCTGCCCCCTCCATAATCTCTTAACCCATTTTGTTTTCCCTTTATTGTACTGTCATAATAGCTTCAACCATTTTTTTTCCCTCATTCTGACTCTCCTCCAATCTATTACATCAGAATCTCAATGCACATTTTTAATCATATCATTCTCATGCTCAGAAACTTTCATTTGTTCTCCATTTCTTAAAAATAATGTTCAAAGTTCTTAGTTTGGAATTTAAGACTCTTTATGACCTAAGTAGCTATGATATGCAAATAGATAGACCATCAATATATACTATGTTTGTCTAACTGATGCTGTAAATGAACCTGGAACCCATAAGTGAATAGGAAAACAAGCTATTTTACCTTTGAGAAATTGGAAAGTTCTTGCGTGATACATTTTCTTTGAAAATGACCCCTCTTTTTAGAAACAGTAGTCTGTTTGTTGTTATTGCTGTGTCACGGAATTTTATAGACTCTAGTGTATTTACAAATGAGTGTCACTCAGAGGGTCATAGAGTATATGGGTATGAGGTGAGTATAACACATACTAAAACAATTGTTTGAGGGAAAAGTCCAGTAGAAAATGTCATCAGTGATGTGAGACTGAAAAAGATGGTGTAGTAATGTGGCAGGAATGAGGAAAACTTCAAGAAAATGAGGAAGGCTCCCAGCAAATTAAGTGGCTCTGTGATGAATTTTTGGGAGTGCCTAAAGAGTCTTGTAGACTTGTTTTTCAGTCATTTCAGCGTGTCCAACTCTTCACTTGAATGCCAGGCCTTTTTATCCTCCACTGACTCTTGATGTCTGTTTGGGTTTGTATGTTTGTTTCCATGCTACTATACATCTGTCTCATTCTGTGACCCCCTTTTCCTTTTTTCTTACCAACATCATTGCATTCCCAACATCAGGGTCTTTTCCAATGAGTCCAATCTTCCCATTACTTAGTAATTTTCAGTTTAAGTTTGACCTTCCAGTGAATAACCAGCATTAATTTCTTTTAAGTATTGACTGTTTTGATCGCCTTGCTAACCAAGGGATGCTCAAAGGTCATCTTTAGCCCCATAATTCAAAGCACCAATTCTGTGGTGCTCAGCTTGCTCTATCAACCATATATTGCTTCTGGAAATACCGTAGCTTGGCCTTGATGGAACTTTTGTCAATCAAGTGATGTCACTATGCTGTCAGATCTGCCATAGTTTTTCTTCCAAGGAACAAGTTATTTTAAACTCTCATGGCTGTGATAGCTCTCTGCAATGATCTTTGAATCTAAGAATATAAACTCTGACACCACTTTTTTCTTCTTGTATTTGCCAGGAAGTGATGAGACCAGTTGTAAGATCTTAGTTTTTTTGGCTGTTAAGCTTCAAGACAACTTTTATACTCTCCTCTTTCATCTCATCAAGAAGGTTGTAATATGTAACAATGGGGAAAATATCAGCATTGATAAACTGATAGATCCATCTTTTTTCAGCACTTTAAACTATTTCATGCTTTCTTTATTCACATCATCCATGTTTCTTCCTTATCTTCTGCCCCTTTAACCCCTCCGCCTACCCCAAACTCATCCTGGTGGGAGATTTCCCTCATTAGGGTTGTCCTCCTGCTTTGGATTTTCCTTTTGCCTGGGGTACTTGACTGCTTATAGGACTTACATGAGATGGGAGCCAGCTACTTCTGTTACTTCCTGAGGGAGGAAGGACTATCAAACTTTTTCTTATGCACTTTTCTTATGCGTTTGGCCTTACTACCCTGCTTTGCTGCTATGCCCTGCATTCTTTGGCACTGTTATCTAAATTTTTTGTGTAACTTAAGACTTTCAGTATTGCTCTTTGCCCCAGTGTTAAACCTTTAAGCTCTCTGGACATTTCAATCTGTCCTGAAGTTCAAATTGCATATTGTATATATTTGTATATTTTATGTATATAATATATTGTATATGCCTTGAGGACAGAGACAGTCTTCATTCTTTTTCCTTTCCCGAGTACTTAGCATAGTGCTTGACTCATGGTTAGCACTTAATACTTTTTCACTCAATCATTAAATAGTAAAATGGAAATAAATCATCTCCAAGATTTTTTTTTTTTAATTCTGCACTTCTCTATTTGGTGGGGGAAGAAAAACAACTTTGACAAAGAGATGAGGGAAAGAAGTCTTATATCTTATTGTTAGATTAGACTTTGGCAGTTATCTCTTTTAGCCTCCCACCCAATCTGTGGATGCTTTCTATAGTTTTGAAGACAGACTCAAACTAGAAATGGAGACTATTAAGCCGTACATAAGAATGCTTGTGGGCCATATATTATCTTAGAAAACCATGTATTTATATTATTTTTTATTTTTATAATTCATATATATGTTTTGTATAATTTATAAAATTATTTTTACTTATTTTGAAGACTATTTTCCAATTATATTTTTATTTGGTGATTCCACTTAGTAGCGGTTGCATATTTGATAACCCTCATTCTATAGCATTCTTGATTGTCATCCAGAGTTTGTTTACATATTTCTAGAGTGGGAACCCAGGCACTTATCAGAGAAATTGTGATGTTAGATTTAAGTATTAGAAGTTTTTTATTTGTTTTTTAGGTTTTTTTCAAGGCAATGGGGTTAAGTGGCTTGCCCAAGGCCACACAGCTAGGTCATTATTAAGTGTCTGAGGCCAGATTTGAACTCAGGTACTCCTAACTCCAGGGCTAGTGCTCTATCTGCTGTGTGCCACCTAGCCGCCCCTAGAAGATTCTCTTTAACTGTATTTTTAGACCATTAATTCTAGTTTTGACTTTGTGGAACATACTGTCTTTTGGCTTAGCAATTTTTAAATATTTTGTGATGATAGCTATCATGTCTTTTCTAAGCTAAATCACTTCAATTTTCTGAGCTTTTTTATTTGAAATAAATTTTGCCCATCTGATTGTCAGTGTCCCTTTTAAAATGTAGTACCTAGAACTGAAAGATACCACAAATGAAGAATTATGTTCCAGAAAAGCTGTATAATTTCATGTATGCCAGAAGAGGTGCCTGAATTTATTCTGGATGAAAATCTTTGTGCCTATTTTGTCAGTGCTGCCTATATTTGCTTTTTGATTTTTCAGACTTCTTTTTCTGGAATTATTGCCAAGATTTCTAAGAAATTCTGTTATTTAGTCACCTGATAGTATCCCAAATTGGAATATTGATTCTTTTTTTTTTTTTTTTTTTAGTTTTTTGCAAGGCAAATGGGGTTAAGTGGCTTGCCCAAGGCCACACAGCTAGGTAATTATTAAGTGTCTGAGACCAGATTTAAACCCAGGTACTCCTGACTCCAGGGCCAGTGCTCCATCCACTGCACCACCTAGCCACCCCATGATATTGATTCTTAAGATTGAAATGGTTCATATCTGATTAGTTGCTGCTGTGGAAGTTGTATCTTGATGTTTTTGAAACATTATCCTTTTGCTTTCAAATTATAGAGGGGCACCTAGATGACACATAAATAGAGTGCTAGTCAGGAAGACTCCTTTTTCTGAGTTCAAATCTGGCCTTAGACACAATTTTGTCTGCTTGTCTCAGTTCTGTTTTCTGTAAATGGAAATGGCAAATTACTCCAGTATTTTTGACAATAAGACACCAGATGGGGTCATGAAGAGCTGGACTGAAAAAACAACATTCAAATTATAGAGTGAATATTTATCTTTTTTCTTTCCTTATGACTTCTAGATATTTCCAGATTTCCTGTCAGCTTCATCTAGAAATTAACTGTCTCTTCAGACTTAATATATTTGTCAATATTTCTTTTTCTCCTAGTCATCCAAGTTCAAAAATGGCTCTGAGACTTGACTCTCTTCTTTTCTGTAATTCCATTCCTCCTTCCTCCCTCCCAAATCTTGCCAATTTGATATTGATCTCCCTTAAGTAACATCTTTTTATCTGTATGTTCTTTTACATTGCCTTGATCCTAGTCCAGGTCTTTATCATTTCATTTTGATGTACTGCCTAATTTATCCTTCCTAATTTATCATTCATTATTTCACCACACAAATTTTTCTTGCATTCCTCTGCCTGTATGATCTTTCTGAAGTGGTTATATGAATATGTGTATGTATGTTTGTGTTGTGCATACATACATATTTTTGTAAAACCATGTGATCCTTTCTAAGTAGTGTCTCTGGTTCATGGAACAGTTCATTTAAAAGTGAGTATCACCTAAAGGGTGATGGAGACAGTCATGGTGGGTATGAGGAGAGTCTTTCACACATGTAAAAAATATTTAAGGACAATTGCAGTAGAAGAATGTCATCAACGAAGTGAGATATATAATTTGTAAATATTGTATTTGTAATTATTGTAATTATATATACAATATATAAATATAATATAAACTGTATGTTCAAAAATTGTCAGTATCTTCCTTGTGCTCTTTCCTTCTCCCTATTCCCCAAATGCCCAAGGGAGAAATTCTATACTCCCTAGCCTGTTATTTTAAGGTAGGCTATAATGCAGCTTCAGTCTATTGTTCCGACCCTATTTCCCATTAGGCCTTTACAAAATCTTCATTCCAATTACATTGTTCTCCTGGACATACAACATATTGTTTCCTCTGTTTTGGCACATATTCTCCCTTTCACAGCAGTGCATTTGCTCTTTACTTAGCCTTCCATTTACTCAGATATTATTATTTTTACAGTTATATGTCAAATTCCAATTTCTCCATGAAGTTTTCCTTGATAACTTCTTCCTTAGACTTCAGTAATATTTTTGTACCATTCACTGGGTACTTATTTGTTAATGCCTTATTTTGGTAGTTTTCTTTTTTCATGTTTCTAACTAAAATATCCTAAGTAAATTTTTAGATCCTTAAGAGTGAAGTTTGAATTTTATGTTTCTCCATATGATCCAGTACAATATAAATATTTGGTTTGAGGTCTAGGGAAGAAGTAGGGCAGCTAGATGGCACAGTGATTGGGTCTTCAACTTAGTGCTGAGCTTGGAGTCATGAAGATTCATCTTCATAAGTTCAACTCTGACTCCAGACATTTATACCTGTGTGACCTTAGGCAAGTTACTTCACCTTGTTTACCTCAGTTTCCTCATCTATCAAATGAGCAAAAGAAGGAAATAAATCGCAAACCACTCTAGTATCTTTGCTAAGAAAATTGCAAGTGCAAGTCTTAAAGAGTTATGTATGACTAAAATGAACAATGGTGATAAAAATGGTAGGGGGGTGTGGTGTAAAAGGAGCAGTGATGGCAAAACATGTCCTAAGTATGATAAGTTCCTACTCGACTTTGGCCTGAGACTACAAGATGGATATCTCTTCTCTGTTTATTATTCTGTGCTTTAAAAATACTAGATCAGTATTGGCCTATTTTTATATGGCAACAAGCATATTTTTAAAAAATCATTTGGATTTCTCTCCCCTAAATATGATAATTACAGTGATTTGTGTGGTGGGAATTTCCCATCAGCTAATAAAAGAGAAGACTCAGTTGTGGCTTTGGCCTGGATCTTCAGCTTTTTTGTTCATTTGCTAATTTCCAGGATTTTTTTTTTTTGGAAAATTTTTTGTGGGGTTATTATGACTGCTTTGGGGAAAGAACCACTGACTTTTTGGCAGGATAGTCCACTTTTTTGGTACCCATTTATGCTGACCCAACAATCAGTATCTCCTGATTCTGGTAAAATTTGAATATAGAAATTATTGATTGATAATCAACTAACTTCTCATTTTATCAAGTCCAAATCCTAAATCCTTGCATTTTTTGTTCCTTTTCTCTTTCTTCAGAGTACATTGTAATTAATTGGCTTGTACTAGAATTTCTAGTTGCTCTATTTGAGACTGAGTACTGACATGCTTTAAGAACAAAGTTTTATTGATAGGTTTTTTTAAATATTGCAAACATTTACAGATCACTCCCAGTTTTTAAGAGTACTCTCATTAAAAAGTAAAACTATTAAAAAATAAACATATCTGAAAGTGTACACAGCATTTCACAACTATAGCATCTTTGAATTAAAAAAAAAAGAAAAGAATAGAAATTTGTTTTTTCTCCTTCCACACTCTAACCCTTATAACAAATATATGTAGTCAAGCAAGTCAAGCAAGTCATTGGCTATATACCAAAGTATATCATTATGCACCTTAAATCTCTCACCCCTTAATTTGATAATATGCTTCAGCGTTGTTTCTCTGGAATTATGAATAGTCATTATTTTGATCATAATTCTTACTACTTTCAGAGTTTTATTTTTACTTTGTTGACGTTGCACAAATTGTTCTGGTTCTTCTCATTTCATTATGTATCAGTTTGTAAAAATTCTCAAAATTACTCATTTTCCTAATATTGGGGTTATATTAGAAATTGTTATCCTGGTTTTGCTTCCTTTACTTCACATCAGTTCAATCAAGTCTTTCCATCTTTTAAAAATCTATTTTTAAATTTTTTTTAATTTAGTATGACAGTTCTTTATCCCATTCAGCTTAGTCAGGCATCCTTAATTGATGAGCATCTTCTTTTATAGTTTTTTTTTTTGTAGCTAAGTGGTACAGTAGCTAGAACACTAGCCCTGGAGTGAGGGAGGAGGCCATCTCCAGTTGTCCTGATCTATTTCCTAGACCCAGATGGTTCTGGAAGAGAAAGTGAGGCTGGTGACTTAGCACAGCCCCCCCTCAACTCAAATCCAATTCATGTGCTTGACAAGCTATCACTTCCTTGAAGTCATGGTCTTCAAGAATTGAAGGGTAAGGGGCAGCTACCAGCCCTGGAGTCAGGAGGACCTGAGTTCAAATGTGGACTCAAGACTTGTAATAATTACTTAGCTGTGGCCTTGGACAAGTCACTTAAACCCATCGCCTTGCAAAAACCTAAAAAAAAAAAAGAATGAAGGACAAGCATCATCATTTTTTTTCCACCAAAAAAAGAACTGCTAGAAATATTTTTGTATTTTTTCTTCTTTCTTTGATTTTTTTTTTAATAGAGGTCTAGCTGTGGTTTGACTAGCTGTGGTTCTTATTGACCAAAGAACACATACCATGTAATATCATTTTCAGTATAATTCCATCAGCTAATAAAAGAGAAGACTCAGTTGATTTCCAAATTCACAAGTTTACCAATATGTCTGTAGATTTGATAAGTAATCTTTTCCCATGTTTCTCATTAATATATGATGTAACTTATTTTTTCTTTCTTTCTTTTATTTTCTTTTTTATTGTCATTTTGTACAAATTTTTTTATATTAATAAAATATTCTTGTTTAAGAGTAAACGAAATACCCCCTCCCCCATGAATATAGACTTGCTTGAGCGATAAAGTAAAGGGGAGAGAAAAAAATTAAAATTAAAAAAAATAGTAATAATTGTAGATATGGCCAGGTGGTGCAATGGACGAAGCACTAGCCCTGGAGCCATGAGCACTCGAGCCCACATCCAGCCCCGTAGACCCAACAATCACCCAGCCATGTGACATGCAAGCCACCCGATCCCCACTGCTCTGCAAAAACCAAAAAGAAGAAAAAAAAAGACCAAAAATAAAATAAAATAGTAATAATAGTAGGGGTGGCTGGGTGATGGACAGAGCATTGGCCCTTGAGCCAGGAGCACCTGGGTCCAAATCTGGCCTCAGACACCCAAAGATCACCCTGCTATGTGGCCCCAGGCAGGCCACCCAGCCCCACTTGCCCTGCACCCTCCCCCAAATAATAATAATAATAAAAAATGTGCTTCAGTCTTTGTTCCAACACCAACAACTCTGTCATGGGTGGATCACATTCTTTATGGTAAGTTTATCACAAAAGTTACTTCCATATTTTTCCACCATTGCCATTGCTGATTGCAACTCCCCCCTTTCTTATTTCTCCACTACTATGTACTATATTTTCTCTGTCCTTTCACTCTGACTCTGCTGTAGGGTCTCTGAGTGGCACAGCAAACAGATCCCTGGCCCTGGGGCCAAGAGGCCCTGAGCCCCCATACCACCCCTTAGGCAAAGAATCCACCTGGCCCTGTGGTCCTGGGCAGGCCTTCCAATCCCAGCCCCTTGCAAGAAGTCTCCTCCTTTATTCACATCCCCACCCCTTCCCCCTGTTCCCCTCCCTCCTTCTTACTCCAGTTGTCTATACCCCATTGAGTATATTTGCTGTTTCCTCTCCTAGCCACCTCTGATGAGAGCAAAGGTTCCCTCATTCCCCCTTGCCTCCCCCCTTCCATATCATGGCAATAGCTCATTGTAATAAAGAAAAATCTTATTATATGAAATATCTTGGCCTATTCCCCCCCTCTCCTTTTTCTTTCTCCCATTCCATTTCCCTTTTTTTCTATTGACTCCATTTTTACACCATATTTTATCTTCGAATTCAGCTTTCTCCTGTGCTTCAATTATAAAAGCTCCCTCTACCTGCTCTATTAACTGAGAAGCTTCATATGAGTATTATCAGTGTCATTTTTCTATGCAGGAATACATGCAGTTCATCCTCATTAAGTCCCTCAGATTCCCCCCCCCCCAATCTCCATGCTTCACCTGAGTCCTGTATCTGAAGATCAAACCTTCTGTTCAGCTCTGGCCATTCCAAAAGGAACCTTTGAAAGTCCCCTGGTTCATTGAAAGTCCATCTTTTTCCCTGGAAGAGGACATTCAGCCTTGCTGGGTAGTTCATTCTTGGCTGCATTCTAAGCTCTTTTGCCTTCTGGTATATTGTATTCCAAGCCCTACGAGCTTCCAATGTAGCTGCTGCTAAGTCCTGTGTGATCCTGACTGCAGCTCCACGATATTTGAACTGTGTCCTGGCTGCTTGTAATATTTTCTCTTTGACTTGGGAGTTCTGGAACTTGGCTATAATATTCCTGGGGGTTGGTTTTTTTTGGATCTCTTTCTGGGGGGGGGGCGGATCGGTGGATTCTCTCTATTTCTCTTTTGCCCTCTGCTTCTAGAATATCAGGGCAATTTTCCTGTAGTAATTCTTTGAAAATGATGTCAAGGCTCTTTTCCTGATCATGCCTTTAATTTTTAAACTATCTTTCCTAAGTCTGTTTTCCATATCAGTTTTTTTTTCAATGAGATATTTCACATTTCCTCCTAATTTTTCATTGTTTTGGTTTTGAAGTATTGATTCTTGATTTCTGGTAAATTCATCAATCTCCCTGAATTCTATTCTTTGTCTGAAGGATTTGTTCTCCTCAGAGAGTTTTCTTATCTCTTTTTCCATCTGGCCAATTTTGCTTTTTAAAGCATTCTTCTCCTCAATAACTTTTTGAACTGTTTTATCCATTTGACCTAAGCTGGTTTTTAGCATGCTATTTTCTTCAGCATTTTTTTGGATTTCCTTGACTAAGCTGCTGAGTTCATTTTCATGTTTTTCCTGCATCTCTCTCCTTTCTTTTCCCAGTTTTTCTTCCAACTCCCTCATTTGATTTTCAAAGTCTTTTTTGAGCTCTATCATAGCCTGAGCCCAATTTCTGTTTTTTCTTGGAGTCTTCAGATGCAGGAGCTTGTGCTTCCTCATCTTCAGACTGAGTGTTTTGATCCTTCTTGGGCTCACAGGCAAAATATTTCTCAGTGATGTTCCTCTTATTTCTCCCATTTTCTCTCATTTTCCCAGCCTGAGCCTGGTTTTGGTGTGCTTCCTGAGCTTTTGGGACACTCCCACAAGGGTCTCAGTGTGTGAGGCTCTGTCCTCCCTCCTGGTCTGTGAATGACCATAAGCGCCCTGCTCTGCCAAGGGGCTGATGTGGGGGGGGGGGCTGCTGTTCTATGGGGGGGCCTAGACTGTGGTCAGGATCTGAATGTGGTCAGAGCCCCAGAGTCCTGTTCCAGGGGCAGAGGACAGAGCTCTGCAGTCTCTCTTCACTCCCCTCCCTCAGCTCAATGGGCTCATGCCCTGGGGGCTCCTGCTTACTGGCTCCCCCACTTTGTGCCTGGCTCCCCGGGGTGCAGCTCAGGAGACTCCCCCACTGCTGTGAGCCGCGGCTCCCAGCGCCCTGGGGCTGCCTCCCGGAGGCTGAAGTTCTTTGGCTCTGGCAGGCCACCCCTCTGGCGGGCGCCCCTCCAGCCCCGGGGAGCAGAGCCTTTCTGCTCTTTTCCAGGTTACCTTGAGTAGGAGAACTGCCTCACTGGGTTGCCATCTTGGCTCCTTGATGTAACTTATTAATATGTACCTGATATACCTATTATTGTTATTATCTTCGTTTGAAGTGTGAGACAGTAATCTAAGTCTAATTTCTTTCACACTCCTGTCTTATTTTCCTAGGAGTTTTTGTCATATAATAAGCCCTTTTTTAGATACATAGGGTCTTTATTTTTAATCAAATAATAGATTAGTTTTCCTTTATTTGTATTTTAATCTGTTTAGCTGTTTGATTTCTTTCGTTTGTTTTTTTTAAACCAATACCAAACTGTTTTGAGAATTACTTATTTGTAGTATTAGTTTGAGATCTGACACTGCCAGTCCCTGTAGATTATATCAGTCACTAAATATTTAGTCTCTTATTTTCTGCTTACAGATTATAAATTGCTTAAAAAACTGGGATTGTATTTATATTTCTTTTGCATCCTTCACAATGTTTGGTATTCTTAGAGCATTTTGTGCATAATTAATTATAATAATAGCAATAATAATTAGCATTATATAATGCTTTAAGCTTTTGCAAAGTGCTTTACATATATTTTCTTTCATAATTTTCACAGTCACACCATGGTTGGGTGCTAGTTCCTGAGACTATTAAGAGTAGATTTAAAAGGAACAAATTTTTTATCCCTAGCATCAGAAAGAATGAGGGAGTAGACTATGTAGTAGGTAATTTGCCTATATCTTAAAATTGGGAAAGAGGAAAATAGAATAATTATTTTGCTCTAATTTGACTGAAAATAAGCAATGGGTCCCTTGTATAGAGAAGTGACTTAAAGTCTTACAGTTGCCTTAGAAGCTCTTATATATGCTTTCTAGGACTAAGCTGCATAATAAGCCTGTCTTAATTTAGGGAATTTCATTATACATATTTTTGCTCCATCAAATACTTAACCCCTCCATTCCTTTATCTATTCTATAGATATGTATCTGCAATCGACTCCTCCTATTCCATCTCAGCTACACAGAGATAGGCATAACCTTGCCATCTATTACCCACAAATGTTTTCATTCTGTTTCAATCAATTATGAAATCCCTTTATCTGGATCATGACTTTTCCTCTGCCTTATTACTTCTAACCTTATTATTCCTCCTAATAATGTCCTCCAATTCCTTTACCCCTCAGTTCTTTCCCAGGCTATCACCCATAAATCCTACCTTCACCTTTTGACTCTGGTGAAGCACTTCAAGTCTATACTTGCATTATCTACATTTGAGTGCCTTGTCCCTGTATTCTATCTAGTACCAAATTCATGGATTCTAGGTTAAGAACCTCTACCTCTAAGATACCCATGGGTATTCAACATGTCTTAAAAAAATCTTTTTCTCTACTCCCAAATCCTCTTCTCTTTCAATTTCCCTTCCCCTCACCTGGACTTTCAATCTTAGCTATCTTTTTGGACTTCTCATTTGCTTTCACTCCATCTAATATGTTGCCAAATCTTATTATTTCTTCCTTTACAATCTCTCTCATTCATATCCCCTTCTTTCCACTTAGTCAGCTATCACTTAATATAAACTGTCATTATGTCACACTGGTATTATTGCAACACCAACCCTCATGGTGCTCCTGACTAGAGGCTCTATTCACTTGAATCTGTTTTTGACTCAGCTGCCTAAATCATATTCCTAAAATTTTGCTGTGACTGTGTTTTCCCCCTGGCCTCTCTATCAGTTGTGATACAGGTCAAATCACTTTACCTGTATGAGCTTTAGATGATTTTTGTCTGAGAATAAGAGTACCTATAGTACCTGCCTTTTAAAAGATTGTGTGTGTGTTTGTGTGTTTGTAATCATATACATATATGGAGGTAGGGAAAGAGATCTGCAAACTTTAAAGCTCTGTGTAAATGTAACCCTCTATCATTGTTACTACATCAGCATTTAAGAGTTTAGAATATTTTCCTGCAGTACAAGACAGAAACAAGGTATTTGCTTAGCTTGGAATTCCAAAAGTTACGTAGAGCTAAATCCTAAATGACTTAAACTTAAATATGATGTGTTATAGTCAAAATATATAAATTCAGGATATCTATGGTATATTTTTAAATCTAAAATTTTATTATCCTTATTGAGCTCAGTAAAGGCACATGATAATTTCTAACCAATTCAATAAAAAGTACTTGGCAATGGTGACTTAAGAATATTGGGGTGTAGAGAAGACTGCTTTCACTTCAAAGCTCTGGGAATTTAAAGATGAAAAACATCCAGTTCCTAAAGACAAGTTTATAATCTAATAGAGTTATGAAAAATACTTAAAATATAATTAAAAGTATAAGATGATCAAAGGAGAAATCCAGACCAAGTCATGTAAGAAAATTTGAGGGGGGGAAGAAGGCTTTTAACTTGGAGGAACAAATAAAACTTCCTGGACATACTAATACTTAAGTTGGACCTTGAAGGAAAAGGATTTCAGTTGATGGGATTGATGAGGGAGTGCATTTCAGGAATGGAGAATAGTCTAAAAAAATATAGTGAAGCAAGGGAATGTAATATGGGATCAGGGTGAACAGCCAGTATTCAGGTTTGTTAAACTGTAGGTTTTGTAAATTCCAATGTCATCTTCTCCATGATGTATTGCTCCAGTTTCTAGGCAAAAGTAGACACTAACACTTCTGAGCTAACATAAAATTTAAGGTTGACCTACCTACATTCAATTAATCTCATTCTGTTGCCAAGTATTTTTTCATCATGATTTTAACTAGCTTGAAGTGGCTTCATATTATACTTCAGATCATATTTATGATTTATGAGCTCTGAATCTCTTAAGTAGATTTGGATTCTGATAACTTTAATGGTAGGTAATCATAACACTTTCTCATTATACTTCTTATAATTTATTGCATCATGGGTCCTATTTGATTATAAGTCCCATGGGTCAGGTGGATCTATACTGTCTTGAATGTTATTGTTTGGTTACAAGCACATTAGTAACTAAATGTTTATTGCATTTTAAGTCAATACATTTTTTTAAAATTTTTGTTTATTTAAGGCAATGGGGTTTAAGAGACTTGCCTAAGGTCACACAACTGCAATTTTTAAGTGTCTAAGGTTGGATTTGAACTCAGGTCTTCCTGACTCCAAGGCTGGTGCTCTATCCATTAAACCACCTGGCTGCTCCTACTTTATTTCTTATTTATATTTTACAAATGAAAATGGTGTTTGTCCTTTTTTGTTGTTGTTGTTTTAGGTTTTTGCAAGGCAAATGGGGTTAAGTGACTTGCCCAAGGCCACACAGCTAGGTAATTATTAAGTGTCTGAGACCGGATTTGAACCCAGGTACTCCTGACTCCAAGGCTGGTGCTTTATCCACTATGCCACCTAGCTGCCCCTGTCCTTTGTTTTTGAAGAGGACCAATGACATCATAGAGTAATGTCTTGATTTGCAGGTGAATTGAATTGTAAGGGAGGCAAAAATTACAAAAATTTGTCAACTTCACTCTTTCAGTCATCAAAGTCCTGTGGCAAGACAAAAGTTAGGATGACTGACAGTGGCTCATGAGGTAGTACATGACCATGATGTCCTTGATATTCAACCTCTATGCTGGGTCTGCTTCAGCCACTTTCATGGCTTTTGAAATAAATCGTTCGCATCTGCCCATTCTTCTGGGGGAAGTCTTCACATGCTTGGGCTGAACATCACCCTGACTCACCAAAGGGTTTGAGGCTTGTTGTTTATCCTCAACCTGGTTCATTTGCTGAGACAGTTTTACTGGACCGTGGCTGCTGTATATGCTATAGTTTATTAGAGCTACTGGTGAAAGTTAAGTGCAGGTGGACACCAAAAGTGATTGACCAGTTCTAAAAAGGGCTTGGCAAGCCCTCATACCAGAGATGCTTCTCCACCTGAACACTCTATATAATCCCTAAAGGAAAATATCGAGGCACAGAAAGGTGAAGGTTCTTGTCCCATAGGTCTTATCTAATCCCAGTCTCTATGGATTGTAGTTCAATTCTCTTTTTTACATTTTTTTTTACATTATATTATACTATGGCATATTGTCAATCACAGTATTAGATGGGGGAAGTTTATTTGAACAATATTTTGTTAAAGCACAGCAAAAGTATATTAAGTGTTTACTATGGGCAAAGGATTCAGGACAGACAAAATAAAGAGGTATTAATCAAATGCTGCTGAAGCTGGGTTTTGTGATAGTATGGTGGGACATGTTTTTGTGATAATTTTTTTTAACTGATTGTATGTATGTATTTATATTACTGTAAAATGGTGTGCTCAGAAGCTTGGGAAGAATAAAATTAAAATAGTTAACAGGGATTTAAAACTCAAATGAAGAAAGGGATACTTAACTACCTTTGATAAGTCGCCAGAACAGGATGAATTAAATCCCAGGATATTGAATTAATGGATATGATTCCTGAGCCATCATTTACCACATTTTCATAACTAATAGACATGAATCAATAATCTTTGAAAATGCTGAAAAATATAAGCAGTGCCATAAGATTAGTGATATATGGATATTGAAAAAATGAAAAGGAAGAGAGTGACTTTAAATCCTGGTTGAATGTATTTGGAAATGTGGGTGGTGATCACTAAAAAGTCAGTGTGGCTAGATTGTGCTAATATAACTTTATTTTATTTCTATTTCTTTTTCTTTTTTTTAATTAAAGATTCTATTTTGAGTTTTACAATTTTTCCACTAATCTTACTTCCCTTCCCCCAATCCCCACAGGAAGCAATTTGTTGGTCTTTACATTGTTTCCATGGTATACATTGATCCAAATTGAGTGTGATGAGAGAGAAATCATATCCTTCAGGAAGAAACATAAAGTATAAGAGATAACAAGATCTGACAAGAAGATATCAGTGTTTGTTTGTTTGTTTGTTTTTTTTGTAAATTAAAGGAAATGGTCCTTGGACTTTGTTCAAACTCCACAGTTCTTTATCTGGAGACAGATGATATTGTCATTGCAGACAGCCCAAAATTGTCGCTGATTGTTGCACTGATAAAATGAGTGTGTCCCATAAAGGTTGATCGTCACCCCCATGTTGCTGTTAGGGTGTACAGTGTTTTTCTGGTTCTGCTCATCTCACTCAGCATCAGTTCATGCAAATCCCTCCAGGCTTCCATGGATTCCCATCCCTCCTGGTTTCTAATAGAACAATAGTGTTCCATGACATACATATACCACAGTTTGCTAAGCCATTCCCCAATTGAAGAACATTTACTTGATTTCCAATTGCTACCACAAACAGGGCTGCTATGAATATTTTTGTACAAGTGATGTTTTTATCCTTTTTCATCATCTCTTCAGGGTATAGACCCAGTAGTGGTATTGTTGGATCAAAGGGTATGCACATTTTTATTGCCCTTTGGGTATAGTTCCAAATTTCTCTCCAGAAAGGTTGGATGAGTTCACAGCTCCACCAACAATGTAATAGTGTCCCAGATTTCCCACAACCCTTCCAACAATGATCATTATCCTTTCTAGTCATAACTTTTAAATGAGAAGGATGCTGTTTAGGTAGCTTACCTGGATTTCAAATTATTTTGTTGTTTGTTGTGCTTTCCATATGGCAAACTATGGTTCAAATGATAATGGATATAAGCAGATTTGGATTTGGTTAGGTGATTGACTTCTGGGTTGTCATTAATGAGTCATATAAACTTGAGGGGAATGTCTCTAGTGGTTCTTTTTTTCTTTGGGTTTTTTTTTTTTTTGCAAGGCAAATGGGGTTAACTAGCTTGTCCAAGACCACACAACTATGTGATTATTACCTGTCTGAGGCTGGATTTGAACTCAGGTACTCCTGACCCCAGGGCCAGTGCTCTATCCACTGCACCACCTAGCTATCCAGTTGTGATACATTCTTGAACCTCAACTTAATATTTTTTAAAACAACCTGACATGGATGCTATGTTTGTGAAAACTAGTAGTGAAAAACAGATGCCAAGAACCCCAAAATATGTAGTTCATGTTGTTTTCTCTAAATTCACATATCTCATGTTTCCTTTGAGCTTCTTCTATTCTGCCTCCTCCTAGATCACAGCCCCCTTCAGAGTTTCTTGATATTGTTTCTTCTAACCCCTTTGTGAGTGTTCTCCATGAAATAGTTTTTTTGGTAAGCGTATGTCTGGCATTCTAACATTGTGTCCAATCTATCATAGTTGTGTTCTTTGTAGTAATATTGGAATGCTTGACAGTTTAGCCCGAGAAAGGACCTTAGTGTCTGGTATCTTCTGTCAGGTGATCTTCAGCATCTTCCTTAAGACACTTCAAATGGAAGTGATTCAGTTTCCTTGCATGGTGCAGGTTTCCCAGGCATACAGCAGTGAGGTCAGCAAAATGGCTCTGGAAACCTTCAGTTTGGTGATCAGTCTATTTTTCTCTCTTCACTTTCTTTTGGGGAACAGCCCTCCTCCCCCCCGCCCCACAAATACTGAGCTAGCACTGACATTGTGAGTGCCAACCTCTTGTCATTGTGTACCTCCTTGGAAAGGACACTGCCAAGGTAAGTGAACTTGACTGCGTTACTCAAAACTTCTCAGTAAGTAACGGTTCCACCTCTGGCTGGTGTGCTGCTCATTGATGGAGCCACCTGTATTTTCTTGGTGTTAATTGTCAGGCTAAAATCAGCACAAATAGCAGAGAATTGATTCATACTTTGCTGTATCTCAGCTTCAGAGGCTGCATTGAGGGCATAATCATCTGCAAGCAGAAGATCTTGCACCAACACTCCCTCCACTTTGGTCTTGATTTGTAGCCTTTTCAATTAAAGAATTTTCCAACAGTGCGGTAGCTGACCTTGAGGCCATGTTCATCCTCAGTGAAGGCATTTGATGACATTCCTGAAAACTTCATGCTAAAAAGTATTGGTTTTGACATAATTTTCCATAAATCCTCATAACTGACAGTATCGGGGTGGCTCAGTGGTATAGTGGATAAAGCACTGGCCCTGGGGTCAGGAGTACCTGGGTTCAAATCCAGTCTCAGACACTTAATAATTATCTAGCTGTGTGGCCTTGGGCAAGCCACTTAACTCTGTTTGCCTTGCAAAAAAAAAAAAAAGCCTAAATAAAAAAAATAACTGACAGTATCAAAAGGCCTTGTTCAGATCTACAAATGTTATATAGACCTCTGTTCTGCTCTTAACAATATGGGGGACATTTAACTAGAAAATGCTTTCTTTTAAAAAAAAAGTGTTTTAGTGGGCAGCAAGAGTCACCTAACCAACTTGGTAACCAAAAAAGCTAACATGATTTTACACTACATCGAAAGCTCATGATACATACTTGTAAGGAAAAGGGTATAATAGTAGTTACATTTTTTCCCAGATTAAATAATAACTTGGTACATAATTATTGTATTTAGTTTTATGGAACACATGTAGGGTCATTGACAGGCTGAGAATGACCAGGGGTTGGAGGATTTAGAGACCATTTTATATGAATACTGACTTCAGGATAAGGGAATGGTCAGTAGCAAGAGGAGATGTCTTGGGTTTATGAGATCTTCCTTCAAGTAGTTGAAGGATTGTGGGTATGGATATGGGGACTGACTTGTTCTCCTGGGTCTCAGAGAGTACAGGTTAGGGATTACTGAGAGGCAGTTTGAGACTTGATAAAAAGAAAAATGTCATGACTGTTTTTTCCTTGTTCGGTTATTTCATTCAGTCAGAATTGCCATAGAGTGGAACAAGCTGGCTTGGGAGAGTGTGGGTTTCCTTTGACTGGAGTATTTCTGTTAGTCAGTAATGGTAATGGGGACTTAATGTAGTCAGGGATGGATAGAGGAGTGCTCTGAGGGATCTTTCAATTAGGAAATTCTATGATTCTAGAATGTATTTTATGTTTTTGTATTCCTTAGTGGCTAGCACAGTGCTTTGTAGATATTAATAAATTGAATGAATTTCTAAAAATGATATGGACCAAATACTCTGTTTTATGTCATATGTTTATGTTTATGCCTCATACTCACTTTAGTGTAATATTTATCATCTTTAAGGACACATTTCATATTTCACATGCCTTTAGGGTAATATCATCTTCAAGGACACGTTTTATATCTCAAATTATTTGTACTAAGAAAAATAGACTTTATTATAGTTTTAAAAATAATTAAAATAAATTTTCAGACAGAGGTATATAATAATTCTTTCCATTATTATCTTTAACTTAACTTTTTGTTATTGTCTCTTCCTAATTTTTAAAGTCTTTATATTTAAAGAGAAATACATTTTAAGATTTTATTTTAAATTTTTCAGATATTTTTCATTTTTTCTTATCAGATATATTTTTATTTGATTGTAATAGATGACATCAAAAGCTGTATATGCTTGTCAAGGCATTTAAATAATTTATTCTTCTAAAAATTCTAAAATATATTTTAACTAAAAAAAATGAAGCCTATTGTAAATAGCAGTGAGTTCTGCTGATTGTTTTACCTTTGACAAAGTGGAAAATTTAAAGGTTGGATTGTCCTGCTTTGTTAGTACAATAAAATTTTACAGTGTTGTTCTGGGCTTAGATGTATGTTCTTTAGTGTTTATTACCCCTGAGTTATAGTAAAATTTCCTTGGTCTTAAGCCTGGTTCTATATTAGATGGAATACAAATGGCAAAACTAACAAGCAAAAAAAAAATTTAATGTAAATTTTGCATTTTTTCCTGGTGTCTTTTCTATACTATTCCTAAGAACTTTGTTTCATAATATGTAACAATGATGGAACGCAGAGACCATATTTTTTTTCATTTAACACTGGTTATAGCTTCCCCAGACTTGTCCTAATAACGAAGCTATGAAGGATATGACAAGAATGGTGATATTAAATTTCTCTAGACGAACAGTAAATTTTTCCATCCTGATGTCAAGAATGTTGAGCATCTGGAATCTGCAGGCTGTGTATGGTTCACTACGGGAACACTTTCATCAATTTCTTAGCTATTTATTTTTCTCCTAGGATCTACTGTTATATATAGAATATTATAATAATAAGGAAACAATTTTTCAGAAATGGAAAATGTGTTTCCTTTTGATTTTGATTTAGAGCATTGATTTACTCTTTCTAGTATTAAATTTATTTCCTTAAGATTTATTAGGTCAAGCTATATTATTTTTTAATGAATAGAAATGAATGACATTTAATGAATATGAAAGAAATGCACTGTCCTTTAAAAAGTTCAACAACCTATATAATGCTTTCCTTAGTGTTAGCTGTTAAATATTTGAGCACTTATGGTGTGTCCCTAGTATTGGACTCATGAGGAATATGATGCAATGTTATTCATAAGATGGAGTCCAGAAAAGTTGCCTTTGCAAAGAGTTTTCCAATACAATAAATCTGCTTTTCCCTATTGACATTCATTGTAAAATTTACCCTGATTATCCTTGACAATTCCATGGACCCGTGCTGTCAAATACAGAAACATTCCTTGAAGAAATGTAAATTATATCATGCCCAAATCTTTTCATCCTTTGCAACTCTTACCTGTGTGCTCCCACAAATCCTTCTTTAGGGGATCCATTCCTATGATGGAGGCTTTCCTCTCTTATCTTTTGACATTTCATGAATAGTAATAGAGTTTATTGGCTGACAGTCATTTAAATGCCATTCTCAGTATATGACCTTTTATTCAGATGTCTACTTTATGTTGCTTGGGTCTGTGCACTTCTTATCATATATCTGCTTATTGACTTAATTGATTCACAATTTTCACCTTTCATAAACTGTCATGTTCCATGAGAACCATTTAGTATTGCTGTAGGAATATTGAAGTTTAAAAGATAACCCTTTTTCTAAGCTTGAGTTTCCTAAAATCTCTGGACAAATGATCTATTGCAGTAAATCCTGCTGTCTTCCCCTTGGATTCTGGGTACAGTATATGGATATCTGCAAAAAGTCTGTCCATAATATATGTAGTAATGGATTAGCTTTATGGATTTTTCATCCATGAAGTTGCCTGTCATGGTCTGGACTATAGATATTCTTCATCCACTCATTTCCTCCTGTGTGGATTATTAGAGCAAATGCTTTTGAATGATTATCAATATATCTGTACTGTTCTGGGGTGCTGCTGCTTGTTCATTTCAGCCTTGTCCACCTCTTCATGCTATAATTGGGAATTTTCTTGGCAAGAGCTACTGAAGTCATTCACATTTTTTCCCCTCTGCTTATCTTTCAGATGAGGAAAGTGAGTCAAACTGGGTTAAGTGTCTTGCCCAGGGTCAAGGTCATGCAGCTAGACTGGTTTTGAACACAGATCTTCCTGTTCTAAGACTCAGCCTATCCATTTTGCCAACTAGCTGCCACCAGTTCATTTTTCAATGAAGAAACAGAGATAAACAGTGTTAAATGACTTAGAATCACATGTTTTCTGAAGTCACATTTGAACTCAGGTCTTCCAGATTCCAGGCTTGGTTTTCTTATTCACTGTGCCACCCAGCTGGCCATTCTGGGCTGCACTTATCTGGAGATTTTCAGCAACTATTAGGAAATCATGTTTTGACTTGAACTCTGTTGTGGACAGTCTTTTATGATAGTGAATAAAGAGTATTATGAATAACCAACACAATTTTGTCACCTAGAAGTTTTTGGTGTTTTCTGTTTTGGGGGGGGAATTAAGAAGTATGGATTTCTTTCTTTCACTGTTAAGTTAAATAGATTTTAATATAAGTAATGTAATTTACTTAGTAAGAAAGTACGGTTTTTTTGAAAGTGGATATTATGAAATCATCAGTTGTTTTGTTTTTGTGTACTGTGTGAAGGATAGATTGAGACATGTTCACACATTTTTTTTTTAGGTTTTTTTCCTTTTGCAAGGCAGAGGGGTTAAGTGGCTTGCCCAAGGCCACACAGCTAAGTAATTATTAAGTGTCTGAGACCGGATTTGAACCCAGGTACTCCTGACTCCAGGGTGGTGCTTTATCCACTACACCACCTAGCTGCCCCTGTGTTCACACATTTTCAATCATTCAGTTCAGATCTCATTATGGAGCAGTGTTCTCTGAGTGTGTGTCTAATATTTGGTAAGCATTTCTCTACTTGTTTTCATAAGTGATTTATCTTTTGGAGATGTATTACATTTTCTCATTTTGACTTGGTTCTGTTGTTTGAATAATTCTGTTGTCCTTTCAGTGAGTTAATGTTTTTTAATCATTTAGATGAACCTAATCTCTTGAGGCTGTAAAATAACTAATTAAGAGAAAGCTTTATCAATCCTTGTAAGATTAGTAAACTGGCAGGATACATGAACGCAGAAGCATTTTTGCATGGGGAACAGTGGTAAGCAAACACTGCCTGCCCTCAAGAAGTTTGTTTTCCTTCTAATTCACGATATGGTGTTTGTAAAACATTGAATTGCAGATCATTCTCCCTTTTTTATAAAGGAGGTCAGCACCTGGCTCACATTCTTCTTCCCTTAGCAGCTCTTGCCCTTGGCACTAGAGAGGCTTAAGTGTCTATATAGAAACTCCTTCAAATTCTCCAAATTCCTAATTTCTTAGGCTCTTTACTCCCAAAACTTAATCCTTTCCTCTACCTCATCCACACATGAAGATGGTCTTATTCTAGGTACTACTATTATTCCCCAGCCCCCAGTATTCCATTTCTCTAATATAATATCCTATCTAAATATGAGCTCATACTGTTGATGGGGAAGTTAAGGTGGATGACTGCATCATGGTTTGGCAAGTGTCCTTATGTCCTTATTAGAATAAGCAGTGCTGGGGTTATTCTAATACCTGATTTTTAATATGAACTTTGATAACTTAAAACTGCACTAAAGGGGCGGCTAGGTGGCGCACCTAGGTGGCACCGGCCCTGGAGTCAGGAGTACCTGGGTTCAAACCCGGTCTCATACACTTAATAATTACCTAGCTGTGTGGCCTTGGGCAAGCCACTTAACCTCATTTGCCTTGCAAAAACCTAAAAAAAACTGCACTAAGACTTTTAAGGTACCCAATTTTTTTTTTTAAATATAAGGATTTTTAAAGTTTGGTTTTTTAAATTAAAAATAACAAACATTTTTTCTCCTTATTTTCCTTTTATTTTATATGTTCAAAGCATTTTCTGTATCTTCTTGTTACCCTCCTTATTTTTGCTGTTATGAATTTATGACTTAGGTTTTTTTTCTATCTTTGCCATTATCTGGTCTGCTTACTGTATAACTTCTGTATTTAATATTCATTGCTACTGCTAAGGTGCATTTAATTAACTTTCATTACTGCTGCTCAACCTTCTTTGGTCTTCACTTTGACAAATACATATTTGTGTTTATTTTATGAACTATGTGCTATATATATTTCTATATGTATTTGTCTTCTTTATAATACTTTAAAATTCTTGTGAACATGGATTATTTTCTTTTCTATACTTTTTGTGAAGTGAATTTCCATTTGGTTACAGATCATGCTGTCTCCTTGAAGTATTAATTTTATTTAAGCAAATTTGAATTCTTACAGCATATTTGAATTCATATAGCATATATATGTATACATTTTATGTAAAAGAAAAAGTGTATCAAGCAATATATGTGTGTGTGTACACGTAATTATAGTGCTGTGATATCAGAATCATAGAATTGCAAGGAACCTCAGAAGCCATTTAATCTACTCTAAAACATGGGTAATGGCATTGTCATTTTATATAGTCCTTTAGTTCATTACTGAACTTAAAATAAGCAAGCAAGTATTATTTATCTTGTACCTCATTTATTTATTTATTTGTTTGTTTATTTATTTATTTATGCAAGGCAAATGGGTCAAGTGGCTTGCCCAAGGCCACACAGCTAGGTAATTATTAAGTGTCTTAGACCACATTTGAAACCAGGTACTCCTGACTCCAGGGCCGGTGCTTTATCCACTGCGCTACCTAGCTGCCCCTATTTTTATTTTAGATCTCATGTCTGTACCTTGTAGTCTTAATGATGGTGCAAAGACATTTAGAACTTCTATTATCTGATATATAGGATAGAACCATTTAGAAAATTATCAAGTCAGTGAAAGTTAGAAACCTAATCTATCTAGAATAAAAGCTTTCACTTTTTAGGTGACTAAATCACCCCCCCCCCCATATTCTTGCCTCCTGTGAGTTTTCTCTTTGGTGAGTTGTAAAATACATAAGATTAATAATTGAATTATATAGTTTGTAACATTTGCATAGTGACAAAACTGAGCCTCTAAATTATAGCAATAGGTAAAAAGCTGTTTTCACTAATTTTATATTTGAAGTAGCTGTTATTTAGGATACTTAAACATCAGAAATCTGAGCCTTATAATATTGTATATTCTTATTTTTTTATTTTTAGGTTTTTGCAAGGCAAATGGGGTTAGGTGGCTTGCCCAAGTCCACACAGCTAGGTAATTCTTAAGTGTCTGAGGTCAGATTTGAACTCAGGTACTCCTGACTCCAGGACTGGTGTTCTATCCACTGTGCCACCTAGCCACCCCATGTTGTATATTCTTAAACATAAAATGGAGAAGCTAAAACTTCTTAGGGTATATGAGTAAAAGAATGCTGTTTTTGCAGTAATAATTTTGGGCACTTGAATCATATGTTTTGAACACAATTTAATAAATATTAGTAAAAAAATAACTAGTAAGGAAGATTAATAGGTAAAGTGTTTCTATTATTTTCTTAATAGGTAATAGTTTTTGGTGTATTTTTTTAGGTTTTTGCAAGGCAATGTGGGGTTAAGTGGCTTGCCTAAGGCCACACAGCTAGGTAATTATTAAGTGTCTGAGGTCGGATTTGAACTCAGGTACTCCTGACTCCAGGGCTGGTGCTCTCTCCACTGCGCCACCTAGCTGCCCCTTTCAGTGTATTTTTAAAAGAAATTCTAAGGGCTACTATTGGATAAAATTAAAAGTAGCCTGTATTTCTCCCATAGAAGTAGTTTTGTCCTCCCCCCCCTAAAATATTACAGGTTCTGTTCATAAATCAGGGGATGGCAAAATTTAAAACTACAAACCACACTTGAAATTGAGACACTCTCAGAGTAAGGCCTAGAATATTGCCATAAAATACAGATTAACAATTTGTCGTTTGAATCAGAATCTTTTCCCCACCCCCAGGATTGAGCTAAGATGATAGTGCCAATTAGTTTTATTTTTGTGTTACTATTTGGGTAGAATTGATTCAACATGGCATTTAACGACATGTGCATATGACTAATGAGGAGGAGTAAAAAGTAATTTCAAATTGAAATCCAGGCAGTTAGCATATAGATGAAAGAAATAGGGTGATCAGAAAGTAGAGCAAAATGGAGTTCCACATTGGAAATGTTGAATTTGAGGTACTGACTAGATAGCTAAATGGAGATTCAAGAGAGAATGGAGTAGTTAAGAGAAGGCAGAGGTGACAGAGGGTTGGCAAATATTCACATCTAGAGGACAGGAAGAAGACATGGCCAGAAAAGTCAAACAAAGTAAAAGCTAAGGGAAGAAAGAGTATCAAGATAGTTTAGATAGCTAATATGATTTAGTGAAAAAAGATCAGAAGATGAAGAATGAGAAATGACCTTTGGATTTGACAGGAAATCTGAATAAACAGTTTGAGTACTACAAAGACTGAGTAGTAAACTGGTGGTGAATTGCAATCTCAAGAACAATAATACAAATCATTGTTGAAATATCTCTACTTTGATTTTAGAATGATTAGGAAGCAAACTCAAGTCTGACTTAAAAGATCTCATTACCCCTTAGTATTGAGGTATATTTCAAAAAAGTCCAGATTTTCTTCTCTTCAATCTGTTTTACAACTGACTTCCAAAAGAATCATACTCTAGGTCTAATTATGTCATTTCACTTTTCTTTTAATCCCCCCCCCCCCAATTATCAAACATTTATTCTTTCCGTTCTATTTCCCCAAAGCAGGAAAAAATCCACCTTTACAGAAATTTTATTTTTTCAATTACATGCAAGGATAGTTTTCAGCATTCATCTTTTTTGGAAACTTTTCTACCTTCTACCTTCTTCCCTTCCCTCCCTCCTTTCCACCCCCCCCCCCATGACAGCGTCAGATTGCTATCTGATATAGGTTATACATCTTCAACACATTTCCATATTAGTCATGTTATGAAAGAAGAATTAGAACCAAAGAGGAAAAGACTTATAAAACAAGTTTTAAAAAGTGAAAAGAGTTTGCATTAAGACTCCATAGTTTTTCCTCTGAATGTGGATGGCATTTTCCATCCCAAGTCTTTTAGAATTGTCCATGATCACTGAACTGCTAAGAGGAGTTAAGTCCTTCAGAATTGATCATCACACAATGTCTCTGTTAATGTGCATAAAACTCCACTTTTTTTTTAAGTTTTTGCAATGCAAATGGGGTTCAGTGGCTTGCCCAAGGCCACACAGCTAGGTAATTATTAAGTGTCTGAGACCGGATTTGAACCCAGGTACTCCTGACTCCAGGGCTGGTGCTTTATCCACTGTGCCACCTAGCCGGCCTTCCACTTTTTTTTAAATAACAAATTACATGAAACAAATTCTCAGATTGACCAAATCTAAAAATGCACATTCCCATTTTGCTTCTTGAGCCCATCACTTCTCTGTCAGGAGATCCTCATTCTTCTAGAATCATGGTTGAGTATCATGTTGATCAGAGTTTTAAAGTCTTTCAGAGATTGATTTACTATATTGTTATGTTTAAATTATTTTGCTTACTTCATTCTGCTTCAGTTGACAAAAGACTTTCCAGGTCCTCTGAAATTTCCCCTTTCATCATCTATCATATTAGAATGTCATTATTTTTTATATACCATAATTTGTTCAAAATTCCCCACTTGATGGGCACCCCCTTAATTACCAGTTCTTTGTGCTATTATAAAAAAGAGCTCTTGGAAATCCTTTTGTAAATATAGGTCTTTTTTCTTCCCTCGATTCCATGGCTTTACCTTCAAGGCCTTTCACAATCTGACCTTAATTTTTAATTATTTTTTGCAAGGTAATGGGGGTAAAATGACTTGCCCAAGGTCACACAGCTATGTAATTATTAAGGTCTTGGCTTGTATTCTCCATCCACATTTGCAAATTACCCTCTCTTCAGACTCTGCTAAGGTACTGCTTTTTTTCTGTGAAACTTTTTTTTGCTGTCAATTTTTTAAAATTATTTGGTTTTCTTTTTTTTCAAATTGATATTTTATTTTTCCAGTTACATGCTATAAAAGTTTTTCAATATTCATGCATATTTTTAAGTTAATTTTCCTTCCACCCTCCCTTCCTACCCCCTTCCCCTCTGCACTAACAGTCTGGTGAAAATTGTAGTATACATTTGAATTTAACATGTTTAAAGATTAATCATTTTTCTGTGTGAGGAATTAGGATTAAGGTAAAAGAAAACCAATGAGATAGAAAAGAAAAACGTAAGATATTTTTCAAATGTGAATGGTAGTGTTCATTCAGAGTCTGTAGGGTTTTTTGTTTTGTTTTGTTTTTCTTCCTCTGAATGTGTATAGCATTGTCCATAGAAGGTCTCCCCTAGGGTTGTCCTAGCTCTCTGAATTGCTGAAAGTTGCTTCTTCTGTCAAGGTTGATCAACTCACATTATTGTTAATGTATTCGATGTTCTCTTGGTTCTGCTCCCTTTGCTCAGCATCAGTTCCTATAATTCATTCCATGCTTCTCTAGAGTCTGCCCATTTAGGATTTTTTATGGAACAAAAGTACTCCATAGTATTCATATACCATAACTTGTTCCCCCTAGATGGGCATCTCCTCAATTTCCAATTCTTTGCTACTACAAAAAGAGCTGCTATGAGTATTTTGGAACATGTGGGACTTTTCCCATTTTTTATGATTTCTTCTGGTATAGGACTAGTATTGGTAAGGTTGGGTCAAAGGGTATGAACAGCTTTATTGCCCTTTGGGCTTAGTTCCATATTGCTCTCAAGAAGATTTGGATCCATTCACAGCTCTACCAATGGTGTCCCAATCCTCCCATAACTTCTCCAGCATTGATAGTTTTCCCTTTTTGTCATCTTAGCCAATCTGATAGGTATGAGGTGGAACCTCATAGTTGTTTTAATTTTCAATTTTTTCATATGATTAATTTTGAAAACTGCCTATTTATATCCTTTGATCATTTATCAATTGAGGAATGACTTGTAACCTTGATGCAATTCTCTTATATTTTAGAAATGAGATCTTTATCAGAACTCCTTACTGTGAAAACTGAAATTTTTTGTTTCCACAGACTAGAAATGATCTTGTCTTTAATTCCTCATGCCACTCTGTGAATTTTTCCATGCATTCTTTTGAGTGTATGAATGAATGTGCAAGTTACTTAGGTCCTTACTATATGCTTGTCACTGTGCTAAGGGTCAGTGAGAAAAGTACAGTATGAGCAAGTAAGAGAAACCTTACCTTCAAGGGCTTAGATTCTAATAAGTGAAGATAGTGCAGATAGATTGGGTGACCAGAGGACAGTGTTTTGGATAGGGAGATAAACTTATGATCATGATAACTGGAGTTATAGGGCAATTGACTGACAAGTCCTTTCTAGGAATAATAGTATTGATTTGAATACTGTTCTCAGAGCTAGAGGTGAAAAGATGAGTGAACATGTGTAGTTCTGGATCTGGGCAAAATCAAGTGAAGGGTGCTTCCAAAATAGTGTTCAAGAGTTCGGAATCCAAGTTCTGAGCAGTTCATTCTTTATATTATAGTTATTTGTGTAAATATCTTATTTTCCCCCCAACTTGGTACTTTTGTCCCAGAGATTGCTATTTTTTCATTATTTACCCTAACTGTGGTAGTTTGAAAACCTTCTCATTTTAGGGGATTGAAAAACCTTCCTGCCCAAGTTATTTCTGTGTTTTTTCTCATTTCTTGACACTCCCTCTCCTTTTGTAGAATTTTCGATGCCAACAGTTTCCTTGTTCAACCTTGTAGAAGAAAAAAAACCAGGTGAATCTAAGCTGTTCATACCCTTTGACCCAGCCTTACCAATACTAGTCCATACTTTCACACATAACATATTGTAGTTGTTTAGACATTTTCAGTTATGTCCAACTTTTTTGTTGACCCCATTTGGGGTTTTCTTGGCAATGATACAGGAGTGGTTTGCCATTTCCTTCTTTAGTTCATTTTATATATGAGAATATGGGACAAACAGGGTGAAGTGACTTGCCCGGGGTCACACAGTTGGCAAGTGTCTGAGACTGGATTTGAACTTGGGAAAATGTATTAGTGACTCCAGAGCTGACACTCTTCTCTGCTGTGTCACCTAGTTGCCCCTGTACTGGGGACATCACAAGAGCCATTAGATGTCAGTTCTGATAAGCCATTTCTCTTCATTGATTCCTCCTTAAGCTCTTTTGTTTTCCTGCCATGATCTGCTATTCATCCCATCTGAGGCCCCTCTAATGTTCAACTGCATCCTTATCTCTGGGAACCACTATCCAGATGTCTCTTTATGCCCCTTCTCAGGGGGTATCCTCAGATATAATGAGAATATTTGTATGGTGCTCAGGTAGCACAGTGCCTGGAACCAAGTATTGCTTAATAAGTGTTTTTCTCTTCCCCTTCCTTTAAGCTTAAGCCACAGAGAATCTGCCAAATAAAGGCCTGTTGCTTTCAGCACATACTAGCTCATCTGACTTGTCTATAGAAATGTCTAAATTATAACAATGTCACTTTAATACTTTGGAATATTGTAATCTAGCTTAGTCCCTTGAGTTAGGAAGCACTTAATGTTTCTTGAATTAAATTTGAAACCAAATATAATAAGTGAATTTCTGTTATATTTATTGATCTTCTTTCTGTGCCTCTTAATGTTTAAATGTCAGTTTGAATCTTTAGATCAAAACATTTACTACTTATGTGATCCTCTGTAAATCACTTAACCTCTCTCAGGTTCAGTGACCTCATCTGTAAAATATAATTATAGCATCTACTTCATATGGTTGATGATGAAGATCAGATGAGCTAATATATTTTAAATGTTTTGTAAACCTTGAAGCATTATGGAAACATAAATATTATCATGATTATAAACTCTTTAAGGGTCTAGGCTATATCTTAATAATCTTGTTATTTTCCGAAGTGCCTATATAGTGCATTGCATGTAGTAGTAATTACTTACTAAAGTTGAATTGAGTGAAGTTTTTTGTGAGGAATTGGAATCAGCTCATTTCCTAGAATTTTGAGGAGTGAAAATGAGAAGAGATGACATTTTTTTTAGATTTTTTTTTCAAGGGGTTAAGTGGCTTGCCCAAGGCCACACAGCTAAGTAATTATCAAGTGTTTGAGGCCAGATTTGAACTCAGGTATTCCTGACTCCAAGGCCAGTGCTCTATCCATTGGATCACCTAGCTGCCCCAAGAGATGACATTTTAAAGGAAAAGTATATGAATGGAAGATTTCTTTTGAAGCATAGGAATTAAGTAAGCACATTATGAAGAAGCCAGTGGAGAGAAGAGCATGAAAAAGCATTAGAGAAAATTAGTGATTAATGGATCAAGATCCTGCATATAATGAGATGTGATTATATCAAAAGCATAAACTTAGCAGTCCAAAAGGAATTTTAGATAAAAAAGGAGGTCAGGAAGCAGGAAAGGGATATATATAAAGATTTGATATTTGGAAAAAAAAGATTTAAGAAATTTACTATCCTTATTTTGAGTCACTTTTGGAGTGGGATAAGTGGATTCAGAAGTTAGAAGAAATTTTAGAAATTTATTTTTTCAGTTGATAATATGGTAGAGAATAAAGAGCTGAATAAAAGTGAGTTTTTATAAAATGATTTTTTCTTTGTAGAAAGATTATGTAATGAATTAATCCTTTGATGATTATTATGACTCTAGGCAAAAGCAGGTAATCAGTATTATTAGTCCTATTTGAAATTGGCAAGATACATATAACCAAAATAGATAATCTCTTAGGTCTTTTCCAGGCTCACTGACATCTGCCCACTTCCTTTCAAAGACCCAGCATCCTATTTTACCTTATTCCCTTCTCTCTTCTTACCTCAGTCCTACTATTTTAAAGTCCAGCTGAAATACAGATATCCAAAAAGTCTTAGAGCAGTTTAAAATATTAAAGCTTTAGTGGTCTTTATTAGTAGACCTCACTCTCGATGATTCTCTTCTCCAAATTAGTATTTGTTCATATCATTCATGTAGCACTACCCATGTACTACTTTATAGGATTATTTATCTGTTTTCATATATGCCATCTGGAAGTCCAGACACTGACTTTGTTCCCTTAGCTCCATGCTTTATACCTAATAGGCATGGCTATTTGTTAATGATGATACCACTTTTTAGGTGCATAACTATTGTATAAATATAAATGTTCTCTTTAGTTGAACTTGACAAGATAAACTATTGAACACAGATATCCTCTCTGAGGGTGAGCTGCCAAGCATTCAAACTCTGCTAATGAGGACACAATTCCAGTGGGCTGGCTATGTTGTTCAAATGCCAAATGCAGGCTTGTCTCAAAAGACTTTTTTGGAAAACTTAAAACAGGGCAGGTGCTCAGATGGTGGTCAGAAAAGGGAGACCAGGTCATTGTTAAAGTCTCTTTGAAGAACTTAATTGTGATTTATTGTGTTTGTTGTGAACTTGTGGTGTGCCCACCTCAAAGATGTTGCTGTGCTCTCTGAGCAAAGCAGAATCTCAGGAGCACAAAGGAAATGTTGGATCCACAAGTCTAGAGTCATCTCCATCCCAAATGTTCACCTGGACTATTTGTGCCTGAACTGTGGTAGAGCCTCCTGAACTTGTCCTGGTATGATGAGCTACAGTTGGAAAACACTATATCTTGACCCCAACTTTATGATGTCATTGAGCCTCTTCAAGTATGAAGGACACAAAACAACATCCAGTCAAGACCTTTAATTCCTTTTACTTTCTGAGGCCTTTCCCTTTGCTTTGACTTCTCTTTCTTCCCTCTTCAACCTCAATGTAAGGTAGCCATTTTAATTGCCCTCTGCCCTTGAATTCCCCTTCACCCTTCCACATTCCCCCACCACCCTTTATCCCCCCATCCTATTGCTACTAATCTCTTGTCAGATCTCAATCCTGGATTACTCCCACTCTGCCTCATCTACCTTAGTTACTAACTGTTGCATCTAACTAGAGGAAAATCTCTCACTTGTGCTGACAGGATATATAGCAGATTCCTTATTTTACCTTAACTGGGTCCTCTGTGTAACACAAACAGTCCCTTTTGTTATTCCTCCTTCATTCTCTTTAAATCTCTCTCCTCACAGAAGCTATTATTCTACATCTTCTCTTCCCATTCTCAGTCCTCAGACTCTTCTCCGCCCTATACCCACCCTTACTCCCATTCTCCCTCAGCTGAGGACCTCATCTTTTATTTTATTAGGAAAACTGAAGTTAATGGACATGAGGTTCCTTTTCTTTTTCTTTTCTTTTTTTTTTTTTTGGCATTTTCCTTATCTTAAAACTTCTTGTCATCTTTGACAGATCATTCATCCTCTCTCAGGTTCTTCACCCTCTTCTATCTGCTGAATTCTTTCCTCACAAAGCCTTCATTAGACCCTTAAATTAAATCCCTTTCTTATTTTACTCTCTTTCTCAACCAAACTTGCTGCCTTTACTTGTCCTCCCACTTCTCTCCTTTATCCTTTTACTTGCTTCTCAGCCTTTTGCAATAAGCCTTTTGCCTTCATTCCTCAATTGAAACTGTTTTCTCCAGAGTTATCCATGATTTCTACTTGCCAAGTCTTACTTTTATCAGTCCTTATTCCTCTCAGCCTAGCTGCTGTATTTAACAGTTGGCTTTACTTTTCTCAATACTCTCTCCTCTGTTTTTTTTTTGTACTGTCTCCTGTGTAGCTCCTTCATGTTTGACCATTTCTTCTTTTATGAGTTATCTTCCATATTATACCTCTTAAGATTTTCTTCTAGGGACTCCTATCCCTCTATACTATTAATAATCTCATTAGCTTCCAGGGCTCTAATTATCATCTTTGTGCAGGTGACTTACAGATATTGTGGACAGCTAGATGGCACAGTAGATAGAGCACTGGCCTTGGAGTCAGAAGGACAGGAGTTTGAATCTGGCCTCAGACACTTGACACTTACAAGCTGGGTGACCTTGGAAAACTTAACCCTAACTGCCTTGCATCCAGGGCTATTTCCAGTCATTCTGATTCATATCTAGCAATTGCACTCAGATGCTCTGGAGGAGAAAGTGAGGCTGGTGACTTAGCACAGCCCCTCTCCCTCAAATCCAATTCATGTGTTTGTCATGACATCGTCTCCCTGTTTGTCATGGTCTTTTTCGAGAACAAAGTATAACCATCATCGTCATCATCTTTATAGACTTTGTGTTTTCTTACATACTTATAATTTATTTGTCTGTAAACATATTTGTAAATGAAACATGTATTTTATAAATATCTATGTCATATGTAGGTTATGTATATAGGCCCAGGCTGTTTCCTTAGTCTCCTTTCACCAGTTGATTTTTGGACATTTGAAACTGAATGTATCATTGGTATTTCAAGTTTAGTGTGTTTAAAAACTGAGGATGTAATCTTTACCTCTAAACCCTCATCACCTTCTTTCCACTTGCCACCTAAGTTTATAAGCTAGTCATTATCCATATTTCCATAATTGACCCTGTTCTCCATATCTAATTGGAAGGTAAATCTTGCTGGTTTTTACCTCTATACCATCTCTGGAGCTAAACCCCATCTCTCTACTTTTTGTACTATCACCTTACTTCAGTCCCATCTAGATCATTGGAACAATCTCCGTGACTTAAGTCTTTCACTATTCTAGTCTAGCCTACAGTACATCGTCAAATTAATTTTCCTTAAACATAGATTTGAGTGTGACTATATTAGTGACTCCCTCTTGTTTCCAGGATTAACTATAAAACCTAGATTTCTAATCTCTTTGCTCATTACTTATCTACTTTTATTCTGGGATCTAGCCAAACTGTACTCTTATTTCTCACACAGGACACTCTATCTCTGCTCCCATGCCTTTGCACAGATGTCCCTCATGTCTGGAATGAACTCCCACATTGCTTCCACATTCGAGAGTCCTCTAAGAGAGGATCAAGACACGATTTAACTGCTTTATATATATGTATATATACATATATGCACACACACACACACACACACACACACATATATATATATATATAATTTTTTACTGATGATATATTTGTAGATAGGTGCTTGTTTTCTGTTCTTTTAGAAGGTAGTTTTTGGGGTGCCTAGGTAGCACAGTGGAAAGAGCACCAACCCTGGAAACAGGAGAACTTGAGTTCAAATGTGGCCTCAGACACTTAATAATTACCTAGCTGTGTGACCTCAGGCAAGTCATTTAATGCCACTACCTTGAAAAAAAAGAAGGTAGGTTTCTTAGATTGGGGCTACTTATTGGTTGAGAACATTGTACATTTTTATTGAGTTGACTAGTTTCCCTGAACCTTACTCAGAACTCTTCATAGTCTTGTTAATTCTTTTTAAGGTTGACTAATTTGCTTATTAGTTCAGTCATTCTTGCTGCATAATGTACCCATCCATTTATATTAGGTGACTAGTAGCTTGTTTTAATCAAGTTACTCTGATCCAAAATTTAGTTTGAACCTGTTTTATGTCATGTATAATTTGTATTGTTTTGAGATACATATATCTATCACTTTCTTCATATGCATAAATATAAATATTTATATGCAAAATTTTTGAAGTATGAGCTATTTTAATTAAAATTCAAGATTGAATGTAGGAAATGATAGCCACCAAAGATACATGGTCCTCAGAAAAGAAGGTAGTTTGAAGAAATCCCCTCCTTTTTTCTAGAAGATTACATTTTTAAAACCAATGCTTAAAAAGACTTTCTGATTAACCCAGTCTTTGAATTTCGTCATTTAATTTTCAGTGTTTCACCTAATTCCTCAAGGCTACTTTGAAATATTACTGATTAATGGAATATTTTAACCATCATATATTTTGCAGAGCTTATATACATAGTCATCATTAATCCATAATTTACCATAATGTACTTTCCTAGTTAAATATCTTGTAAAGCTGTCCTTGTGATGAACAGCAGTACTTACTCAGACTAAAAATAAGAGCCATGCCCTGTGTAGTAGATCCCAAGAGGTTATTGGTGTTTTTGTAGACGGCAGACAGGAGAAAAAGGCATTTTGTCCTTTTTACCCCAAGTAATCCCACTGGAAAATTAAACATGTGCTATGAATTGATATCAACCCATGCCAGGTTACCTCCCTAAACAGTGCTCCTGCGAGCACTGTTGCTCCATTTCTTGGACAGCAGTCTGATGGCCTCCGCATGATGGATAGTTTCTGCTACTGTGAAGCACTGTGCTGCTGGCTGTCCCCACGAGACTTTCAGCGAGGCGTGCCACCAATAACCAGGGGCAACAACTACTTTAACTCTTTCAGGGGATATTGGCTGCTTTTTTGAAGTCTGAATATTAGAGTTCAACTTAAACATGTGTTTTGCTTGGATTTTTCTTTCTTTCTTTTTTTTTTTAAATAGCCAATGGTTGTATTGGTGAGCCATGGAGATTTTCCTTTTGTCTTGCTTTTTGGAATTTTATTTTGAATTTTAGATAAGACTGATGTTTTAAAAGCAGTATATTAACAAGAAATGTTCAGGCAAACCAGGAATTCTTTTTAATAGATGTCTTTTCCATTTTCTCTTCTTTTAAGGAAGTTTTTCCTATTCATGACTCATTTTACTCTTTGGCTCACTTTGAGGGAAATGTAATAATGCTTAAGAAAAGGAATGTATGTTTTTTTCCTTTTAATTCTT
Source organism: Macrotis lagotis (assembly GCF_037893015.1). NCBI lineage: Eukaryota > Metazoa > Chordata > Mammalia > Peramelemorphia > Peramelidae > Macrotis > Macrotis lagotis. Next base: position 67,393,308 of record NC_133664.1, on the reverse strand, counting down.
TGAAAATCTTTATACATTTTCTTTTTAAGGTTATGTAAATAGAAAGAGAAATTTGACAGCTCTGACAAGGGTAAACACTATTGCATTTTTACTGACTTCTTGGGAGCTTAAATCAGAATGCTTACTCTGCTTCTTTAGGCAACTATTTTGCTTGATGGTCCAGACTCCTTATCCAGTCAGAATGACATGTCGTAGGCAGCCAATTACCTTGAGCTGTGAAGCAAAGTTAATGAGATCACTCTGAGATTACATTTTGTGTTTTATTTTCACTTTATAGGTCTGTATGAGCTGCTGACGGCACTGCCAGCCCAGCTGCAGCCACATGTGGACAGCCAGGAAGACCTAACCTTCCTCTGGGATATGTTTGGTGAAAAAAGCCTTCATTCACTGGTGAAGGTAAACCACACTGAAGTCCGATTCTCTTTGAGAAGAGCATATGGAAAAATGTTTTGAGCGCCATCTAGTAAACCAGCCATCAGATTGTTGCTCCCTGAAAACAAAACAGCCTTGTTTCAACTCGCCGAGTTTCTGACAGGGGTGGAAGTTGTTAAAGATTCCACTAAAAATACATAGATGATTTCACTTAATAGTGATGTTCTGGCAGTGTATACTAATGCAGCAAACATATGTTTGCCTTTGTTTAGAAAAAGAGTATGAAATAGCAGGAAATTTTAGACTTCTTTATGGTCAACATTCAGGAGCTGGAGTTTAGCTTAAATAAATAAATGTTCACAGCAAAAATTAGAAGGAATATATTTTCTGAGGTCAAGTATGGCAACAGTTCTGTAGCCACATTAATTTAAAATAATTTCCTTTAACAAAATCAACTGAAATTCTAGTAAGCTCTTTCTTTTACTGGCATTCCTCCACTAAAAATGGTATTTTGTATAAAACATATTGCAGTTAATATGAATAAAATCAGTTTGGGAGATGATTTCATTGAAGTGTTTTTGCCATGAAAATGATCAGGAACCAGAAATCAAACCTTGACACATAAGTATGCAAAGCAATCCTGGTAATGGTCAAACTGCTTAAAATAGTAAAAGGAAACCAAGTAGCTTACTGGAAAATGTACTACCCATGCTTCTGGAAATATCAATTGAGTTCTCTCAGAGAGTTTTAACTCAAATTGAAGGGAAGTTTAGAGGACTCTGTTGATTCTGTAAGAGGTATAGTAATCCATGCCACAGAAATAGCTGAACTTACACATAATTCAGCAAAATTTGTTACGGTTGTCATTTGTAGAAGAGGTTTAGAATTGAGAAATAGCACTTGAAAATGAATATCCTCAGAAAATGAATAACTTTACTATCTATCCATGATAGAATTCTGACTGCAGTTTTTTTTCTGTTTTTATAAATTTAAAAATTCATTTCTCAAGCAATGGCAACTTGCAAAGAGACTAAATATAAGAGAATAGCATTTTATTAAATTTTTAAGATGTAGAATGTCTTTAATGACATATCCTATGATGCTTTTTGCAATAAATGATTTTAGCTTTAGGAAATTTTTGAAGGGATTATTTCCATCTGAGTCTGCTGAAATTTTGACTAATGACAAAAATACTTGTGTTTTTTTAAAAGGTAACAATGTGGAACATCTTTTGACTTACTGAAACTGGTTTCATATTAAAATAGAATCAAATATAATTGTGTAATTACTTTTTAAAAGAATAAGTTGAATCATTCTGGGGGAAAGAATATTATGTGGCATTTATTTTTAACTCTATTGATGGCCAATTTCATTATTTCAGAATAGTAAAAACTAGAAAATTGCTATAGGGAATGTAGATGGTTAGTTGTAAAATATATTAATTATTAAAAATGAAACTTTTTGTTAGAAATTGTCTTCATTTACATTGGTCTCACTTGTGTAAGCCAGAAAGATTGGGATAGGAAAACTTTATACAACTAAACAAAGTATCACTGATGCTATAAAAAAAAACATTTTTTGTTTTAGACCTTTGGGATCATTGATATAGACCACTGCCAAAATGAAAACTTCTTATGATGCAGATTAGCAATTCCTCTTCAAGTAATAGTTTTTGAAAGTGGTCTGGGGCATTGAGGTTATGTGACTTGTCCATGGTCACACAACTACTTTGTGGGAAGCTGAACTAGAACTCCACTCTTTGTGACTTCAAGGCCCATTCTTTATCCCTGATACCACATTGTCTCTCTGTTTAAAAAACCATAACAACAGCAAACAAAAAGAAAATTTTTTAAATTGTTAATTAAATTTTTTTATTGTTTTATTTTTCCAACTACATGAAATGGTAGTTTTCAACATCTTTTTTTGCAAGGTTTGTTTCACATTTTTTCTCCCTCCTTCCCTTCCCTTCTCCTTTCCCTTACAGAAAGCAATTCAGCATAGGCCATACATGTATAATCATGCTAGAGATAAATCCATGTTAGATTATTAGAGAAGAATCAGATAAAAACAGAGAAAATACAATAGAGTGAAAATAATACAATATATAGACAACTTTGAGAATTGATGATAGTAAGTTTTGGTCTTCATTTAAACTTCGCAGTTACTTCTCTGGATATGGATGGTATTTTCCATCACATCTTCCAGAATTGTCTTTGATTACTGTGCTGCTGAAATGAACAAATGCCATCATAGTTGATCATCACCCAGTGTTGCTGTTGATGTGTATATTGTTCTTCTGGAACAACCAAAATATATTAAACATTGAAGTAAAAGAATTGCAGTCGTTGGAAAGGCAAAATGTTGCAAAATCTGGAAAATGTTGCTGTTGTAAATAGAAAGTAGCTTATTTTAATTGATTGCTTTCAATTAAAGATAGTTTCTTGCTGTTACATATATACACTATCTTTTAATAAAGTTTTCTTCCATTTTTATCAAATACAGTCTGAATATCTTTTACCTGGTCTATTTGTTAAATTACACAAAGCAAAAATAATGGCTACAAAAATGAGGTCCTAGTTTCACATTATTGGAACAAGTTACAAAAACAGATGTCATAAGCCATTCTATTTTAAGACTTTAAGACTGGATAACATTTAATAATTATATATACATTTCAACATAAAATGCTTTTTATCCTAAAATATTTATTTTGGAATAAGTTAAAATCTTTTCTAGAACTCAAGCTTCTCAGTATAGATAGGTGAAGATATTGATTTGTAAATTAAATGTGACCAAATGAAAGGCTTCATTTTGCTCTATCCTGAAATCTTCATGGCATAATTTTATTCTGGACAAGTGAAAAAAAACTGTTGTTGAACTACCATAGTACTTTCATACATAGTGGTAAATTTTCAGCTTTTGGTCATTTTGGGGGGTATACTTTGATAAATTTTATGTAAAAAAAATGCTATTAGGTAAATCCTCAGTTATTTGAAAGACACAGAAAGCCAGTTCTTTTACAACTGACATATGCCACTTTAGGATGTTCTCAGTAGTGTTGCAGTAGGTTTATTGAAGTAATGCTAGGCTATTAGTTGGATTTTGCTTATATGCATTTACTTCAGCAGTGATGATTATCTGTGACTAGTATAACATGATTTAGTAACAGTGCTCGACTAGGAATCAGAAGTATCTGGATTCAAATCCTGCCTCTCACATTAATATTAAAGTCAGGACAAATTATTTAATCTATATTAGCCTCAGTTTATTCATCTGTAAAATAGCATTTACCTTACAGGATTAGCTATTGTTGTTATCAATCTTTGAAACATAGGATACCATAGACAGAATTTTCCTTAGTAAGATAATTGAAAAAGGTCCACGAAACATACTACTAGAGGAATTATGTTGCCCGGGGTGGGGGGGGGGGAGGAAAAAGAAGTCTCTGGAGCTATAGCTGGTTTTGAATCCGCTTAGAGTTAAAATAGGCCTGGATTGGTTGAATAGCTTCTTCGGAATGGATATTAAAAGTTTTTTTTCCTGGAAGCACCCTGTTGATTTTTTTGCTTATTTGTTGACAATAGTCATCCCTAAAGAAGGTAATTATTAGGATATACAGTGATCACAAAAGGTATAGGAAAAGAGTATTAAGTCAGAACTTGTAACCAATCTTGATTCCTGAACATTTGAATAAGGGAGAATTGTGTTCATTGGTGAAAGAAATGATGGACCAACTATAGTTGCAGAATGAAGCCTTTGCTATTAAGGTATTATCAGTGTTTTGGGGTTTGTTTTGTATAAGCATCCTTTTTTTATAAAAGAGCATTTTATGGGATGAGAAGAGTGAGTTAGAAAATGATAGCAGTATAACAAAGCATCTATTTTCTAATTTTTTTGATACTTTATTTTTTCCAATTACATGTTATGATAGTTTTTCAACTTCATCCACATACATATTTGTAAGTTAACATGATTTTCTTCCTCCTTCACTTTCCATTCCTCTCCCCTCAGTGGCATATTGTACATGTATTTTTGTGTTTAGCATGTTTATATATTAGTCATTTTCTGTATGAGGAATTAGGACTAAGGGAAAAGAAAGAAAATCATGGGATAGGAAGGAAAAACATAAGAGAAATTTTTGAAAAGTGAACATTGTATTCATTCAGATTCTGTAGTTTGTGTTTTGTTTTATTTTATTTTTTTCTTTGTCTGGATGTGGATGGTGTTATCCATAACAGGTCTCCCAGGGTTGTCCTAGCTCTCTGAACTGCTGAATCCATCAAAGTTGATCAACTCACATTGTTATTGTTAAGGTGTACTATGTCCTCTTGGTTCTGCTCCCTTCACTCATCATCAGCTCCTGTAATTCATTCCATGCTTCTCTAGAGTCTGCCCATTCATGGTTTTCTATAGAACTCCATAACATTCAAATGTCATAACTTGTTCAGCCATTCCTCAGTTGATGGGCATCCCATCAGTTCCCAATTAAAAGCATGTTTGGTTTTTTTTGTTTTTGTTTTTTTAGTTTTTCAAGGCAATGGGGTTAAGTGGCTTGCCCAAAGCCACATGGCTAGGTAATTATATTATTAAGTGTCTGAGGTCGGATTTGAACCCAGGTACTCCTGACTCCAAGGCTGGTGCTCTATCCACTGCATCACCTAGCCACCCCTAAAAGCATGTATTTTCAAAGATCCTTTTTAGGATGATGTAACTCTCAACTCTAGGCAGTAAATATTGATTAGTCTAGTAGAGAAGAGGGGAATGAATACCACCAAATTGAATTAGAAAGTATGTGATAAACTTTGAATATATCAAAGATATATTTATCTGTAATACATGATTTCAGGATGGTATATAAACCAAGGTCATGTTAGAAACTGATCATACATTAAGAATAGTGTGGCATTTAAAATGTTTGAGGCATAATTTCTGGGTAATTAGTTATTTTATTAATAATTCCAGGATTTTAAATAAAAGGCCAGTGATACTCAAATGCTAAAGATTTTCAGGGGCAGTGGACTCACAGCTTTTATGTTCTTGGAATAAGAGTATTCCTTAGGGTATCAATAAACTCTTGTTGGTTAATAAATAATGAGAGGTGGGCTTTACAGAGAGAAGTAAGCTCAGTCCACTGAGGAGCTGAGAGTGACATCATGGGACTATCTGTATACCTAAACATCCTCAGCCTTGGGCAATCTAGACGAAAAATCTGGATCTACCACCAAGCTTAAGTAACTATACTCAAAATGGGGAGAATGTTTATCCTATTTTCGATCAGCCCTGACTTTGAGAGATTGGACTAGAAAATAAAGATAGAGGAAAAAAGTTGGAGACTCCTCGGTTTTAATAGTTGGCTATTAAAATGAGAGAGTAATTATAATTTCTCAGCGGGAGTTTTTAACTTGCCATTCTGTGAATTGGGATGGGAAAAAAATTTGATACTATTGTCACTAACCTTTAAATGAAAATTTTTCTCTCACTTATGAATGTAGGCAAAAAAGCATTATTCCAAGAAGGAAGTCATAGACTTAAGATGTTTACTAGTCTGTCAATGGGGTACATAGCATAAAAAAGATTGAGAACCAACCCCTCAAGTAGTAATTAAGTATTGAAGTGAAACTGTTGTTCAGATTTACCTACCTGTCCTTCAAAGAGCAAAACAGACATGTTCTTTCTTACCTTAGTTAAAATGTTTTATTCTCAATGTGGCTTCATTTTCCAAACTAAAAAGTTCAGGATATATAGTATCACCAAGACTAGTCCTTTTTCAAGCCTTTATTAAATTTATGTGTTTCTTAAAAGTGTGATGGCCTGTAGTGATTCTGAGTCACTTGGCCACACATATAAACTCATACAGAATTTTAGAGTTGGAAAGCAGCCATTCAGCCCAAAAAGAATTCCCATTAAAACATAAGTGATAAGTAGCCTTTTGGAAAACTTATGATGAAGAGGGGAACCTACTATTTCCAAGGTGGTCCATTCTACTTTTGGCTGGGTCTGCTTCTTGGGAAGCTGTTCCTTACTTCACATATTAATTTGATTTTTAGGATATTTTATGGATTGTTGCTAATTCTTTCCTCTTGGTCCAAACATAGAAAGTCTAAATCCCTTTTCTATATCATATCCCTTCAAATAGTTGAAGACAGTTATCATGCATCTATTGAGTCTTCTGTTTCAAACTAAATATCCCTTTTTCCTTTCACCAGTCTTTATATGATGTGAACGCAAGTACTGTTACCTATCTGGTTCCCTTTCTTTGCTGTGGAGCTCAGAGTTGTGCTTAATACTCTTTTGAGTAGGGGCAGAGTACTGTGGGGTAGTACCTTTCTTAAAATATCTAAAAATCACACTTACATTTTGACTGCCACATGATATTGGTGATTAATATTGATCTTGAATTCACTTGTCAGCTTTTTTATGCAAATTAAAGTTTCTCTATTGTTCCTCAATCATGTAACAGATGTTTTCTCCTAATACAGTGTTAAGTCCCTTAAAGAGTATCTCTCTTTAAATTCTGGATTTTATCTTTCACCTGTAAACACAACTATTTCTTTCCCCATTTTAAAAAAAGAAAACCAAAAAATCTTTCACATGGACCATATCTTCCTTTCAAGCCAGTCTCTCTGATTTATAATAAAACACATTGATTCATTTTTCTCATTTGCTATTCACATGTCATTCCCTTCCATTCTAGTTTATTTCTGTTTACTTAAAGTGAAATCTCTCTCTCTAAACTTACCAACAATTTTTAAATTTCAAATTCCAGTGACCTTTTTCCCAGTTCTTATTTCAGTTAATATTCCAGTGTAGCTTTTGGCATTGTTATAAGCCCTTCCTCCTGTATACACTCTCTTTCTCCTTTGGTTTCTATGAAATTCTCTTGGTTCTTCTATCTGATCATTCTTTTATTTATTTATTTTTTAATTTTAAATTATACTTATTTAAGGCAATGGGATTTTTAATTGATTTGCCGAAGGTCACACAGTCAAGCAATTTACGTCACTATTTTTTTAATTTTTTTTATAAGGCAATGGGGTTAAGTGACTTGCCCAAGGTCACACAACTAGGTAATCATTAAGTGTCTGAGGCTGGATTTGAACTCAGGTCCTCCTGACTCCAGGACCAGTGCTCTTTCCACTGTACCATCTAGCTGTCCCTACAGTCAAGCAGTTTATTAAACATCTGAGACCAGATTTGAACTCAGGTCCTCCTGATTCCAGGGCTGGTGCTGTATCCACCATGCCACCTAGTTACTCCCTGACCAATCTTTTAAAAATTCTTTATTAGATAATTGTCATTCTCTTGTTCCCACAAGGTTTTGCTTCACCCAAGGTTCTGGGCTGTATTCTCTTTTCTTTCAGTACTTTTCCCCTCCATGACCTCAATAGTTCACTTATCCTTTTGCAGACAACTTTCAGATATGTGTGGCTGTCTCAAAATTTGTCTCCTGAACTTCAGTTCCATGTTGACAACTATTCTGCATAGATCTCCATCTAGACTGAGCAATGTCATCTCAAACTCAGTGTGCCTAAAACAATTCATTATCTTCCTCACATCCTCATTGTATTTCTTTGCCCTGATTATATCATCCTTCACCCCAGTTTCCCTCTTGAGGATATTACCATCTTTTCAGTTGCCCCTATATTCAAGTATTATAGTGATGCTCATCTCTTCACTCCCTCTCTTGTCACATTCTCATATCCAGTGATTTGCTAGACCACATTGATTTTACCTTCTTAACATCTCATGCATCTGTCCTTTGCTCTCCAAGGCCTACCACATACCTTACATAGTAAGAGCTCAAATTATAATGAGATTAGGAAACAGGCCTTACTTCTCTCAGTGTACAAATAGCTAATGGCCCAAACCACAGCCATATGCCAGTTCTCCTGACTCCTTTGTTTTTATACTGTACTATATTCCAAGAAGAGATTCTTGGTAGCAAAAATGATAGTTACTCTGTTTTGATCTACTCGCTTTTTTTTTTACATTTTCTTAATTTAATGTTTAAGTTTGCAATTATTATTCCTTATGTTATCATTTCAAAAATACTATTGTATATCATTTTATGTAAACTCTTCTTATGCTTCTTTTCCCTACTTACTTTTCAGTTAATGAGAATGAGAGAGTAGTATCAGAAGAAATGGGGTAGTGGTTACATCATTTAAAATCCAATTTAAATCTGGAAGAGTGTTTCAAGAGATACTTGTCAGTGGAGTGGTCTTTATAAGAAAATTATGTTGTCCATATGAGGAGAGCCAGCAGCCTCAAATTCACACAGTAAACCCTTTGGGAAGGTTATGTTACTTGTGTCTGAAATGGTGTTTGCCTTGGGTAGAAAGAAGAGGGAAAATGCCAGACAATGTGAATGATCCATGGCCCCTTGGCCCTACATTGTGGAGAGTTGGGTATCAACAGCTGGTAACACTCTTTGGCCAATGAAAGGTAATTGTTCAGCCAGTTCTTTAGGAAAAGTAGAAAAGGTTATGTCTTACACTATAGTTTACATTTTTCAGGCACAGAAACATGCAGAGCTTTCCGAAGACATGAATTCCTGAGCCTCTAAGTAAAATTGTTACCTTTGTAATGCTTATTCTCCAAACAGTATCCATATGTGGTTGTATGCTAAGATGTTCAGTATTATATGCATGGGGCTGAAGGTGAATGACTGGTGCCTGTTTAGCAAATCACACTCAAAAGTTTTTGAGGTTTCACATAAATGGCAAGTCATGTCTTTTGAAGTCTACATTTGAAGTCATTGTAATAATGTAAAATATCATACCGAGAATCAAATAAACCTTAATGTGTGGTTTGAGTGATTTTTTCCTTTACATTTTGATTTTTATTTAGGAATTATAGTATTCTTTATAAAATGGATATAAGTGAACACAAATTGAAATTATCTGATTTAAACTGATTTCACCAGAGACTGGAAGCCTCTATACCTCAATCTCTTGTGGAGAAAACTACCCATTACCCAGTTCAGAACCTTTTTTGTTCAGATGTTCCATTCCTAGGAGATGTTGTTCAATCATTTCAATTGTTTGGGTTCAACTCTTTGGGACCATGGGAGGTTTTCTTGGTAGGCATACTAGAGTGGTTTGCCATTTCCTTTTCCAGCTCTTTTTACAGATAGGGAACCTAAGGCAAACAGGATGAAGTGACCTGCCCAGGGTCACACAGATAGGAAGGGTGTGAGGCCAGATTTGAATTCAGGAGAATGATGAGTCTGCTTGACTCCAGGCCTGGTGATCTATCCACTGCACCCCTGAGCAGGGGGGTGTCTACCCCTTATTTCAGCAAACAATGATTAAGTAGCATTTATGTGCAAGGCACGTGCTGGATTCTAGACTGAGCTAGGAAAGTAAAACAGAATTTACATTCTATTCTAGATGTACAAATCCAATGTGTATATACAGTCATTTCTTGAGTGAGATTGTGCTAAAATTTGTAACCTGATTATTCACTGTAATAATATGATGCAGTGTTGTTCTTAAGTCTGTTTTCTTTTGCAGTGATGTAAGTCATTGTCTACGTTTTACTTCACCTTTCATACAAACCCTTTCAAGTTGTCCTGAATCTGTGGTCATTTTTTATGGCAATGAATGAAATTGTATTCATATACCAAATTTATTAAGCCATTTCCCACTTGGCTTGTATTACTTTGCTATAACAAAAAAAGATGCTGCTATTAATTTTTTTGTAAATGTCAAAACTTTCCCCTTTTCTTTGTGTCTTTGAGGTTTATGCTAATTAGTGAACAAGCTTAGGTATACACTGGATAAGACTTCAGTTAAAATTCCTTTCCTCCCTTTGTTTGCCCAAAGAATTCTCTCATTTTGTTTTGCAGATCCTGGTGGTGCCATCTTCTGCATAAATACTTAATTATTTTACTTGCTAGCACCTTCCCTGAGAAAGGTACCAGTGTGCACACACACACACACGTATGTATACATACATGTGTGTGTATATGTATATGCTCACACATGTACATACATATTTCTCTACACATATATACTTTATATATTTGTGTATGTATTTATTTACTTTATATATCCATGCTGTTTATATTTTAGATCTACTTGTTAACTCCCCCATCACAAAGTAATATAAATAAAAATAATTATGCTTGTGTCTCTAGTGACTAGCATATGATAGGGACTTAATAGTGTCCATGACTGATTGACTTGTATTGTGTAAGCCACAGTACAATCATGAGAAATTAATGTCTAATTCAAGTTTGTCTTCAATTTTTTTTTTTTTTTGCAAGGCAGTGGAGTTAAAGTGACTTGCCCAAGCTAGGTAATTATTGAGTATTTGAGGCTGGACTTTTTTTTTTGTTTGTTTGTTTTGTTTTTTGCAAGGCAGTGGGGTTAAGCGGGTTGCCCAAGGTCACACAGCTAGGTAATTAAGTGTTAGAGGCCGGATTTGAACTCCAGTTCTCCTGCCTCTAGGGCTGGTGCTCTTTCCACTGCATTACCTTTCTTTAATTTTTAATACAGTTTTATGGACTTAGATCTATAATTTCTGTGTGTCTTTATAAGCAGATCCATAGATATTTTTGTTTTAGCTTTAGTCTGCCTATCATTCTGTGAATTATTTTAAGGGAAGTTTTTTCTTTCTAGTCAATTATGAATTAAGTACCTACCTACCATGGGCCAAGTTATATGCAAAGATTAAAAAAAAAGACAGTCTCTGCTCTCAAGGAACTCACAGATGAATAAGAGAGACAACCTGCAAACAACCATGTACAAAGAAAATATATTCGATATAATTTGAAAATAATTAAAAGAAAGAAGCAACAGCAGCATTAAGAGACTTTAGGAAAGGCTTTTTGTAGAATATGGGCTTTTAGCTGGGATTTTAAGGAAACCAGAGCATGGGAGATGAAAAGGCTAAAAATTCGAAGAATAGGGCATGTCATTCAGTCATTTCAGTTATATCTGACTTAAATCACCCCCCCCTTTGAACTTCTTTTTTTTTTTTTTATGTTTTTGCAAGGCAAACGGGGTTAAGTGGCTTGCCCAAGGCCACACAGCTAGGTAATTATTAAGTGTCTGAGACCGGATTTGAACCCAGGTACTCCTGACTCCAGGGCCAGTGCTTTATCCACTACGCCACCTAGCTGCCCCATGAACTTTTCTTGTCAAAGATGCTGAAGTGGTTTGCTGTTACCTTCTCCAGCTCATTTTATGAACCAGGAAACTGAGACAGACAAGGTTAAATGACTTGCCCTGGGTCACACATACAGGGTCTGAGGCTGGATTGAGCTCAGGTCCTCCTGACCTAACTGCCAGTGAAAACCAGTACAGCCAGTGAAAAATACAGAGTCAAGAGATGGAAAAGGCAGAGAAAGCAGCCTAGGGTATTGGATTACATAATATGTAGGGGCAGGCCGAGTAAAAGAAGACCAAAAGAGTAGAAGTGGAATTTTATATTTGATCCTGGAGGTAATAGGCCTGGAGTTTAGTAAAGGCAAATGACAGGGTCAAATCTATAAGTTATAAAGATAAATTTTGAAAACTAAATCAAAGATAGAGAGCAGCAAGTAGACAATTGCAGTGGTGATGAGGCTTTGTACTTCATTAGTGACCATATCAGAGAAGAAAAGATATCATCAAGAGATGTTACAGAGGTAAAACCAACAGGTCTTAGCAACACATAAGGTAAGGGAGTTAAGAATAAAGGGTGGTGGATGACATCTCAGTTTTGAGCCTAAGTGACTGAAAGGATAATAGGGCCATCAACACTGATAAGGAAAGTTCAGAAGATTAGTTTGGGTATAAAGATGAATTCTGCTTTGAACATATTGAATGGAATATGTCTACAGAACATTCCATTCAAAAAGACTAAATAGGAAAAGAGAATAGAAATAAAATGATTCACAGCATCAAAAAAACCAAGTCTGACAATATTTTATGATATTTCACATCCAGAATATCTTCCCATGTCTCCTCTGCCTCTAAGCTTGTTTTTTGTAATTTTACAATATTATCTGTTGTTCCTTCTGAATGTTGTTAGTCCTTTTTTGAAGAGAAACAGTGGCATATCATGGGTGTTGTCTTGAATTTAAGTAAGGCAGATTTGCACAGTCTCACTTTCTATTCTGGAGTCATTGAAATCCAGTGGCAGGACAAGTCATGATGACTGACGATCTGGGATGCAGTGGACGCCTTTAGAGTCTTCAAAGCCTGACCCAGCTTTAGGTGCTACCCAGCTCTTGTTTCAGTTGCCTTCGTGGCCGTTCAAACAGTTTGCTCTCATTTGTGCATTCCACTGGGAAAAGTCGTTATATACTTGGGGTAGCCAGCATCCTTGTTATAACTTGTTGACTCTCCACCTGCTATAGATGGTTTTACCAGGTTGTGACTGCTAAACATGCTACAGTTCCTTGGAGCTTGGGTGAGAGTTGGGTGAAAGTGTACACCAAAGGTGGAAGAAGAGCTCACAGCAGACTAATGATTTTTTTTTCTCTATTGTAGGGAAGGATTTAATATTTTCATCTTTTTAAAAAAAATTTTACTTAAGAGTAATCAGAGAGCATTTCTGATGCAACTGTGGTGTTGTATGTTGAAGACTTATTTCATAAATATTTGTATTCCTTTCATTTATTCATTCTTCTAAATCTCCCCAAAGCCCCTGGTTTGTTTACCAGAATTTTCTTTTGCATCTTTTTCTCAATTTCTTGCTATAACAACTCTTGAATTTGAACAAAAAATTGACTTCAGTGCAAAAAAAAATTTATGAAGTTTCATCATAATATAGCCTTATTGTGTGGTACGGCAGTGTAGAGAACAGGCCCTGAGTAGCCAAAAGAATCAGTAAATTCAGGGCCAATTCTTCTTGCCCTTTCTCTTCATAAACAATTTTACATGGTACTATAAAGTTTTGGAAATATACAGTACAGTGCAGTGGAAGGTATTGAAAGTTTTGGACATGAAGTAAGTATACATTTATTCTGTGAGCTGCTTATCAAGTCTGTTTATGATGGGAAAAGTGTCTCGCTCAGCACTTGATAAGAGGGATTTATATTGTAGTTTGCTATATTCTATTATAGTTTGTGCTACTAGAGAATGTTTTTGTTAGCCTTAGTTATCTTTTTATGAACAAAATTATCCTTCAGGTTTAGTCTTTTGATCAACTTAATATTCTGTTTGGCAGTTTGGCAATTTTCCTTAACTCTCATGTTCATGTTAAATTTTACATGATGGAGTTTGTTCCTTTTAAAAAAATTCACTTGGGCATATATTTCCATTTTTTTAATAAGGGTACTTTTCTGGTCTGAATAAATTTTTGTTTACAGTACTTTTCAGTTTACAATACTGTTTTCTCTTGACTTTATATCTTTTAAAAATGTAGTGATGGTTTTGAATAATTTCTCTTCTTTAAATATTTAGATTTAAATTGTTTGTTTCCCTCATTTTTGTAGCTTACTTCTCTCTCTTAATTGCAGAATAGACAATAATTATCAGAATTTAATAGGAAATTTGACCGATATATTTTGAGGGAGTTTTTTTTAAAATTATATTTTGATCTTTCTTCGAAGAAAACAAATATATTTTCAACTCATTATGTTTTAAGAAAAAGAAACTTTCCGAGTAGAGAGAATTATTAAAATTTACTTGAAGGTGAATGCATATGTAGCACTTCACTTCGGTTTTCCAAACCCTCATATGAAGGAATTTATTTTGGTTTTGTTATTTGTGAGACTTACGAAACATGTTATTTTTCTCTCTTCATCCTCCCACCTAGAGCTCTTGCCCCTAGAGAAAGGTTAAATTATCAGGTGACAGAAGCTGAGGAAAGGAAGGGGTGGTAATAATTGTTTTTACAGCATCGTTGCACGAAAATTAGCTAATAGAAACCCACACAATTCTCTGTCATGCCCTATTAACTAATCACTGAAGGTGTTCTTTAATGTTCTCATATCTCATTAGATGCTACTCATAACTTTTACTTTCTGGTCAAGCAGAGATTTTTAATATGTAAATATTACTTAAAGCAGCCTATATTCTGTGCTTTGACATGAGATCAACTTTTTTTAGTTAAAAATTTTATCTACTATAATTAAATGATTCAAGTTTTCAAATTTCAACAAAATTTTGAACTCAAGTTTCACTTCTTCATTGTTTTTTGAAATATAACAACTATAGTTTTTCTATTCCATATTCTTAAAAAACTGAATTTGAAAATGACTACCAAAATGTCAAATATTGTAAAGTATTTTAGCTATAATTTTTAAAAATATCTTTTATTTGATGAGAATTTTTATTGAAACAATCACAAATTATCAAATATTCTATAATCATTAGCTTTTTAAACTTTAATGAAGTTTTTGTATATCATCTTCTTAAAGATTGTTTTCAAAGAAACTCATTTTATTGCATTGCTTAATAATCATTAGTTTTAAGCTTAAACTAAGATAATTTTTTTGCGTTAGAGTAGAATATGATAATGTTGGTTTACCTTTTATTTCCTTGGCCTCTCCTTTAGCAGTTTTAGCATCTATTTTAATTTTGAGTAGATGTTTGCTAAGTGAGCAATTATGTATCTAGTAAATTTTTAAAAACAGTAAATTGCCCCAGAATTATCTATTTTCCCTCCTCTATGTTGTCTTCTCCTTCCACTAGATGGTGCTAAGTGATTAGAACACTTCTTTTACCTGACCAAGAGGAAAAAAAAACTTGACCTTTTCTCTGACTTTTTTAATAGCACAGTTGCTTCATTACTTGAGTAGTAGCACTCTCCTATATAAAGAGCCAAATTTAAACCAAAATGAAATACATAACCAAGACTAGAAGTCAGTGGAATAAGGATCTTGTTCTGCTTTAGCTATTGACTAGCTGCTCATAGCTGCTCATTCAATAACCTCTACTTTTCCTCAGTTATCTCAAATATCCCTCCCCAGATCCCCCATCCTCACCTCAAAGAACTATGCCATATAGCAAGTAGTATTTTTTGGAGATGAAAACAACTATTAGCTCAACTGATTGATACATTGAAAAAGTTCAAAAACATGTACAATAGGGAATACTTGTGGATCTTCCAACTCCTTGAAGAAAGTATCTTATCTCTTCATTTGAGTCCATTTGATATTTATTTGTCATATTCATTTATTCACTTATGTTATATTTATTTGTTATATTTGCTTATGATATTTTGAACCATAGTTGCTTTCCATTTACATTATTGTAGTAACTGTGTATATTGTTTTCTTGGCTCTACTTACTTCAGTTTGCATCAGTTGATTTGGATCTTTCCATGCTTCTGTTGAAATGATCATTCATCATTTCTTGTAGCATACTAATATTAAATTACATTCATGTAGATCCTGACTTCCAGTCTTGTGTCTCCAAATGCCTAATATATATGTCATATTTGATGTCCTGTACCTTAAATTCATTATATCTAAAACTAAATTAATTGTATTTCATTCCAAACTCTTCTCTTTTTTTAACTTCCCCTATTTCTGACTCAACATAGACATCAGCCTCAACTCTTTGCTTTCTCCTATCTCCATATCCAAACTGTCATCAATCCTATTGATTATTTCATATCTCTCATTTATGACTCATTCTCTCCTCTGACATTACTACCACCCTGATGAAGGCTGCCATCTCCAAATTTCTGAATTATTGCAAAATAGCCTTTCTGCTCTTGGCTCCAGTCTGTTTTCTACTCAGATACCGAAGTGATCTTTCTAAAAAACAGTTCAGACCATGTCATTCCTTCTACCTAATAAACCAGAGTGACTTATTATTATTATTATTACCTTTCAGGATCAAATGTAAAATCTTCTGACTTTTCAAGCCTTTATAACCTGGTCCCTCCCTTCCTTTCTAATCTCTAAAACTCTTGTCTTTTGACATCGGTCTCCTTGCTGTTTCTTACAGAAGACACTCTGTAGACTGATTTTGTGCCTTTCATTGTTTCTTATGCCTGGGTCACTTGCTCCCTGCTCTACTTTTGTTTTCCCTGGCTTTTTTTCATGTCTCAGATAAAATTCCATTTTTTTTACAAGAATCTGTACTTGATCTTCCTTTATACTAGTGCTTTCCTTCTGAGACTACTCCCATTTTACCCTTTGTATGCAGAATTGTTTGTATAGGTTTTTTTTTAGAAAGTTAGTTTCTTGAAGTTTAAAATCATTTGTTTTTGTTTTTTTATCCTTAGCATTTAGCATCATGCCTTGCTTACAATAAGTGCTTAATTGCTTTTTGATTAATATTTCTAAACTTTGAAGGAAAATATGTTTACTTGGAATTATTGACAGTAGAATTCAATATTCAAATTTCAGGCTTCTCTAGTATATGCCCACACAATATGCTAGGTGTTGGATACAAAGAGACAAATGAAATATACCTCATCCTCAAGAAACATGTAGTGCCCTGGAGGTGATGGCATAGAGAATACAGTGTGTATCAACACATAGTGATATTTCTACATTTCATTGTTTTGAGTGGATCAAAAACGTAATTTCCTCTTCTCCACCACACCTTTTCCATTCTCTATTTGACTGTTTTATTATTACCTCTATAAAATTAGTCTTAAATTTTCTCTTTTTTTAAAATAAAAAAACAACAGAATTAAAATGTATTTGATTTAGTTTAGGAGAACCTTAAGCATATTTTTAAGTTGCTGCTATACCTCTTATTGCTTGAGCATGATAATATTTAAATTTTTCTCCTTTTAGCTGTACTTTGAAATTTTTAGTGCTCAGCTACCTTAAGTCATCTGCTTTGGGAAGATAAAGCAGATTTCCTTAACATCTTAATATGACACTATATTATATTTTAAAATCTGATTTCTGTTCTATTAGCAAGATTTTGCTATATAAATAAATTCACATTTTTAGATCCATTATGGATTAATTTACTTTTGAAAACTCATGAAGGAAACATAAAGTGAGATTAAAAATTAAAAATAAATATGCTTTATACAGCGACCGATTAGCATATTTGACTTTAAGGCTTGGAAGCAAAATTCATTTTGGAACAAGTATGATTTGTGGGCTTCATTCTAATTTCCCCTGACCACCTAGGACCGTCTTCCCATAAACAATCACCAGAAGTCTTTGTTACTAACTAAAAAGTGACCCTGGATAATAGAAGTTTTCTTTTTTTTTTCCTATTAAAAAGCAGTGACTAAGTGACTTGGGAAGGACTAGGGAAAGCATGGTAGCTGTATTCTATACACAACCTTAGTTAAAATTAAAACCCAAAACATCACTTTGAAACATATGTGCATACATCTATGTACGTGTGTGTGTGTGTATGTGTGTGTGTGGTGTTTTAAAATGTTTCTGTTTTATTTACTTAGGGAAAAATTCTTTATTTGATAAAACTTCTGGGAAAATTGGAAAACAGTCTGGCAGAAATTAGACTTAGACTAACACCTTATACCATATTCCACAATTCATTATAAACAGATATGTGACCTTTATATTAAAGATCATAGTATAAAAAAATTGAAGAGAAACAGATTGTATAGTTGGAGATATATTCTTTTTAGTTTTTGCAAGGCAATGGGCTTAAGCGGCTTGCTCAAGGCCACACAGCTAGGTATTTATTAAATGTCTGAGACCAGATTTGAACTCAAGCCCTCCTGACTCCAGGGCTGTGCTCTGTCCACTGTGCCACCTTGCCGCCCTGGAGATATATTCTTAACCAAACAATAGAGACAATTACAAAGATAAAACAGATAACTAATTACTAGAAACCAAAAATTAATGCATTTAGCATAAGAAGGGAAGGCAGTAGTCAATGGGAGGGGGAGAGACCTTTGTAGCAAATTTCTCCAAAATATATGTGAACATTCTGTAATATTACTGTTAGCCATTCCCCAATAGAAAAGTGTTATGAATTATTTTCAAAAGAAAAGCTACAAGCATTTACAACCACATGAAAGAATGCTCCAAATACTATATACTAAGAGCAATGCACATCAAAACAATGCTGAGGTTTCATCTTATTCCCTACTCACTGACAAAAAATAACAAGTGTTGGGAGTGACTGAGGAAGAATAAGTACACTAATACTTTTTTAAAAACTTCGTTGATGTTGTGAAAATAATACAATTGTTTTAGAAAGCAATCCAGAATTATGTTAAGTAAAGTGACTAAAATAGTTTTTTGAACTAGTGATTCAGTTATTTGACTTTTAATCCAAGAAAGTCATTAATAAGAAGAAAGCTTCAATGTACTCCACCATAATATTTATAGCATCACTTTTTGTGAAAATAAGAATTAAAAACAAAATAGAAATCCATCTGTTGGGAAATGACTTAGTAAATTGTGACAAATGCATGTAATGGAATTTTTTTATGTGCTATAAGAAATGTATTTGTGATGAATGAAGAGAAGCTTGGAAGGACATTTCTGAACACAGATACTACAACAATGTAAATGGAAAGAATCACTCACCAAAAAGTAAAAAAATAAACATAACAAAAATATATAGATTAAACAGGATTTAAATGAAGAACTATGAGAAAACTTCCCCATCCTACCCCTTCATGGAGGTAGGAAGTCCACAAGTATTCCCCATTGTTTGTGTTTTTGGACTTTTTTTAATGTATTGATCAGTTGTGCTAATTTTTTTTCAATAATTAAATGTATATTTTGATAGTTTGAAGTTAACCATGATCCGGATGTATTGAAATTGTTGACAATTTAATTCAGCATTTATTTATTAAGTTTCTAAAACATGATGGTATTTCTCCAGGCTGTTTTCTTTCCCCTCAACCCTGATTTTGATGTCTTCATTATGGGTTTAATGATTAATAATTTGCAGACTGTATCCAGAGATCTTTACATCCAGTCTTTATCTCATTACTTTGCTCAAGTCCCACATCATCAATTTGCTTATTGGATATTTCAAAGTGGATTTCCCAAATACAAAGATCTTCCCCCCCCCCCCCATTCCCAAACTTGGAATATCCAGACATGAACATGTTATCTTTCCCACCAAACCCAGCCCTCTTCCAAATTTTGCTATTTTGTTGAAGGCACAAATATCCATTTTTAGTCCAAGTTTGTAACTTGTGTCATTCTTGATTGCACATTTGCTCTAATCACCTTACTATTTATATACCTGCAACATCTCTCAGATCTGACCTCATTTTTTAATTTACCTGACCATGAGAACTCAGTTTTCCCCTGGAATATGGATGAAACTTCTTGCCTTGAGACTTTCTCCATTCCAATATGTTTTCTGCCCAGCCACAATAGTAAATTTTTACATATACATGGCACCATGTCACCACTCTACTCCAGTGAATCCCTGTTGCTTTTCAAATATATTACCCCCATCTGACTTTGAAAGCCTGTCTTACTTGAATCCAACTTACTTATTCACATTCACTTGTGACTTCTCTCTTGGTTCTCTGATTCAGCTAAACTGGCTCCCTCTTGATTCTGTGCTCCTTCTGTCTTCCGTCAACATGCCTTTGCAGTGGAAATCTGCCGTGCTTTCAGTGTAGTCCCTTCCTCTCTGACACCTCATAGATTCCCAAACATCTTTTGTATTTCCCCTCACCACTGCCTTCTACAATGACTTCTTTTTGATTTTTGGTTTTTGCAGGGCAGTGGGGTTAAGTGACTTGCCTAAGGTCACACAGCTAAGGTAATAAGTGTCTGAGGTCATATTTGAACTCAGATCCTCCTGACTCCAGGACCAGTGCTCTATTCCACTGCACCACCTAGCTGCTCCTACATTGACTCCCCCCAACTATTGCTGCCCTCTCTGATTAACACTCTTGTATTTAACTACCTTATATTTATTTTGTTTTTATTCTGTGTATTTTTTTATATGTCCATGTTATCTTCTCTGGTATGATGGTACCTCCTTGAGAAGAGATTCTGTTGTCTTTACATCTTTATTACCTAGCACAGTAACTTATTTGTCAGAGTTGTTTGATAGATTGCTTGATAGTCCAAAGTAATAATGTCTTTTATAAATAGTTAAAACAATAGAAATGTGAATAATAATGAACAAAAGTGATAATGAACAAATATCTAGGACACATGGGTAAAAGAAAACAGGTGTCCTAGTACTAAATTACATTATATTGATGTTAGCCATAATGGCTTGATACCAAAATGCACTTGCTCTGAGAATTTAGTTTAAAATGATTAGTTAGAAATGTATCAGTAATGGAGCATTTCACCTTAGGGGAGACCTTTCAGTATCATGATGCCTTAAAGATTTTTCTTTGTGTGGTTATATAAAACATATCAAGACAAACCCCCTACACACAGAGACAGAAAGACTGACAGATATACATTCTCTCTCAACAGTTTCCAAACAATAAGGTCAAGGTTTGTTGGGTTTTTTTTTTAAAAACTAGCCTCTTGCTGTATCCATACTGGATATAGAGTGTGTATGTGTGTGTGTGTGTGTGTGTGTGTGTGTGTGTGTGTGTGTGTGTACATATATACATATGTATATATATATAAAATTATATATTATAAGTCAGTATGTGTGTGGTTTTAGATAGAATGCCATATTCTAAAGAGTCATAAGATGCAAATAAAAATGATAAAAGATGACTTAACACTAGAAAATGCCGAGTCAAAAGCTTATAATTCACAATGGATTTTACCCTAACCCAGGGCAAATAGACCATTTGCTTCCATATATTCTGTCTATGAACTCAGAACCTACATATGATACTGATTGTTAGTCAAAAAGCATTTGTTTGACTGTTTAGCATGCTCTTGACATTTGCTAAGTCCTGGGTTATAATGAAAGGCAAAAGGTGGTCCTTAGATTACAGGATGGATGAGTGAGGTGGCGCAGTGGATATGTGAGTGCTAGCCTGGAGTCAAGAAGATTTGAGTTCAAATCTGGCCTCAGATACTTGTTGTATGACTCTGGGCAGGTCACTTAACCCCATTTACCTCAGTTTCTTCATCTGTAAAATAAACTGCAAAAGGAAATGGCTAACCACTTCAAGATGTTTGCCAGGAAAACCCCCAAATAGAGTCACACAAAGTTAGACATGACCAAAATGACTGAACAATAAAAGGCTGTAGGGAACTTGAAGTTTAAGAGGGGATTCAAGCATACACATAAATGTGAACCTACAAGATGTATGCCATGTAATTATCAGGTAATCCTAGAGGAAAGGGATGGGGGTGGCAGGAGTGAGAGAGAGAATCACCATAGAAAGTTCAAATTAAACTGAATCTCGAGGGAAACTGTTAAAGCTGAGAGTCAGGTGAAACCATCCTCTCACAAGGGATAGTTAATGCAAATAGACACTCAGGAATGTTGTGGATGAGACACAGCAAGCTAGATCTTTAGGAGTATGAAAAGAAGTATAAGAAGATTGGGTAGGTGGGAAAGGTTCATTCTGCAGGTCTTTAAATGCTAAACAGAGAATTTTATAGGAGCCACTAGAGTTTATGGATTAGGAGGAAGACATGGTCCATCCTTTAAAGGAGCATCACTTTGGCAGTTGATTGGTGGATGGACTAAAGTGGGAAGAGTTTTGATTGCCTTGAATATGGTACTTGTCTTAAGCTAGAATTCTATCTTGAGAGTGTAACTTGGCAGGTATAATTCTTCGTCAAAATTATCAATGTGGACATAATATAATTATATATAATTAATAAATATATATATATATATAATATAACATAATATAATTCAGATAAGTAACCAAATAGCTTTGAATTATGTTCATTCATGGTGGGTTAAGGAAAAAACCATCAGTGACAAAAGTCAAGAATTCATAAGGATTACCCTTTAAAATTTTACTTCCAAAATTTACTTTGTCAGAACAAAGTATCAAGATCTTTTAAATATAAACTATATTATTTTTCTTTATTTCTGTTGTAGAGTGTTTTTTGTTTTTAGGAATTTTCAGATTTAGAAAGAATTTAAATAGTTTATCCCTAGATTTAAAATAATCTAAATTCTTTGATCTAAATCATAATTAATTACAGAATGTAGTTTAAAACAGAATTTTGAATGTGAAAAGATTTTTTGTAGAATATTTGGTAGAACTTGAGGATAACTGAATTGTTTGAAATCGTTTGAACCCTGGACAAATCAACATTTCCATACTTTATTAAGTTTTGATATTTAATAGCTAAATCTTATATTATACCATTGCCATATTATAAGATCTGCCATTATCATATATCAAGTTTCTTTTGTGTCTACAATGTGATCTATTTGTTACTTTTATTTTTGGAGGGGCAAAGATTCTAGTAATTTCTTGAGCATTTTGAAATTTGATAGCTTTAAATGTACTCAAAATAATAAGACTTTGTAAAGTAAACACTATGACTGTATTGATCATTAGAATAATAGTATTTTAAATCTAGGATTTGGTTTGATATTTATTAATTACTTAAAATTTTCAAGGCATTGCTTCAGGGATCCAGATTACAAAGATACTAATTCTCACACACAAGGAGTTATATACTAAGTTAGTGTTGAGAGGTATTATGGATATGGGTGAGAAACTGTTAAAATCATACATTTAAAATGGTAGACACTGTAGAGGTTATCTGGTTTAATGCTCTCATTTTATAAAAAAATGAAGTAGCAGAATTGGGCATGAAATTCAGGTATTCTGACTCCATATTCAACACACCTTGCTGCCTGAGAATGAATACAGAGATGCTAGGTAAATGGTTCTAAGGAGATATATATCTGTATATCTGTATATCTATATAATATATGTAAAGTGTTATGAAAAATCTGAAGGGGGGGGAGTAATTTCTTTTACTTTGGAAGTGAGGGAGGGAGGAAAACCTGGTGAAAAAGGTTTTATCACAGGGACAATAATAATTGGATCTTGAAGAAAGACAGGAACTTTCACAAACACAACAATAGATTTTTTAGAGGAGAGCTCCACTCTGGACTTAGGGATTCAAAAGAAGAGGCCAGTTTGGCTTAAACATACGATGATAATGGATCTTAAAGATCATCTAGTAGAACAACATCATTTGATAAATGGACTAATTGTGGTCCTGTTTGAATCCATTTGGAGACATGTATCAGAAAAGAATGAAGTCAAAGGTGCTATAGATGTTCCTTTCCCAGCAGCACAACAATCCCTTTATGTAAATACCATAAGATGCAGCATAAATTCATAGAGCTGTTATAGCTTCAGACTCTTTATGTCCATCTAGTTTGCTATTTTTTAAAAATAGATTTTGTTACTATCTTTAGTTTTTATTTTGCTCATTTTTTTTCCCTATTTGAGATAATTAGGTAATGCAATGGATGGAATGCTGGGTCTGGAGAAGAAGACTTGAGTTCAAATTCTACCTCAAACATTTAATAGCTATGTAACCCTGAGCAAGTCAGTTTAACCTCTTTTTGCTTCAGTTTCTTCAGCTGTAAAATGGGGAAAATAGCAGCTCTCTCAGATAACTCTCCTAGCATTGTTGTGAGGATCAAATGAAAACAAATCATGGAAATGACAATACAGTGATTCTTTTGAGTAATTGTACCTAAATTTCGGAGATGTTGCAGTGGTAGTCTTTATAGGAAAAATTATATCCTCAGTAGATATACATGAATTAAATAGAAAAAGAACTAATTTCTTAAATATTTAGAATCCAACAAATAAATCCAAAAGAATGAATCTTAAAAATTAGTATTGTGGATAACTGGGAAAGCAAAGAATATAGAACTGTTAGATGGATCTTGAAAGATGGTTATCTAAAGAGATTGAGAAATAGTATTAATTCAGAGATTTCTTTTGTCAGGTTATAAATAACCTGTTAAAAATAACAAGTAAACATTTCATCAATTACTTTTTGAAGATTGGATTAAGATAATTACTCAGTAGAATATCTATAGTAACTGAATAATTATCTTAATCCAATCTTCAAAAAGTAATTTGAAACAGCTGTAAAGAAGCTTTATGAGAAGGGAAAAAAGCACTTTCAGTCTCTGTAGTGAGCATTACTAAAATTAATAGTGGAGACATTTCCCCCCCTTAGCCTTTATCTTACTGAAAATGTCTCTGGAATTTCACAGTTACAGACATTATTAGCTCATGATTTTAGATGTATCTTATTTACTACAATAGCTCTCCATGCTTATACTTTATAGGAATTCTTTTTTTGATATTTTGTCTTTTTTTTTTCTATATCTACTGAGTTACACATGGAGCATTAGACCTGTTTTTAATATAATTATGTTAATTGTTCCCCAAATATAAATGTAACTTCGTTATAATGAATGATTTCTTAGATTAATTGCTGTAGTCTGGTATGATTTATATGAAAATTTTGGAATTGAAAGTTAAATATGTGTGTACTCATATATATGGATCTTTTCAGTTATATAGGCTTCTTGATGGTATAGAAGATAAAATAGTGGACATGGAATTTCCTTTACAACCATATTAGTTTCCTTTTCTGAAAGGGTTCAATTTTGATATTCTCTTAGTTGGAAGACTTGGGATTTTTGTAGGTAAAGTCCTCTAGATTTTCCATTTGGTTCATATTTAACTATAGTAGGTTTTGATCTTTTATTTCCTTACTTGCTGTAACTTCATTATTTCTTGTTTTGTCAATGTGATTTTTATTTTAACCGGAATAGCAAGTGTTTATTAACTTTGTTGGTCTGCTAAGAACCAACTCTTACTACTTTTTGTTATATTATGATAATAATAGTAGGTTTTAGTGTTTTCAAAGTTCTTTTCCAGGATTATGTAATTCTGTCCTCAGAGCAACTCTGAGGGAGCTGTTACCTATCAGCCATAATTTTACAGGTAAAGAAAGTGAAGTCAAGAGCTTTACATTATGGTCTTTGTACATATTGTTTTCCTAGTTGTGCTTATTTTTACTTTTGAACCCTTCTATATATCGTCTCATAAATTTTCATAATTTCTTATTGAACAGGAAAATTGCACTATATTTACCACCAGTTTAGCAATTCCATAACTGATGAGTCTTTACTCTAAAAGACACTCTAATAGCAAGGTGTGCTTAAGAGATAGTATTAATTCACTGAGATTTCTCTTGTTAGGTTATAAATACAAATCAATTAATGGTATCATAAATACCTGGAAATTTTAAGACTAGAGCTGTCATAGTTGAAATATAATTGTTACATATTAATCTAGTAAATTCTATTTTATTAGAAGAAATTGTCCTTGTGTAGTTGTGATTGCGTTTTCATATCATACTTTCTTAGCAAAGAGTGGTTTTTACCATTTCCTTCCCCATTGGATCAGATCAATAGATTAAATGATTTGTCCCAGGCCAAAGAGCTAGTGTGTCTGAGGTAGGATTTAAACTCAGGTCTTCCTGACTTCAGGCCCAGTACTTTTCCACTGAACCAACCTCATAGTATACTAGTTATTTGGAGATATAATATATTTGGGTATATTTTTATATATTTTATATGTTTCAGTTCCTTGAGTTATTTTTTTGTTGAAACAAGGGAGAATTTGTCAAAATATTTCAGACTATTCTCATTATTTAAGATGTATTTTAACACTTATTTTAATCTTTTTTTTTCCTAGCCACTCTATTAAAAGAAAATGCAATGAAGTGAAATATGTAAGAAATTTAAGGCTAGTGTCATTTTCAGAGCATAGAAAATATAAAAACTTTCAGAATAACAATCTTTCAATAGGGTTTAAAATGTTTAGGTAATAGAAAATAGAATTAAACTAGCAATAAAGGAATTATTTTTTTAAATATTCAAGCAAATGACAAACAGGTTTAGAAATGGACTAGATTAATTTCAACAGAGTATAGTCACAATGTAACCTTCATTTTTAAAAATTAAGTTAGATTTTACATTTAACTTAGATCCTTGATGCCTTACTCATCAACATTTTCCCATTTTCATTTTATTATGTTTTTGGATTATATAACTCATTTTCATGTAGATAAAGTTTAGCACCTACTATTTAGACTTAAAAAAAGAAAAGGAAGAACACCACATTCTGGTAAAACCATCAGATTTGAATTTTTTTTCCTTACTGTGCTTGTGTTCTTCATTGCCAGAAAGTATTAGATTTTCTTATGCCCAGTAGTGTCTTGTCAATAAAGAAGTGATTTTTGTATATTTTTAAAAATAATTCTTTTTAACTTTTTAGTATAATAAAGCCTGTCTGATTTGAAAAGTTTTATTTACAAACTAAAGACCAGAAGTATGAAGCTAGAAATATTATCTCCATGGACAGCATGTAGAATCCTCATTAAATTTAAGTCATCATACATTTGTTTCTTCTATTAAAATTTAACACTAATTTGAAGGAATTTTGTGTGACTTGAAAAGAATGAGAATATGCTGTTGTTTTAAAACTTTGTATAATGTAAAGTTTTCTTATTCAACCTTAAATTTTGTTCACTTTTAAAATAATGATTGAAAAACATAAAATGTGTATATATTTTTTACATTTTAATCTATATTGTTCTAAATCTTAATTATTCTTATATCTTACTGCTCCTGGCAAATGTATTTCAAATTTTTACAGTCAAGAAAAATAAAAATAAGTGAAAAATAATTTTGCTAAATTTATCTTTTTTCATGGAACATTAGTATTCAAATAAATATATAATTTAAAAATAAGTTTTAATGAGAAACTTCTGTTACATGCCAATTTGAATCAAAATATGTTCACTCAGTTATTTTACTTTATAAATAATAAGGTATTTATGATTTGTGTTTCTCCAAAGCTTTATAAAATATTCTGGATACTTAGAACAACATGCTAGAAATATGGGTTGTTTTTTTTAAATCATAAGCATTAGTTTTTCTATGGGTTAATAGCCTCAACATTTTTTCCATCTGATTTCATGTTCTTAACACTCTATCAGCATTTGAAGATAAATTACATGTTCACATTTACCATGTTGTTTTTCTTTTATTAAGATATTTCTTTTATTCAAAACATTAAACTAGTTTATGCCAAAAGATTTGTTTCTTCTATTTGCTACTAAATAAACTTATTTCTCTAATTATTTTATAGATTCATGAAAAGTTGCACTACTATGAGAAACAGAATCCTGTGCCCATCCTCCATGGTGCAGCAGCCTTAGCAAATGATGTAAGTGCTCCTTGCTGAGATCACTGGTATTAAGTCTCCCAAAAAACTGTCTGTTAGCAGAGACAGTTTAAGTTAGCATTTAGAGCAAACATATGAGTGTAATCCTCAGAGCTGAAATCACAGGAATCTACAGATATTCCAAAGGTCCTGTCATCGCTAAGCATGTTACTGATATTACTTTAGTTTTTATTCACTTTTCTGTTCTAAAAAATAATTTCTAGATACTTTCTTGTTCTCTTTTGGTAACTACGTAATAGAACTTATAGGATTGGAACTCTATAGGGAGAAAGAAACTGTCAACTATTAGTATTTTGAGAATGTTGAAACTGTCAACTATTAGTATTTTTGAGAAAGTCACAGACAAGAGGAATGCTTTAGAAAATTAAAGACGAATGAGATGGCCAAATTGCTGACAGAGCAAGAAAAATGACGGATAATGCTACAGAAATGAGGCATATAAAATAAGTTTAAAAAAAAAGGATTACCCATTATAAAGCATAGTAGTGATTTATGGATATTTATAGCTTTCCAAATTTCCTTCATGACCAAAAACTAAAGAAGTAGGCATTGATGGAATAGTTAATTTCCTGTTTCTGTAACTGTACTTTCAGAAGGGGTTGGGGGAGGTCTGATGTACTACTATTTCTTTCTCCTTACTCAGGGATTTAGATAAATTCTGCACACAACTGGGTAAATTTATTAATGATGTTAGAGATAAATAATTAATATTTCCAGTAAAATGTAAGTTACTTGAGGGCAGGGACAGTGTCACCTTTTGTATTTATATATATATCCCCAGAGCTTGGTTCAGTGCTTGGGACTTAGCAGATGCTTAATAAATGCTTTTTAGCTTACTTGATTAATTAAAATCTAGCCTGCTATTATTGATCAAAACTTTTTTTCTTAAATTATAAAAAAATTTTCTTCTTAGAAAACATCAACATTGAATTTAATTTAAACATATAATAGAGAACATTTAGAATATTTGATTAAGTTTTTAAATTTTATATAGTGACCTAGAAAATTATACATCTAAAGCATCAGTAATTTTAGTTAGAATCCATATAGATGATGCTTTTCAGACAGTGACATTGTTTGACTAAAAACCATTTTATAATTTCTATTATTCATCTGAAAGCAATAGAATTGGTGATAATTTAATAGAGAACTAATTTATTTACCTCAGATCAAGTAATTTCACCTATGTGCCTCTCTCACTATTTCTTCTACTATGAGATCTCATAATGTGAGGGGGGAGCTGTGGAAAGAAGACTTTTGAAATTAAGGTGAATATGATTAGTGAATTAAAGATGTTGCAGATCATCATCTTGTACCTTTCTAAAACAGTACTATAGTTATAATCTTTTGAGGACAACCAAAATGTTTAATTTACACATTTGATATATTTGGGAAACATTTTATTTTCCAATATAATTTTAACCTTTAGGCATCTTAAGGATTTGATGTGAAACCTAACTTAAAAAGCCATTTTAATATAGACTGCATTTCGGAATTAATGTAAAATAGTGCTAGGTAATTATCAATAATCAAAATATCATTAAATTAATAACTAAATAACTATTCAATAACTATTAAATGAGTCTATGAATGTACTTGGTGTTAAAGAAGTTACAAAATTAAATAAAATATAGTCACAACACATGTAATAATACATTAATTATTATAATTCAGTCTACATGTTACTACCATGGGAGTTCTGAGAGTGAAAGATTTTACTTGTGGGTTATTAAGCAAACACTTCATACGGGAGACATAATTGAGTTGCTAAAGAGGGGGAAAGAATATTCTACAATTTTAGGGAAGTACAAACAGCTGATATTTGGAGGATTATGTATTTCTTTTGGAACTGTAGTATTATATGGAAAGGAATTAACATAAAGCAAAGCTGAAAAGATATGGGAGATAGAAATATTAAAATTCTGGTAAAGAATAATTGAACACACCCCCTACCCCACCCATATTTTTAAGTAGGGATTTTTTTTTTACTTTTTTTTTGACAAGGAAGTCAGTGACTTGACCAGGTTAAGTGTCATATGTCTGAGTCTGGATTTGAACTCAGGTTCTCCTGACTCTAGAGCTGGTCCTTTATCCACTGTGCCACCTACCTACCCCTCCTTTCACTTTTTTATGTTATTTTATTTCTTATTGCATGCAAAGATATTTTTCAATATTAATCTTTTTGTAAACTTTGTTCCTCATTTTCTACCACTCTCTCTTCTTTTTCTCCTCTCCATGATAATTTATATAGATTGTACATATGCAATTGTATTTAACACATTTCCATATTATTAGTCATGTTGTGAAAGAACAGACCTAAAGGGGGGAAAAAACTATGAGAAAGAAAGAAAAGTGAACTTAGTATCCTTTGCTCTGCATTGAGTCCATAGTTTATTTCCTTGGATGTGGATGGCATTTTCCATCACAAGTCTTTTTGAACTGCCCTTGATCACTGAGCTGCTGAGAGGAGCTAAGTCCATCATAGGCGACTATCTTGCTGTTAATATGTAAAATGTTCTCCTGGTCTACTTATTTCAGTCAACATCAGTTTATGCAAATCTTTCCAGACATTTCTGAAATCTGTCCACTCAAGATTTCTTATAGAACAATAGTACTCCATCACATTCATATACTATAATTTATTTAACCACCCATGGGCATCCTGCCATTTTCCAAATCTTTGCCACTATAAAAAGAACTGCTATATTTTTATACACGTGGGTCCCCCCCCCCCCTTTTTAATGATCTTTAAGGAGTGATTTTTAAAAATAATCAAGAAAATTTTATATTGCCTTAAAAAAGTGAATTCTCTTTATACTATATAATTTTTTTTTAGAGGATGCATTTCTGTTCAAAGTATTTCATCTTTTTCTGTTAGTGTTTAGTAAGGATAATGCACTTTTAAAATTAATTTTATATTTAGAATAAAATTGGAATTTTGTATTTATTTTAAGGAGCATTAGTTATTAAAATATCCTTTATAATATATACTGTATATTCTTTGCATATATATTTCATAATGTTAGAGCCTTTCTGAAATAATATTGTTGAAATTGCCTTTTTTTTTTAAAAAAATCATCATGTAGAAGTAAAATATTTGGATATTTTGTATATGACTTAGTCATCCAAAAGTTCTTAAACAATAGATCTTGAGGAGTATTTAAGTTGTATCCTGTGATTCTTTTTATTTAAATCACAAATTTTAGGTACTTAATTAACCTAGTCCTGCCCTACCCTAGTCCTAAACAGCACTGCTTCTGTAGGTTTTTGGAAGCAGTGTAGTTTTCACCACCTCATTCAGAAGCTGTTTTTTTAATAGACAGTGTCAAAGTTTGATCCAGTCCTTTTTACAAGTAGTTCTTTGTTTGCATGCAAAGGACCATTCACTTAAATAAAATACTGGGATTTGCCTTCATTGCAATAAATCAGTATGTGATCTGGCTGCGCCATTGCCAGATATGATTACTTGACTGAAAGTGAACTTAACAGCTTGGCTTAAACTGATCTGCTAAGGACCTGAAAAGAAGAGAAGTGATTGATAGTCTGTTTTTCTTCATGCTGGCTTCTGTTTAAACACACTGTAAAGTAATAACCTAAGGAGATAGATTCTGAGTTTTCACACCCCCAGTAAAAGTGTCCTTGTTAATGTTCTTGGTGTCAATTCAATCTCCCCTACAGCTGGCTGAAGAGTTGCAGAACAAGCAGTTGAACAATGAGATCCGAGAGCTGTTGAAATTGCTGTCAAAACCCAATCTCAAGGTGAGGACATGTTATACCTGATATGTCCATGTTAAAAAGTCTCTTTTTTTCCTATACTAGACAAGATTTTGCTGCTCCAGGAAGCAGCTCTCATATGTAGTTTTAAAGAGAAGAAAAGATATTAATAGCAACAATTTATCAAAGAAAAAGACACTTGATATTACTTTTTGGATTAGAGTAACAAATTTCACAAAGATAATTTAGTTGGGAGCTCTGGATTTTAGTGGAACTTTATGCAAGGAAAAGCAGTATAAAGGAAATAGGTTAGCTTCAAGATCATTATTTTTCATCTCTTATTGTTTAATTAATGAAACTAGCAAATATTTTGTTTAGATTGCTTTTTCTTGAGCAGTTTGTGATATTCCAGGCACTTGGGAAACTGAACCTCATATAATATGTTTATGCAGTATCTTTCGCTCTGTGTATCATCAAATACTTTTTATTCCTCAGGCAATAAATTTTGCACAAGTTTTGAAAAATACCCTGCTATAATTTAAAATTAATCAGCAAATACTTGTTATGGACAGTCATATGCTTGCTAATCAATAAACATTATTAAGTACCTCCACAGTGGTAAATGCTGGAGATAAAAATAACAAGAAAGACAGTCCCTGCCCTCAAGGAGCTTGCAGTTTAATAAAGGAAGACAGTACACAAAAGGAAGCTGAACAGAGAAAGATGAAGGGGCACCAGAGGATACTGGGTATGGGGGCATGATGTAATTGGAGTCAAAAGTGAGCAAAGGGCCTGGGGACTGGGGAGGGGAAAGATAACTGGAAAATTCTCAGCTCTCAATGAAGGGACTTTTTTGCTCTGCCCTCCAGTCTTCAACTGGAGGAGAGAGTCAACCTAGGATGCTTAAGTGTTGAGTGTGAAGCTCTGCAGTTGAAACCAAGAAGAGCAGCACACTGTATACTCCATTCTTCTCTAAATTCTATCCTGTAACTGCCTATTCAAAACTTGGGCATTACTAGTAGTAGAGAACATTTAAAACTTAAATATTATATGCATCTTAACTACTTATGAATTGTACATTTAACACATTTACTTGTTCTCCATAACTATATGTAAGACACTGCTAGGTACTGGAGCAGCAAAGATAGGAAGTGCTACAGTCATGAACTTGAAGTAATTTGTAATTTAGCATGGTGTAAAAGTTTCTGGGTAAGAATATGATGGGATCATATTAACAGATTAATAGGATGATTTTGTCATTTTTAGGAAGGCTGATTAGAGAGAAGAAAACTTCAGGCCTAGAAAGTATTTAGTATTCTTGGGCATTAAAGAAAAAATATTAACACTAATGACATTCTATGTTTTTACGTTCAAGTTTTCCAAAAATAATTTTATTTAATTTTCCCTTAATCTTCTATCCAAATATTCCTAGATTGGAGAGGGATGTTCAAACTGATGACATAGTTGCATATGCTCTACAATATGTTATTCAGATAACCTAGTGCTCCTGGGGTTCCCCACCTCCCCTACACACATAGGTTGCATGAGTAAGGAGAATAAACTTGGCTCAAATTTAAAAATGGAGCATGTCAGAGTTCCTGCTCCAGTCAGTGTGATTGTGGTCATGAGTAGCCCCTGAACATCTAGTCTGGGCACACCATGGAAAATCAGTCTTAAAAATAAAAAGAATTTGATAACTTGGGAAGCGATTAGATATTGTCAACTTTTTGAAAGATATGAGGGAAGAAAGATACAAGTGACTCCAGATTTCAGTCCTGAACTGCTAAGGATGAATTATGTATGATATGACCAGTAGCACTGTGGAAGTTAGGAGATGCTGATACATTCAATTTTTACATGTTATATGACAACAAAGTTCAGATTCTTAGTAGGGAGTTGGCAGTAAGATTGATGGCTATGATGATGACCACTAGAATTTATATGACACCTCCTGCATGTCAGACCCTGTGCTAAGTATTTTGCAGACCTTAGCTCATTTGGTCCTCACAGTGGCCTTTGGAAGACAGGTGCTGTTAGGATCCCATTTTACAGATGAGGGAACTAAAGCAAAGAGAAGTTGTGACTCATCCAAAGCCACATAACTTACAAGTGACTCTAAATATGTAAAAGCTGTACAAACAAATTTGTTTGCTATCTGCATAGAAATGGTAAATGAAAGGGTAGGAGTGGATGAGATTGAAAAGGTCAGAGGGGAATGAAAAGAGATTAGGGAACTGAGCCTTGGGCGGACATACAAATTTAAGAGGATAAAAGGAGTAAGGGGAACCATCCAAAAAGATGGGAAAGGTGGTAGTAAACCAGGAGAGAGCTTGTTATGGACACACAGAAAAGTGAGGTCATCTAGGAGGTCAAGGAAGTATTGAGCAGTTTCAGATAAGGAAAGATCAAGGAGGATAAAGACCAATTCATTTTGGAAGTAATCACCAGCCTTACTTATTGAAAGTCATGCACCTGCTATGTCATTGTGGCACTATGCTAAGCATTGGGGAGACAGATATGAAAATTTAGATTGTTTTGTTAGATTTGTATTTGAAGACAGTACAGAAAAGGAAGAGGAAGGAGTAGGAAGAAGAAAGGTACCTGGCACAGGGTATGATGAGAAAAGTCTGAAGAGTGCATCCTTGGGGGAAATGAAGAGATGGCAGACCTGGGAACTCTCTTTAAGGGGAGGCTTTGGGAGGGGCTTATCAATCCACTCTCCAGTCAGAGGGGCTGAGGGTATTGATGAGCCATGCATACCATGGTAGATGTCATCATGGAGAAGTCTCAAGGGGTCCATCCAGTAGAAAATCAATAAAAGAATGATGAATGGATGACTTCAGTTTTCTGAGTTAAGAAAGAGATCAAATTATCTTCTGAGGTAGAATAGGGAAGAAGTTTTAAATATATTCTGGGGAATATGATCAAGACTCAATAAAATTGACTGAAGTGATTACTGTGCAGTGGTCCCTGATTGATGGGAAAGTGTATAAATTTACTTGCTGAAGTAGCTGTCTTTCTCTGGTAGAACTGGGATAATGAAAACACGTGGTTGGATTTCTCCAGATCTGAGATCCACAGTAGCGCACACTGATTTGGTTGTCATGTGGGTGAAATATTCAGACTTGGGCAAGTGTACATTGTAGTGACTGCCCCTAGAGTCAAGACTGATGGAATAATAGTGCTACTTCAAGTCTATGTTAACACTTTGAGGTAGTAAATAATGCCAGGACTATGTATCACTTTGATGTGGTAATTATATTCTTCTCACAAAAACTCTGTTGTCATCTACAGATTCCCCCCCCCCCCCCCACTTTATATAAGAAGAAATTAGGACTTGGCTAATTGACTGGTCTCCATGGCAGTAACTTATAACCTACTGACTTGGGGTCAAGGAATAGATTGCAGAGGAGTGAGATTGATGGAGATGTGGAGCAACAACAGATGAGTCAGTGTAGGAGTTTGAGTTGTTTCATGTCAACAAACCTTCTTATGTACAGACTATGTGCTAAATACTGGAAATATAAAGAAAAGCAAGAAACAGGCCCTACCTCCTCTCAAGAGGTTCAAAGTTTGATGGGAGAACAGTATGTAAAAGCAGCTTGTATAAAAAATACATTGGAGATAAGGGGCAGGAACTACCTCTAAGGGAGATCTGGAAAAGGTTTTTTGCAGAAGGTGGGATTTTAGATGAGATTTGGTGTTGTACTTGGAGTCACAAAGACCCAACTTAAAGTCCTGCCTCCAATATTAGTTACCTGTGTGACTTGGGCATGTCATTTAACCTCTCCCAGGGGTGTGTGGGTGGGAGGAAGGGGAGGAAGAAAATGGCAGAAGGCACTGATGGAGAGACTTAGAAAATCGAGAAAATCGAGTCAAGTGAGGAGTCTAGAGAGGATGGAAGACTTGTCCAGCCTGGGCACTTTAATTTAAAATGACATTCTTCATGGCTTAAGGAATTAAAATCTCAGAATTGACATCAGGCAGTCTTTTTTAAATCTCTCTGGGTGAAGGTCAAGGATGAGGAAGACAGTAAGCCAGTGTGATATGTAGCTAGGTTTGATTTGTATGAGGCTGTCAGCCCTCTCATAATAGCGTTATCTTATGGCAAAAAGTAACACTATGCTATGTTGTATGTATATCAAATGTTTAAGGCATTAAGGAAGGGACCAAATAGTGTATTTGGCCTAATTACCTCCAAAGGAAGAGATCATTGAATGGTATTAGAGAAGGGGTAGGGAGAAAGACTCATCCTATAACTTTTTGAACCAGAGATGTTTGAGGATTATATCCAGTGTTCGAGTGTTGGTGGTGATGGATGTAAAACTCTCAGGGAAAAACTGAGACAACCTAAGAATCAAACAACATTTGATGGCAATGACTTGGAATTCTAGTGGACACACTTAAAGCTATATAGGCGGGCAGAAATCGGGACCAGGAGAGAAAAGAATCTGGATGAGAGGATAGGGAATGAATTTCACTGGAAATCTTTGTTTCCCACCTCCACTTAAATAAAGGAGAAAAAGAGAAACATTAAACACATCTTTTACTGACTTGTATAAACAATAAAAAGCATCTGAAGAAAGGATCCCAATTTAAATGGATGTTAAATAGTTTAGTTCTAAAGATTGTTACAACAAAGAATAAATCTAGAAACAGTAGAAACATTTAGCAAAAACTTGAAATTAAGCCAATGTAGTCATTAATGGAAAATGTGTATCTCTAAACTGTCATCAGCAAAAGAGAAATAAAAAACAGATCAATGAATTGTACATATAACTAAACAAATTAGAAAAAGCAATGAAGAGAAAATTCTAGCTTAACCCAAAAATAGAAATGCTCAAAATTAAAGAAGTGGTGAAATAGATTGAAAAACCAAAAAACAAAAAAACAAAAAAACCTCTTAACTAGCTTTTAAAAAATACATAAACCAGTAACTAATAAGATAATTTAAAAAAAGATGAAAACCAAGTCATCAATATAAAAATTTAAAAATAGAATTTGCAGCAGATTAAGAATTTAGTAGTGTGTTTTATACATAGTAGGGCTCTAATAAATATTTATTGAATTGAATGTAATTGAAGGGGAAATAGAGTTGCTAGAAATTTTTGTACAATTATATTGTAGTAAAACTTATTTCACTGATGTCTTCTTAACCTTCCTATTCTTCCAACTTCCTTACATTTCTTCATGTGCCTATGCTTTCAGCTTTTTTACTTTTTTAAATTCTTAATTCTTTTAAAGTTTTATTAATTACCTTTGATCTTGTTACTATTTCAACCTGTATTTGAGCCTAGTTACTGTTCACATCATATTTTCCTCAATTTCTGCAAACTTTTGTTAAATTTCTTCTCCCCCCAAGTCAATCTCTGACTCATTCCACTCATCTAAACTACAAGCATCCTTTATGTCTTGCTTTTCTGTATATAGTTCAACTCCTATTTTCTTCTCTAAATTCTCCTACAACTTTTTCTCATGGAAGCCCTCAATGAGTGTTATGCTTGGTGCCCATGAAGAGGGAATTTACTGTTTGGAGGGTCTTTTCTCTCGAAGATTTGTGGGAGAGCAGGACAGTCCAACCCAGTTAAAAGAGCATGTCACAGGGGCAGCTTGGAGGCACAGTGGATAGAGCACCAACCCTGGAATCGGGAGAATCTGAGTTCAAATACTTAATTGCCTATCTGTATGATCCTTGGACAAGTCTCTTGACCCTATTGCCTTAAATAAAAAAAAAATTAAAAAAAGAACATGGCACCAAGGGTAAAACAGGAGGCATCTGATGCTAGAAAGTCTATCTACTACCACTTTGATCATCATTCCCCCCTCTTCAGTTCCTGATGGAAACAGGGCTCTGACCTCCAGAGCTACTTCCAGACCAGTCCAGACCAGACCTGTCACTGAGTAAACAAATCACTGTGTAAAAGAGGGCCATCTTCCCCATTAGCACCAGCAAAACCTGCCGACTATGCCAGTAAGAGCCTCCCAGCCCAGGACGCATAGCCATGGCCACCGATGCACTTAAGTGGCAGAAAACCAGGTTAACTGAAGCAGCCCACCCCTGAGGGACCCTTAGAGTCAATGTCTGCCAAATGAGTCTAACCACTATCACCATGACACCATCCCCAGCCCAGGACTCTGAACCAAGAACTTGGGGACTGACTAGCCTTGCTTCCAGCCCAGTACCCACCACTGTCATCATGCCAAGAAGCAACCCCAATGGAGATGCAACTTGGCAACCACAGGTTCATCTGCTGAGCACCCAGAAAAAGAGTGATCCTGTCCCCAAAGTCCTTGCCACCATCCAGTGTTTCAATATCAGAAATGGGTAGGCTTTTATCAGTGGGAATGACATTAAAGAAGAGCCATTACCCTTTACTTGTGGTCCCTTAGGACCAGGGGGTCTTTCACCTGAATTGTACCTGAAACCTTCAGTGTATGTTCCTCCCATTGGAATGTGAGCTTTTTGAGAGCAGATCCTGTCCCCTTGCTTAGTACAATACTTTGCTCATAGGAAGTACTTTATGAATACTTATTCATTCATCACTGTGAATGGATCTCCATTTAACAGATCACAAGATACACAGCCCTTCTGGGCTCTCATTTCCCCTTTCCCCCTCTCCCCAGAACCTCTTCAAGCTTTCTCTCCTCCAGCTCCTTGCTCTTAGCTGAGAAAGTTGAGATCCCTCAATAGGAATGTGAACTCCCTTTTCTCCCTTTCTCTTCATCTTAAAACTAATCTCATGTTCCCCATACCTTTTTTTTTTCACCAGACTCAGAAAAGAGTTGACCCTTCTCCTTTGAAAGGCAAACTTCCAGTTCTATCCCTTCTGACCTGTTCTAATTGTCCCGAGGTCCGTGACCTTTCTCCCATCACTCTGTGCCTTCTTTACTGCCTTCAAGCCCTTCACTGAGAAGCAGCCTGCGTGGCTTCTCTGTCTCCCTCCCGTCTATTCTCCCCACATTCTCCCTACCTCTGCCTCTTCCAGTTTATCTTCCTGGGGGACCACATTCAGCCCTATTTTCTTCAGGAAACCTTTTGGGATCCCCAGCAGATTACTCAGTAGTTAATTGTTATCCATATTGATATTTATTAATTTTATCTTTCTGCTGCCTCCATTTGCAGATAGTCTTATTTTCTCCCTCAGCATGTAAATTCCTCACATGAAGGACTTTTTTCAGTGAATATTTGGTGATTAATCTCAAACTATTCAATTCAGTCATAAATTTCTCTTACAAATGGGGAAAGGTCGCTTTAGTACATCAGATCTGGCATAAAATAATAATCATTTCAGTAATTTTCAGAGAATTTTCAAGGAAACTTGAATGTGATAAAATATCTTTTATTTTGAAAAAGAAAATAAGAGCAAGATGATTATCTTTGTAAGTATCTATTTTAAGCATCATCTATTTAGGATTTTTAAATAGCAAATATGATTATATCTTATTAATGTTATAATTCCCATCAGGTGTATTTCCTTTTGAGTGGTTATCACTTTAGCTTTTAATATTAATGGAAACATCCTTCTTTTTATCTTTGGGTTTAATATTTTTGGTAACTGGGTTTTTTCAGTTGATTTTTTGATGTTCCTCCAGGTGACTTATTGTTCATTTGGAGCTTTTCTTTGGGTTGCTATCAGTGCTTGAATTTTGAATTTTTAAGAGTACAGAACTCTTATACTAATGGTACACAGTGGAATAAGGCTGCTTAGATCAAGGAACAAATCAGAACTGCTCAAATAAAGTGTATTTGTGTTTCCCTATAGTGTTTTATGATTATTTTGGAGTTTGACTTCATTTTGTTGTGAAAATAATGCTTAAAATTGCTGCCTTTGAGTTGTATGACTGCTCTTATAGGATTGAGAATTAAAAGGTTCATTAGAAGAAGAGCCTCATTTTTATAAGTAAGGAAACTGGGACCCAGGGAACTAAATATTAAAGGTGAGATTTTAATCAGAGATCCTCTGACTTCAGGCCTTGTGTTATTTACATTGTACCCCATTGGTTTGTTTTTTTCATATATTACCTATATCTATATCTGTATCTAGAGAGAGTTATATAGTTGACTATATAGGTATCTATGAAATATATATATATATATATATATATATATATATATATATGTAATATGTGACTGAAGTAATTGAAAAATATACATACATATATTTGAGTTTATATACAAACAAAATGTGATCCATTTTTTGGTGAAATTTTAATTGGGGGAAAAAGTCTTGTTTCTTATATTTTCCCCAGTCATGAAATGCAACTTATTCATCAAATTATTATATTTGCTTACTTTCTTATCTTTTAATTCAGCTTATATCCTTTCTTGCTGTCAAGTTTCATAAACATTCCAAAATTGAAGGACATTTACTTGATTTCCAATTCTTTGCCACCACAAACAGAGCTACTATGAATATTCTTGTACAAGTGATGGTTTTACCCTTTTGATGTGCAACCCCTTTGATCCAGCAATACCTCTTCAGGGTATAAACCCAGTAATGGTATTGCTGGATCAAAGGGGTTGCACATTTTTATTGCCCTTTGGGTATAGTTCCAAATTTTTGTCCAGAAGGGTTGGATGAGTTCACAGCTCCACCAACAATGTAACAGTGGCCCAGATTACCCCACAACCCTTCCAACACTGGTCATATTGGCCAGTCTGAGAGGTGTGAGGTGGTACCTCAGAGAAGCTTTAATTTGCATTTCTCTAATAATTAATGATTTAGAGCAATTTTTCATATGACTATGGATTGCTTTGATCTCTTCATCTGTAAATTGCCTTTGCATATCCTTTGACCATTTGTCAATTGGGGAATGGCTTTTTTAAAACAATACGACTCAGTTCTCTGTATATTTTAGTTGTAAAGATTGTTTCCCAGTTTACTACATTTCTTTTGATCTTGGTTGCAGTGGTTTTGTCTGTGCAAAAGTTTTTTAATTTAGTGGAATCAAAATCATCTAGTTTGTTTTTAGTGATGTTCTCCATCTCTTCCTTAGTCATGAACTGCTTCCCTTTCCATAGATCTGACAGGTAAACTAGTCCTTGATCTTCTAATTTGCTTATAGTATTGTTTTTTATGTCTAAATTCTGTATCCGTTTGTATCTTATTTTGGTATAGGGTGTGAGGTGTTGGTCTAATCTAAGTTTCTTCCAAACTAACTTCCAATTTTCCCAGCAGTTTTTATCAAAGAGAGAGTTTTTTCCCCAATAGCTGGACTCTTCGGGTTTATCAAACAGCAGATTACTATAATTGCTTCCTGCTATTGCACCTAGTCTATTCCACTGGTCCACCACTCTATTTCTTAGCCAATACCAGACAGTTTTGATGACTGATGCTTTATAATATAATTTTAGATCAGGTAGGGCTAAGCCCGCAATGGGGAATCTTTCCCAGTAAATATAGAAATAAAGTTACCTATTCCTCACTATTATTTGATAATTCTGGAAATGATATCAATAGCAAGATCAGAGAAAAAAATTAAAGAGGAGATAAAATTAGTCTTATTTGCTGTTGACATGTTTACTTAAAGAATACTAGAGAAACCTCATAGATGCCAGTAGAGACACTAACTTTACCAAAGTTTTTAAATCTACCTTTACAAATCAGTAGCATAAGGGACATCCAGAAACACTAGACCTAAATGACCCAGTGTTCAGTAAACTAAAAAATTAATTAGGAAAGCACTCCCCATTTGATTTTTTAAAAAACTTAGGAAAACTAAAAAGCATTCTGGAACAAATTAGCTTTAGATCAAAACCTTTTATCATATTCCACACTGCATTTTAAATGGATATGTGACCTGAGTATTAAAGATTTATAACAACTGATTTATGGTGCTGGTTTTCCCATTTATACAAAATCTTTATGAGATTCATTGTACCCGAATTAAGGAAATCCTTGATGGCATTCAGAATATGAGATTCCATTGTTGGTTGATGTTTGAGAAATCATTTGATTTCACTAAAACACAGTACTACTTTAAAGGCTCTTAATCAACAATGTTCCCAACCATACTTAAGAATTATTCAATATTCTTTGGATCATATAACACCACATTGATCAAGATCATAAACATCAACTGAGATATAAAGCAGAGAGACGTATTTTTTTAAATTTATTTTCATCCATATGCACATGTATATTTTTAAGTTACCAAGTTTCCTTCCACCACCTCCCCTCAGCAACAAACAATCAGGTTAGCATTGTACATACATATTTTGATAAACTTGTTTACAGATTAGTAATTTTTGATATGAGGAATTAGGATTAAGGAAAAGAGATACATAAGAGATAATTTTTATAAAGTGTTCATCAGATTCTGAAGGGTTACTTTTGTTTTTGTGCGTTTTATTTTTCTTTCTCTGATGGGGATAATGTAGTCCATAGCCGGTCTAATATAGTTGTCTTTTAACTCTCTGAACTGCTGAGAGGAGCTGCTTCCATTAGGGTGGGACATCTCACAATGTTGTTATTGATGTGTACATTGTTTTCTTGGTTCTACTTGCTTCACTCAGCATCAGATCCTGCAAGTTATTCCATGCATCTCTAGAGTCGAATCATTTATGGTTTCCTATAGAACAATAATATTCCATAGTATTCGTGTACCATAACTTGTTTAGCCATTCCCCATGAGGGACATCCCTTCCATTTCCAATTCTTTGCCACTAAACAGAGATCTGCTATGAATATTTTGAAACATGTAGAACTCCCCCCCCCCTTTTAAAAATAATTTCTTCTGGTTATAGTCCTAGAATTGGAATTGCTGGGTCAAAGGGCATGAACAGTTTTATTGCTCTTTGGGCATAGTTTCATATTTCTCTGCAGAATGGTTGGATCTGAGGTTTATATTCTTCCTTTTTTTAAAAATTTGTTTAAGGCAATGGGGTTAAGTGACTTGCCCACAGTCATACAGTTAGGTAATTATTAAGTGTCTGAGGTTGGATTTGAACTCAGGTCCTTCTGACTCCAGGACTGTTTGGTGCTCTATCCACTGTGCCAACTAGCTGTCCCCCTCAATTTCATTTTCTTATCTTCCTGCAATAACTAGCAATTCTAACAAGCTCTGATTCATCATTATTACATAAAATTCTGATTTTTGGTTTTAGATAGATACCAATTATATTAAGGAAAGGTTAATTTATTCCTACATTTTCCTAGAGCTTTTAAGAGGAATAAATGTTGTAGTATTTTCATACTTTTATATGTCATTGATTCTTATATAACCAGAATTTCTCCTAGTATCCCTTATCCTTCTTCATCACCCAGAGTCTCATCCCTAATAATATTTTAAAGGAAAAAAATGAAAAAGGGAAGTAAAAAAAAACCCCAGCAAAATTAATGTCTGAACATATATGCAGTGTTTCACATACCTATAACCTTTCACCTCTACAAAGGAGGAGATTGTCAACTTACGTCTCTACTATGAGGTTATTTGTTTTTTGTAATTTTGCAACATTCACTTTCAGTTGTTTTCTGATTCTTGATTTTTACATTTACATTGTTGTAATCATTGTGTATATAGTATCTTTACTCTGCTTTTATTACTTTGCAATCAGAACATGCTTTCCATGCTTCAATTTTTATCACAGTAATATTCAATTTCATTCATGTAGATAATTTACTTATCCATTCCCCAATGGATGGGCATCTATTTTTGGTTCTAATTCTTGCTACCATACCTTAGAAATGAAGTTTATAAATATTTTATAAAAATTTTATAATAAAGTCCCATATATATATATATGTATATACACACACACACACACACACAAACTTTCTTTTTGTCAAAGATCTTAAGGTATATATGACTAGGGTAAAAGGGAATGGGTATTTTATTTACATTATTTGCCTAATTCCAAATTATTTTTGTTGATTTGTGGCTCCAGCAATAATGAACTAGTGTTCCAATTTCTTATAACCTTACCAAGACACTACTCCTATCTTTTACTACTTTTAACTTGTATTTCTCTTATTAATGATTCAAAACATTATTTATAATCTGCCATAATTCTCCAAATTATTTTTTTATCCTCCTTAATTGTCTTTGATCCTGCTCCTCTTCACTTTTGAAAAAAGAGCTAAACAAGTATCTAGGTCTGAAAATTTTTGTCTTGCAAATTTCCTTCAATCTCTTCCCAATGTTCCCAAATTTCTCCTCTCTATTTGAAATGTCTTGTTTCTTCTTCTCTTCCTTTCCTATAACCTTTTCTTATGGAACCCAGAAAGAAAATGTTTGCAGATAATTTTTGTTCAGAACTCTGGAGTGTTGATGAGCAATTAACTTTAGCAAATTGAGCAAAGTAGCAACAAGATATAAAATATATTTACATTTTAGCATTTCTGAATATTATCAACAGAATTTATCACAGGGAGATAGAGAAATTCCATTTTCAGTAACTTTAGAATATATAAACAATTCAGAATTTGACTACCAAGATATCCACATAATTCCAAAAATCTTTAATAATTGGAGAAATATTTGTTATTCATGTGTATATTAATCAAATATAGTAAAAATTTAGTGCTGTGATATACTGCCAATGTATTACTTTGTAGAGTTAGAAATAATACTAATGAAATTTATCTAGTGGAACAAAGGGTCAAGACTGTCAAATGACATCATGGAAAAAAAGAAAAGTAAGATGGAAAGAGTCCCAGCAGTACCAGATCTCAAACTATACTTTAAGCATTTA
The DNA here is from genome assembly GCF_037893015.1 of Macrotis lagotis. Taxonomy (NCBI): domain Eukaryota; kingdom Metazoa; phylum Chordata; class Mammalia; order Peramelemorphia; family Peramelidae; genus Macrotis; species Macrotis lagotis. The sequence goes on along the minus strand of NC_133664.1, from coordinate 67,349,477 downwards.
TCCTTGAAAAAAAAAAGTTCAGTAACAGCTGTTTAACCTCTTATACTAATTCATTTTTTGAATTTCTGAGAATTAGTAAGATCAGGAGAAAATGTCTAGTCCTCTGTCTTAGTGGTTGTACAACCTGGAACCAAGCTGTTTAACATTTTGATCAGTGACTTTGGACATAGAAATTTGTAGCATTCATAGCAAATGATCAAATTTTCTGAAGATGCCAAACTTAAAGGCAAACCTCTTAATGCCAGAGTTAATATTGGTGATTGTACTGAAGCCAATCATTTGAAATTCATTAGGGATCAGTATGAACTCAGATACAAAAAAATTAAACATCAAGTGAAGTTAGGGAGACTTCTTCTTTGGACCAAGTTTATTCGTTGTAATTTTTTTAGCATTCAGTTCCCAGTTTGTTATTGTTACTATGTGATGTGATTGAAGTCATTGTGTATATTATTTTCCTGGTTCTACTTATTTTTCTTTGAATCATTTCATATTTTGCAGTTTCTCTGCATTAATAATATTCATGATTTCTTACAGCTGAGTAATATTGCATGCCATTTATATATCTATATATCTATAATCTATCTATCTGTCTGTCTGTCTGTCTGTCTATCTATAGCAGGTTGACCATTCTCCAATTGATCATTCTTTTGTTTTTAGTTCTTTGAAAAATTTACCTGTTGTCATAAAACACTAATAAAATGTTTTTATTAACAGACATAGAATACTGCAGTTTCTGAAGAATTGGAAGTCAGTGTCTCAGAGAATAATGAAGAAAATACCAGAGCAGCATTTTGGCATTTTTCATTATATTTTTAACTTTAACTTTATTTTATTTTATCTTTTTGTAGGTTTTTGCAAGGCAAATGGGGTTAAGTGGCTTGCCAAAGGCCACAAGCTAGGTAGTTATTAAGTGTCTGAGGTCGGATTTGAACTCCGGTACTCCTGACTCCAAGGCCAGTGCTCTATCCACTGCGCCACCTAGCTGCACCTAACTTTAACTATTAACCAGTTTTAGTTAGTCCTTTTATTGTTAAGGATCTTAATGTCTTTTTAAATGTAATGTTATTTTAGATGAATTTCAAAAAATAAATCATTTGATCCTTGTTGGTTTTCTGAGTATGCATCTTCTATCTTACTCTATTCCTATTCTATTCCTATCTTACACCTATTAACATGTAGGTTTTCTGTGAAGTTGTTTTAGGACCCATGCTTTTTAATCATATAATCATTCTTCAAGTTTTCTTTTCCTCAGTTTTTACTGAGAAGTCTGTTGAGATCATGTCCAGTTCTTTTTGATATGTAATCTCTTTTTAGCTTAAAGAATTTCTCCTTTTCTCTGTATTTTTGACACTTTCAGATTATGTGACTTGATGAGCTGTGTTTTGGATTTTTCCTTGTTGGAACCCTGTGAGTTCTTTCTATTTAAAGAATGCTTTTTGGGGGCGGCTAGGTGGCGCAGTGGATGAAGCACCGGCCCTGGAGTCAGGAGTACCTGGGTTCAAATCCAGTCTCAGACACTTAATAATTACCTAGCTGTGTGGCCTTGGGCAAGCTACTTAACCCCATTTGCCTTGTAAAAACCTAAAAAAATAAAAATAAAGAGTGCTTTTTGTTCTTGACAATTCTGTGAGGCTTTCTTGTACTATTTTTCATAACATAGTGTTCAGATTCTTTTCTTTTTTGATGTATTTTGAATTACTAGCCTTTCTTGATATTTGATACTGTATCCTCAAGATTAGGGACTTTTTCCTATATTACTTCCAATTGTCCTTTTAGTTCTTTTATTTTCTTGGACGTTCTTTTACTAATATCATTGCCTACTGCATTAAATTTGTTCTTTGTTTTTTATCTTGTGTCATTTTCCATTTTAATAGGTTTTATTCCCCCCCCCCCCCCAAGATCTTTAGGATATCAGTAATACAATCAGACTTTTCTCTCAATATTTCTTCAGCTTACTATTCTTCTGTCACTTCCACCCCAGGCTGATGAGCAGGTTATTAGTCTTGAAGTTATTAAAACTGCATCACCGGATCCTCTAAGGGTCAGTCTCAATGACATCATGGAACACCCTTGAGAGGATCAGATGAGCTCAGTTACCTGTCCCAAGGAAATCCTATACACACTGCTTGGTTTCATGTGCTCAGAGCAGCAGCGACTACCCTGGAGTCTGAGGGGTCCGAGTGTGGCACTTCACCTTCGCCCTCAGGAAGCGAGTGACCTTGGACATTTCCTCCCTTTTGGGCCTCAGTTTCCTCTTCTATAAAATAAGATTTTTGGACTAGATTACAAAATCCTAAAATTTGAGAATTGGAAGTGATGGCAGTGGCTGTCTGGTCCAACCCACAAAGAAACGACCCTGTTTATTTAATTGGGGATTGTCCAGTATCTGGGTGAAGGAGTCCACTGTCATGTGATTTCCTAGGTCCCCTTTCTAGCCCCAAGGCCAGTCACTTATGGTTTGCAAGGCTTTGTGAGGAAGGGCAGTTCAGTTCATAGAATGGCTATTTTGTGGTGAAAAAAATTGAGTCTTAGAAAAGGTGAGCTTCCCACATCTAGTTGAGCTCTGATTACATCAAGTCAACAAGATGTTCTAGGCCCCGAACTCAGCAGTGAATTCCAATACAGGCAGAAAACAACGAAGATAATGTCTTTCTTCAAGGAACTTCCAATCTAATGATCCTGGATGTTCTGAACACAGGTCATTCTAAGTAAAGTATTTCTCCTGTATTACAAATGAGTAAAGTCCATGACCAGGAAACAAACAGAAACAAAGTTCATGTAACTTTATCTGAAAATGTCTCTGTCTTAACTAATTTTGACAAAGAGATTAGTGAAGTGTTGGTACAGTAGTTACAGAATTTCTTGTATCCTAAAGAGATTATCGTTATCATAGTAAAGAGAGGGATAATATCAATAAAGAACATCAGACATTGTATAGAGTCATTGACTGGTGTAAAAACTCAGCAGTACACATGCCACATTGGCATATATCTGTCCAGCACAACTTTTTAACAGAGAGACCTTTTTGAGTAAAAGGAGAAGACAGCATCATGCAGAAATAATAAATGGTCTAGAATTCCTGAATGAAATTGTTTTCTTAGACATTATCATCATTTCCTTTGCTATTGCATAAATCTTAGCCCATTTCTTTTTCTCGTCTCTGTCATAATCATAGTGTTGAATTTTATTATATATTTACATATAGATACATGTAAAGAAATACTATATTATCTTATGGGATCTTAATCTTGATGCTTTAGGTTATAAACTAGTTTTTATAAACAGTGCTTTTTTATTTGCTATATTCATATGTATGAATACTCAATAAATTTTACTGGATGATACCAAAATTTGTCATGTATGCAAAACTCATCTTCCAAATGAAATATCAACTGTAGCAGATCCTGAAACCTCTTTCTTCAAAGTCTTTGTCTAGGGATAATTCAAGTGATAGCTTGATCCCATATTACCTTTGGATTTTCTGCTTTTATAAAAATGGAAAAAGTTATGTGCAGTGCTTTTCTTTTAAAGCATTTGGTTTTAATCTTTGCTATTATTATTTGTAGATTTGCATAGTTAGAATTTAAGCATTTTTTTCTAAATTAAATAAGTCTTGTGATTTTTGTTAGAATTTTTATTGTTAATCTTATTTATTGACTTATTTTACACATTTCTCAATCCTTTACTTTGTATAAAGCTCTGCTTAAACCCTTAGACAAATACTGAATCAGACTTCAGAGAATTCATAGTGTAGTACAGAAATGATAAAAGTTCAGAGAACAGAGTAAACCATGTACTACTGTGGAAGGTCCAAAGGGGTAGAACCTCATCAACAGGTGTCAGGAAAGGCTTGGTGGATAAGGTGCCATTTGAGTTGTGCCTTAAGAAATAGGTAAGAATTTAGTAGGCAAAGAAAGAGAGTTGGCATTTTCCTCTCAGGAAATAGGTTAAATTCAGAGACATGAGATCATCATGTATTTTTAGTATTCTGTTTACTCAATAAATTCCACTGACTCCCTATTGCCCCTAGGATAAAGTATTAATTCTTATATGAAAGCCTGTTGCCCCAGTCCCGAGCCATCCTCATTTACCCACATCACTGCACAATCCATCCACCATCCAACTACTCAAAGCCTTTTCTAGTACCCCAACTACTGATGCTCACCCTTCTTCATTTTTTGTACTTAACTACTTTTCTCCTTACATTTAGAAAGGTATATTTTGTCTCTTGATAGAATGTGAGGCTCTTTGCATATAGAGGATTTTTATCCCCAGGACCTTAGCCACATTGCTTCCTACATAGAAGATGTTGAATAATTACTAGTTTATTGCCTAGATTGTTGAGTTTGAATGCTATACAAAAGAGTTATTTAACTTTGCTCTTTAGGCTTAGGGAAACATTGATATTTTTTTTTGAGCAAAGAAATTATATGATCAAATCTAAGCCTGTGATTGGGAGGGGGAGGATCAAGAAGAGATAGTAAGAGTGCAGGCGGCTAGGTGGCGCAGTGGATAGAGTCAGGAATACCTGAGTTCAAATTCAACCTCAGACACTTAATAATTATTAACTAGCCATGTGGCTTTGGCCAAGCCACTTAACCCCATTGCCTTGCAAAAAAACTTAAAAAAATAGTAAGAGTTCACATGATTGGTCCTGAAGACCTTTATTAGGGTAGTAGTAGTGTAATTACAGAGGAAGAATGAGATGCTCGAGATGTTTCTTTTTGTTTTGTTTTTACAAGGCAATGGGGTTAAGTGACCTGCCCAAGGTCACACGGCTAGGTAATTATTAAGTGTCTGAGGCTTGAACCTCAAGTCCTCCTGACTTCAGGGCTGGGGCTCTATCCACTTTGCCACCTAGCTGCCCACTAGAGATGTTTCAATAAGACAAAGGAAAGAATCAAAGAGAACTCCAGAGTTTTGAATTTTGGAGATTGGGGGTATATTGATGCTGTTGACAGAAATGATGAAGTCAGAAGAAAAAGCTGTTTTATGGGGTACCAATGGGGTAGTCTAGGGAAATATACTATAAATAGTTTGGAACTAGAGCATCTAGAGGATCTGGGCTAAAATTCTACTGCCATCGGTCTGTTTATAAAATGATAGGGTTAGGATGGATGACCTGGAATCCCTTCTACTGTATGGCAGGAGAGCTGATCATCCATGTTTTACAGTTCAAGCCCTTCAGAGCACAGCCGGTCCGCTGATGCTCTAGTCTCCTCCCCCAGTCTGGGATCCAGCTGCACCGGATCACTGGCTCCATCCCCAGAATGCTGCGCTCTTTTATCTTGCCCTCTCAGCTTCCCTTCTTTCCAATACAACTTTGTTGCAGTTCCGCCTTCTACAGGAGTCCTTTTGTCCCTCTGCTTCTGCTTTTCATCCTCCGCTGCCTAGTGCCTCTCCCGCCTGTGCCCTGCATGTTCTGAGCTGTCCACATGCTTTCTCCTCCAATAGAATGTGAACTCTTTAATACCACAAATAATATTTTGCCTTAATTTCTGTTGCCAAAGCCTGGCATCCTGATTGTCAGATACTCTTGAAAGACAGCTGTCAGACTAGGAAGATGACCAGGATATATGCTTAGTTACGTATAACTTAAAATAATAGAGGGGCAGCTAGGTGGCACAGTAAATAGAGTACCGGCCCTGGAGTCAGGAGGTCCTGAGTTCAAAATGCGATCTCCAGACACTTATTAATTACCTAGCTGTGTGAACTTGGGCAAGTTCCTTAAGCCCATTGCCTTGTAAAAACCTAAAAAAAAAATGGAGCATACAAGTTCATTCAATTAAATTAATAAATAACAAGCTCAATGCTTATGTTCTATATTTAGCCAATGAAAGATTAAAGGAAGGTAAAGAGAGCAGAAAAAGAGAAATGAGGAAAGAAAATCAATATTTATTTTATGTTACTTCAATTAAGTTCTCAGTAACATTAAATAATGCTTACATTTGGAAACCAGCCCTTAACACTTCTACTGTTAAGTATGTATGCTGGGCTCTTTTATTTTCAAGGAATATTGAACTATACTTAATATACTTTTAAATGATTGCTATGTGTCTCCATGATTCGTTTCCTAGTGTGATTTTGTTATTGTACAGAACTTCTAAAGAAGAAACACCCTCAATGAATCCAAATGGGAGTTTTGAAACTGAAAACCTTACCTGGTGCCTGGGCAACCCAGAGACTACAACGGCTTGCCCAGCACTTTGAAGTGAGAGGGTGTCTGAGCCAGTGCTGAACCAGGTTTTTCTGAGACTGAGGCCAGCTTGGGAGTCTCTACAGCATACTTGGCTTCAGTTTTTACCTTGAATTAATTGCCAAACACTCATTATGAATCTTTCTTTCTTCATTAATGGATTCACACTACCTTATCTTCTCTTTAATCAAAAAGAAAATGTCTCATCTCTACAAGTTTTGGATTATTTGTGATTTATATCTATTAAAGTAATTAAATTAATCTCAGAGTAAAGATGCCTAGGAAAGGCTGTTTGCAAGAGGTAAGACTCCTTCTGCTTACTGATTGTAAACCCTGGACCAAAGTGTTGAAATTGTAAACAAAGGTAGAAACATACTAAAGGGTTTGTATTTTACTGGGGTAAACAACATACAAGTACATGTGAATATGCAAAGTATACACAGGATAATTGGAAGGTCAGTCTTTTTTTTTCTTTATTTTTTTTCTGGTTACATGCAAAGGCAGTTTTCAACATTCATCTGCTTGCAAGTTTGAGTTCCACATTTTTTCTGTCACTTACCTTTCCCTCCCTCCTCCCTATGGCAGCTAACAATCTGGTAGAAGTTGTACAAGTACAATCATATTTAACATATTAGCAATAGTAATCATGTTCTGAAAGAGGAATTAGATTTAAGGAGGGAAATATGAGAAAGAGAAAACATGTTTTAAAAAGTGTTCACCATATATTTTGCTTTGCATTCAGATGCCATAATTTTCTCTCTGATTGTGGGTATCATTTTCCATAGTAGATTTCCCAGGATTGTCCTTATAATTGAGAGGCTGCATCCTTAATAGTTGATTATTGCACAGTGTTGCTAATAATGTATACAATGTTGTCTTGGTTCCTTCATTTAGCATTAGTTTCTGCTCTGTGACAAGTAAATCTTAAAGAAAAAGTGCTAATAAACAGCAAGGGGAATTGGAAAAGGCCTCCTGAAGGAAATCTGTAAGACAGGAAACGTCATGAGAATGAGAGAGAGAGAGAGAGACAGAGAGAGACAGAGAGAGATGGGGCTGGGCAGGGGGGGCCAGAGAGTACATTCGAGATAGGAATTGGTGAGCTCTGCCTGAGAAACCATTGGTCCGACTATGTTGCTGATTAACTGAATACTTAGACAAGGAGGGAGAATAAAGTATAATAAGACTGGAAATGTGAGATGAGGCTAGGTTTTGAAGCGTTAAGAGTATCTACCAAAATTTCATGTTTAATGCTCGAGGTCAAAGGGAGCCAGTTACTTTTAGTGGGTAGTAGAGTGACATGTTGAGACTCTGGTTTTAGGAAATCACTTTGGCAGCTAAGTGGAGGATCAGAGTGGAGAGATAAAAGTTCAGATGAGAGATGATTAGAGGGTTTTTACTGTAATCAAAGTTGTGTGAATGGAAAAAGGGGAACAAAAGACATAAATGTAGAAAGGACACTGACACAAAATTGGGTCTGTGTGATGAGTGTAAGTAAAGAGTGGAGGATGACAAGAAGATGATGAATCTGGAGCATTGACAGTAATGAGAAAGTCAAGAAGAAGAAAGGGTTGGGAAGGGGTAGTAGAACTGCTGAAATTAAGTTTTAGTTATGTTTAATCTGAAATTTAATGTTACTTCATTTAAACTATGAAGATGTGACTGATTTGAGGGGCAAAAGCTCTGAAATTTCACTATAATTTAGGGAAAGGGAGTAGTAGTAATTAAAGGGGATTAGAATGTCAAGACGTCCCATTTTATTATAAAGCAAAAATCATCAAAAGTATTTGGTGTTGGCTAAAAAAATGAAAAATGAAAAATTAATGGAACAGACTAGATAAAATTGAATTGTGTTTGATAAATCTCAAAACCTGTATTAAGGGGGTAAGAACTTCCTATTTGACAAGAACTGCTGGGAAAATTAGAAAGCAAAATTAAACTTAGACCAGCATTTATATCATATACTGTAGCTCAAATTGATCTGGATATTAAAAAAATCACATTAAAAATTTAGATGTTTGGGAAATTTCCTTAATCTACCAAGGGAAAGGCAGTCACAAAGGTTTGTATGTAAAAAATGAATGAATTTAAGGTATAGATTGTCTGAGTTTGTATTCTGTGTTCTATTCCTATGGTTTATACAATCAATATAGTGAGGGAAAGACAATTGTAATTTTACAACATTTAGTTTCAGTTGTTTTGTTGTTTTTCCCATTTGTGTTATTGTAGTCATCTCATATTGTTTTCCTGCTTTTGCTTGCTTTTTGTGTAAATTTATGTTTTCCCATGCTTTTTCTGTATCATATTACATCATTTCTTACTGTATGGTAATATTCATTATACACATTAATCAAGTTTTCTTTATCATTTTCTATCACTTGATATCTACCTTGTTTCCTTTTCTTTGCTACTATAAAAACCTGGGCTATTTTGCTGTAGATGGATACTATTTTTTCTTATTGGAGATACATGCCTAGTAATGGATTTGTAGTCAAATCCTAATTCCAAAATGTTTCCCATTAACATTCTATGCTTGTGTTTCCACTAACCTTCTAATATTTACCTGAAAAATAAAAAAGGTATTTATGGAGAAAGGGTATTAGGCTATAAAACAATTTTAATTGTTTTTTTAAATTGTTTTAATAACTTTGTTTTAACCCTTGGCTTAGTTCTTGTTTCTGTTTTTGTTCAGTCATGGCCAATTCTTTGTGCCAATTTGGGATTTTCTTGGCAAAAATAATGGAGCAGTTGCCATTTCCTTCTCCAACTCATTTGACAGATGAGCAAACTGAGGCAAACAGGGTTAAATGATTTGTCCCAGGTTCACATAGCTAATAAGTATCAGAGGCTGCATTTGAATCCAAGTGTTCCTGACTCCAGATCTGGCTCTTTATCCCTACCACCTGCCAACTGCCCCTCCTGTTTCTAGATCAGTTAGTACCCTAGACAGCCCCCACTTCTCTTCTGGGGGCTTAATAGACCAGTGCAGATCTTGTAGCGGCTTCTATCTGTAGTCATCTGAATTTGGAATCCCTTTCTTGGACAGTATAGACTGATTAGAATGTGATAATAGTCCATAAGGTAAAGAATCATTTTTTTTTCTTATTCATTGTGAACTTTCTTATCCACATCCTTAAACTGTTGTAGATTTCAAATTCCCAGGTTACAGAAATCAGGTATGTTTAACCCTCTGTGGGTGGTACATAGGAGACAATCATCCCCAAAATCGCACTTTCTGGTATTTATCTCACACTACTCCTCTTTACTATATTCACATATATTTTGTTAAAAATGTCCCATACTAACTGATATCTTATTGTCTGATCTTGTTATCTCTTATACTTTGTTTCTTCCTTAAGGATATGATTTCTCTCTCATCACACTCAATTTGGATCAATGTACAACATGGAAACAATGTAAAGACTGACAGATTGCTTTCTGTGAGAGGAGGGAAGTAAGATTAGGGGAAAAATTGTAAAACTCAAAAATAATAAAATCTTTAGGGTTTTGCAAGGCAAATGGAGTTAAGTGGCTTGCGCAAGGCCACTCAGCTGAGTGGTTATTACTGTGTGAGGTTGGATTTGAACTCAGGTCCTCCTGACTCCAGGGCCAGTGCTCTATCCACTGCACCACCTAGCCACCCCATAAAATCTTTAATAAAAAAAATGTCCCATGCTTGGGATTCCCCACTCTTGTCTTTTCCTTTCCCGCCTTTGTATATTCCTGCAGTATGTCACCCAAGCATGCCACATACTCATTGCACATTTCTCTTGTTTATTGAATTTCTTACTTTCCTTTTAGTTCCAGATCAGGTACCTCTCTGTGGAGCTTTTCCTAGAGAGTAACTCTAGCTTTTCTTCCCCCTCTCCTTCGTATTTCTTATACTACTTTGTCTAGACCTCTCCTTGAACTCTCATCAGATCTACTTAAGTGATAATTCTGTGTGCAAGCTTCATCCCTCATCTGAATTATCTTGTAGTTTCTTGAGGTAAAGGAATGTGTCAATTTTTCAACATGTTAATTTATAAACTTAAAAAAAAATTTTTTTTGTTTTAAGGCAATAGGATTAAGTGACTTGCCCAAGGTTACACAGCCAGGCAATTATTAAAGTGTCTGAGGTCAGATTTGAATTCAGGTCCTCCTGACTCCAGGGTCAGTGCTCTATTCACTGAGCCACTTAGCTACCCCAAACATTTTTTCCAGCACATTGTTCATCTTCAAAACATATTGCTTGTTTTTCTTTGCCAGTAATCAAAATATTCTGTTTATTTTTCATTTCCAGTAATTTCTAATGACTAAAGTTTTTAAAAATGATTTCATTAAGCCTATTCTAATGGTGAAATTTGTATTTTGTAGCAAGTGTCTTAATTTTCTTTTAAAATTTATTTTTTGGGATGTCCAGTTTTATTATTTATGAAATTTTTAACAGTTTGGGTATTATGATTTTTAACTTTTTTAGTCTACTCAGGCACACATATATTGCATAAAATTTCAAGGATGGCAGTCTATTTACCTGTGATTTTGTAAAATAATATTGGTAACTGCTATCATTAATCTTAAATGAATTTAACATAACTGACATTTCTTTTGCTTATTATATCAAATTCAGAGAGGAAGAAATTTCTTTTTAGTTTTATAATCTAAATTTGTTTAATTTCAGCAGTGAAAAATTTAGAATATTAAATTGTTAGAAATGATTGTAGAGTTCATTTCAGAGAGGCATTGTGGTTCAGGTCAAAGAATCTTGGATTTGGAGACAGAAACCTCACTTCAAATCCTTCTACTTATCTGTGCAACCTTGGGCAAGTGTTTTCACCTCTCTGTTGCCTGAATTTATTAATTTGTAAAATGGAAGAGGTGGACTAAATGATCTCTGAGTTTCTTTCCATTGTCCTCAGAGTCTAATTTTTATCTCCTTCATTTTTTACAAATGAGAAACCAGATGGAAGTGTAAGAACCTTGCCTGACTTATTAGTATGTTCCAAATAATATAAATAGGGCAGCTAGGTGGCACAGTGGATAGAACATTGGGCCTGAAGTCAGGAAGTCTCATATTCTTGGGTTCAAATCTGGCCTCAGACACTTACTTTCTGTGTGACCTTAGGCAAGCCACTTAACCCTGTTTGCCTCATTTCCTCACCTGTAAAATGTACTGAAGATGAAATGGCAAACCACACTAGTATCTTTGCCACAAAAATGCCAAATGGGCTTACAAAGATCTGACGTGACTAAAAATGACTGAACAACAATAAAACAATGTGAATAATAAAAACAAGCCTTTTTAAATTAAAGTTGAACTAAAGATGACCTTATTATTTTGATTTTTTTTACTTCTCTGACAAAAAATTAGCCATCATTCTTTCATTACTCTAAATAAGTTAAACTTTTCATTTAAAAGGTTATGGTTGCTGAGCTCGAGGCAGGTGTTTAGGAGTGGTTTATGTGCATAGGCAAGGGAAGTTAATTTGACCACTAAAATATTTGTGACTTTACATCACATATCCTTTATAAGGGGATTCAATATCCATAATAGTTGACTAATATATGTATATATATATATATGTACATATATATTTGTATGCAAAAGCTATTTCCCAAAGGATAAGTGGTCAAAGGATATGAACAAATTGTTCTCAGAAGAAAGAACTGTAGCTGTTAACAATATGAAAGAGTGCTCCACATGATAAGGGGCAGCAAATTAAATCATTCTGAGATTGCAGCTCACAAGCTACCAAATTATCAAAGATGACAAAAATATGGGAATAATGAACATTAGAGGAATCAAGATGTTTATTGTGCTGGCTCGCTGTAATCTTTTAAAGGGGAAATGTTATCAGTTCATAAGCATTGCATTTGATTGACTTGAGAGTGAAGGTGAGGGGCCAGCTCTCAGATGCAATTAAAAGGTGGAGTTATTCAGCACTAACCATTCGACATTCCATCATTGACAGTGAAATTTGACAATTCAGAGTGGCAAAGGGGAGTATATGCTATATATTTCAAATCATATTTTCATAGAAAAAATGATTATAAAGTTATAAACCTAAACCCTTTTTTTTCTGGAGTATTTGTCTCCAGTGACTCATGAGGTGCTCAAATATCTATTGATTCACTCATTATATTTTCATTTATTGTCTTTTTATTAATAGTAGTGATTTTTCCTGTGTCTTCTAAATTCAGTGGTGTTGATATGTGAAAATAAGAACTTTGAGGCTCAGGCTTAGGGTACTTTTTGACTGATTTTTTTCCCCATCAATTAATAATTTCCTTGACTTTTCTAAGCTAGTTTGTGGTTCTTGTTTTAATATATAAATAAAACCATAAGAAAATTTTCCTTTTCATTGCTTTCTGTTCAGCATTGAGTTTGGAGAAAAATCTCTTCATCAGATGCTATGAATTAGTTTTTGTTCTGTTTTTGTTAGGTGATAGATCCCCTTTGATCTACTGAGGTCCACAATAAAGAAGTGTCTTTAAGATACAGCCAAACCCAATTGAAACCAGAAGTTGCCTTTGGGCCACCACTTAAGGTTTTAAAAAGAAGGTTTTAAAAAGAAGTAACAGTTTACAGCACATCTTGGTTCTGGAGGTGATTTGTGTTGGGGAACCCATTTCTTGTTACTGTTGCTATTTCTTCTTTTGGCAAGTCAAAATTGGATCATTTTGTTTATATTCTATGGAGTCACTGTGTAGAAATCACAGCCAATAATACTTTAAATGTTAGGTTAGCCTGCCTTATATTATATAGGATTTCTATCAGGTTGATTTGCCTGATTATGTTAGAAAAAACAGAAGAATGAGCTTAGAGCTGAAAAGAAACTTAGAGAGGTCATCTAGTCCTGCATTTTTACAGATGAGAAAACTGAGGTCAAAGGAGATCAAATGACTTGTATTTTTAAACCCAGGTCTTCTGACTCCAAAGTCACTGCTTTTTTTTTCACATTGTCCCAAATAAGCTGAGAGAATGAAAAAGCTTTATGAATTTTATGGTAAAAAAAAAAAACTGTTTATTTTCCTGGTAAAATATAAGGAGTTTCTGTGATATAGGGAGCCACAATTGATGGTGGGGGGAAATCTCGTTAAGCTTCCACATCAACTTCATCAAGTCTTATAAGCTAGATGCTTACTGTTATGTGGACCTGAAGAACAGCCACAATGTGGAGTTGACTCTAGGGGGTTCTAAGCAATGAGACTTTGTGAACCTGATGATACACAGTGTCTCATTTTCTATTGCCTGAAAATTCATCACTTGATATCAGTGAAAGTGAAATTTCTGTCAACTACCTTTTTTTGAAAGGAAAGCTGCATATTGAGCAAAGATTAAAATTTTCTTTAGTCAAAACAGGAAAACTAGACTATAAATTGAATATTAGCTAATTAAAAGGGTTTGCCTGCATAGAGCATTATTAACTACATGGAGATACATATATCTGCATTTTTTTACAAAGATCTGTAACCCATTTACATATATTCATGTAAAATGTAATAGGATTTTATATAGCTTTTAAGCTTTGCAAAATATTGTATAAGTAACATCTTATGTTATCCCCACAACAAGACTGATGAGGCAATCCCCATTATACAGATGTGTTCTTTTGTTGTGGTGGTATTTGTTCAGTCATTTCTTTTTTTTTTGAAATGTTATTTTATTTAATTTTTTGCAATTACATGCAAAGATAGTTTTCAGCATTTATCCTGACCTATTTTTCTACCTCCCTTTCTTCCCTCCCCCATATGTAAACAGTTTAAAATTTTTTTTATATATTTAAGATATAGAAGTGATTCCATGGCCAAGTAGAAAACATTATGCATTTATATTTAATCAAAAATATTGAATATTAATAGTTATTCAGAGCTTTTGTTTCATGTGTTCTCTAACAATTATTTACATTATTTGTCAATCATCTGTTACACTGAAATAGCTCAACTATTATTTTGGTCAACTTTTTAATTTAAAGTATTGCTTAAGACTTTTGTTTTTGCCTTGTCTTTCTACCTAGAATGTAAACTCTTTGTGGGTTGGCTTTTCCAATGGGAGATGGGATGATATGACAAAGGCCTTCATTTAGCATTTTGTTTTAGAGAAGTATATTTTTCCTTGATGTAAGGAAAAGATGACTAATAATTAGAACCACCTCATGAAATGAGTTACTTTGAGAGATAATAAGTTCTCCATTACTTTAAAATTGTGTAATTTCCTATCTTTGTACCATGTAGGAAGGCATGTATGAATGTTGGACTTGGAATCAGAACCCAGGTGGAAGGTATCTGGGAGGTCATTGTCTCAGAGTCAGGAAGACCCGAGTTCAAATCCTGCCTCAGATACTTCCCAGCCTTGTGACCACAATCAAATCACATCATCATTAAATCACATTATCTCTGTCTCCTGCTTCCTCATCTAGAAAATGAGGATATTAATAAACCTGCTTTCCAGGATTGTTTTGATATCATTTGTAAAATAATTTACAAACTTTCAAGGTCTGTATTGATGCTAGTGATAATTAGTAGCATTCATCTCTCTGCTCTTAATTTGTGATATATCAGCACTAATTTGTTAATTTTATTCAATTTTTAAAATTGTCAAATTACTCAGTAGCATTCATCGTTCCATATTTTCCATAGAATTTTCATGATTTGATGCCATTTTGAAGACATATTTACTTGGTATTATTTAGGAATTAATGCATTAAAAATATAAGCATTTAAAGGAAGTAGGACAGTCTGAATTTTTAAAATATAAAATGTAAGCTATTTAGAGCATGCTCTTTGAAGTTAGGCATCTGAATTGGATGCGTTAAAGTATATTTTCACTGATATATTAGTCTAGGAAACTATGTTAGGACATTTATATAAATTTCCATTTTTCTCCTTCAGTTTCTTGGAAATGTTCCATATTTTAGGAAATAGCCACATACAAGTTATTCCCTGACCCACAGGTGAGGGAAAACATCTCTTGCCCACGAGTTCTAAAATGTTTTTAAACTCTTTTACATTCATTGTTGTTGCTCTATCATAACATATTTATCAGTGTTAGTTTCCTCAAGATTGTTGAATTTCCAATAATCATAGTGCTAGTAGAGTGGGAGAAAAACCCAAGTATAATTGTCATTGTCATTAAGTTATTTATAGCATTTTAAAAATGTTTATTTTTCTATGGAATTGTGATGACTTCTGAACAATCTGTATTATTAAGATCCTTGTCTCTAGCAGCTGGATATCTAAGTTGCTTATCCAGGGAGGCCTAGAAGTCTTGATACACTTTTAAACTATCAGAGACTGCTTAAGCAGCATGTACATTGAAATTGGAACATTAAAGATGGAACTTACCAAAAGAATGTCATTCAAATTTGTGAAGCATTCTGTTTTTTTCAGCCCTAGTCATACTAGCCCCTACCTGGCTTCCCCCACCCATGCCTTCAGTCCCCAGAGATTAAGCTCTCCCTTCCCCTCTGACCGGTCATACATTTGACTACTCCTGTAGATAAAGCAGATTGGGATTTGGGACATGATGGCAGCCAGGACCACAAGTGAGAAACTCACCATATCCATTTCCAGCCCAGGAAGAAACAAAAAAGGATTAAACAGCTTTAACACTTTAATAATTTAAAATTGACCAAGACTTCTGGGATTCTGTGGGATGATTTATTGGTCAGTCTTTTGTTTTTGCAAGGCAGTGGGGTTTAGATGACTTGCCCAAGGTCACACAGCTAGGCAATTATTAATTATCTGAGGTTGGATTTGAACTCAGGTACTCCTGACTCCAAGGTCAGTGCTCGATCCACTGTGCCACCTACCTGCCCCTTAATGATCAGTCTTAACCTCTCTCCTGACCTCTATTCTCATATCACCAACTACCTATTAGACATGTTGGATGTCTAAAATTGAACCAATTAACTTTCCTTCAAAACCCTCCAATTTTCCAAATTTCCCCTATTAATGTTGAGGATCCCATCATCTTATTAGTCAGTGCATTCATCTTCTTACCAAATAGTCAATCTGTGGCCAAGTTTTGCCATTTCTATCTGTATGACATCTCTCACATAAATCCCCTTTTCATTCACGGAGCCACCATGCTGGTACAGAGCATTATTTCATAATGCTGTTACTGCTGCTATAGCATTGTATCCTCTCTTCCTCATGTCTCTCCCTGCTCCCTTAAATATAAGAGTATCTATGTTGTCTCTCCCCTTACTCAGTAAATGTCAGTGGCTCTCAGTTATCTCCAGAATGAAACCAAAAATCTTTATTTAGTTTTTAAAGCTTTGTTTAGTTTTATCATCTGGTCCCTTTCTACTTTTCCAGTCTTCTTATCTCTGCACTCCATCCACTCTTTCATCCAGTTTTCCTGACCCACTTTCTGTCAGTAGACTTTATTCCCAATATTCCATCTCCCAACTCCATTCTTCACTTGCATGTTCCCCTTGCCTAGAATGCTGTCTCCTGTTTTCCACTTCCTGACTTCCTTTGCTTTCTTTAAGACTTAGCTCAAATCCCACTAAACTCTTTAAGAGACTTTTCCCCACCATCACCAGTACTTCCCCTTCTAAAATTGCCCTGCCAGCTCTGCTACATGGACCTTGGATGGATGGAATTGTGCTTATCTGTTGTCTTCTCCTTTGGAAATGTGTTTTCTTTGAGGGCAAGACCTATGTTTGTGCCTTTCTTTATATCCTCAGGGTTTGGTATAAAGCCCGACTGGCGCAATTGTTTTGTAAATGCTTCTTGTTGATGATTATGATAATCCTTTAAAAAATAATTTATACTCAGAACTTTCAGAAGAGGCAGGGTAATATAGTAGAAGGACCACTGAACTTGGAATCAAAATACCTGATCTTGAAGCTCAGATTTTTCACTTAAAAATATAGCCTTAAACATGATGCTTACCCTCTTTTAGCTTCTTATTTTTCTTGCATGCTCTTTAGAAATATAGTTTTAATATCCTGGGGACAGTAGAAGGGAAGTCATTCAGGTGATCTGTAAAAAAAAAAATGCTATCAACAGACAGCTGTTTTTTAAAAAAAGAATATAAGTTTCTGGAGGACAAAGACTATTGTCACTTGTATTTGTATTCTTACATAAATTCATAAATGATTTGTTACAAGATAATTTTTTTGCCTTTATTTTTTTTATAGAGAGAAAGTCGTTGGGAAAGAGGGTTCTAGTGATATAAATACCAAAAAAAAAAACAAACAAACCAAACTGAAAGGAACAGCAGTGAAGCATTACTGTACAGAACTGAGCCAAAGAAAGTTCACTAAGGGACACAGACAAGGAAACCAATGTTGGAACTACTTTCTTTTATTTAATATATATTTAAGAAAAACCACATAATAGAGCTTCATGTTTTCATATGAAATTTTCCTATTTCTTTGTATAAGGAAACATTCATTTTTCTTGATGTTGCCAAGGTCAAAAAAGTAAAAAAAAAAAAGCCAAATATTTTTTAAAAAGAACATAGTTGTTCTCCACAAAGTTACCAGTGATCTCTTAATTGCCAGAACTGGCCTTTTCTCAAATTCTATTGCAATTTGACACTACCACTGTTTTGCCACTGTTGACTTCTCATTGTATATACTTTCTCCTCTATTCTCTTATGTTTCTCCTCCCCATCTGACCATTCCCCAGTCTCTTTAATAAGTAATCATCTGTTTTCCCTCCCATGCAATGTTGTTGTCCCCAACACTCTTATTGGGGCATTTTTCTCTTCAATATCCATCATCTCAATGTTTTCGTTTCTCATGGGTTCAGAGGCCAAAGCTCTCTCACTTCTCTATCCTCTGTTCCAGTCCTGCATTCAGCCTGCTAAACATCTTCCCTTATAGCTTATCTTTATCTCCTAATACCTCTCTTATAACATCTTTATAGTCATCAAGACTTAGTCTTACAATCATCCTTAATTCTTTTTCTTCCTTCAGAACTCCATATTTATTCACTTGCCAGATTTTGTGGATATTCTCTTCTCACAACAGCTTTCACATCTTTCCCCTTTTGTTTACACTTACCTACCTCTTCAGTACTCAGATGGTCAGCATTCTCACTTAGATCTACATTGACTCCTATCTGCTCTTCAATTTCTTTTCCATATCAGTACAAAATTGATATTCATTTACTCAGCCCTATGACTTGATTTTAACTCTTTGTTAATATGGGTCTCTGCTCCCAGGGTGGAGTACACACTGCCCCAAGTTTTTGAGGAGTTTTGCAACTGTTTTCAGGGACATTCCCCAAGGACTTCAATTCCTACAAGATATTACGAGAGCCTCTGACCACTCTCCTGGCCTGTGCTCTGCCCTGCAACTATGAGGAGGGTCCCTGCTCCACTGTGGAAGTATAGCACCTTTTCCTGAGACTAGAATCCAGACTGTGACCTGGATCTAAGTGTGGGCAAAGCCAGAGAGTCCTACCTCAGGGATAGTGGAGAGACCTCTGCAATCTCCCCGACCCCCTTAGCATTCATGGGCTAAGCACTCTAAGCACACAGCTCCCTGCTGTGTGGCTCCCAGATCTGCTCCTGGTACCTGGGGCCGGTCTATGCATGCCGAGGCTCCTCTCTCACTCTGGTACAGCTGTTTGCCCACTAACCTTCCTAGTTGTCCTTGGCAATCCCTGGGCTAAGAGGTCTGGAAACAGGCACCACTGCCACAGACCCAGGTGCTGTTCCTGGATGACTAGAGCCATTTTGCCCCCACCAGGCCCTTACTAACTTTGGTGTAACAGACCCTTCTTGTGGATCTTCCAGGTTGTCTTGGGTTGGAAAAATGTTTCACTCAGTCTTTCTGTGGGTTCCTCCGCTCCAGAATTAATTAGAGTCATCATTAAAAGGTATGTGGAGTGGTCTGGGGGAGAGTTGCTGGGATTTCCTGGCTTTTCTCCAAAATTGATATTCTTAAGGCACAGATCTGATCATCTCACTTCCATCCTCAAGTGATTTCAGTGACTCTGTAATGCCTCTAAGACAAAGTACACACTTTTCTATTTGGAACTTAAAACCTTCCACATTTTTTTTTTTATCCTCTCTTAGATTGAATTCATATATTCCACCTTCCAACTTCCTAAACTCTTCCTAATACATGATATGCTTTCTTTCAGTTCCATGTCTGTTGTTACCCACCTCACTTCATTTCTTAGGATTCCCCCCCCCACCCCTTGTTTTTTGCAAGGCAATGGGGTTGAGTGACTTGCAGAAGGTCACACAGCTAGTTGATTCTTAAGTGTCTGAGGCTGGATTTGAACCATCTCTCCATCTGGCTTCCAAAATCAAAATACCATGACCATTTAACTACACAACTCCTCAGACCTTTCCTATGCTGTGAGGAATGTAGGGTGTTGGTTTTCACGGGATGTCTTGGGGAATCCATGACAAAGGGGGAATGGCCCAGTCAATCACAGGACTGGAAGAGTTTTCCTAATCCCATTACAGGGATCCAAACCCCAAGCTGGCTCCCAACCGGTCAAGAGTGACCTAGAGATCTTGACCTAATGCTACTGAATCTGTGCAATTAGGTAATTGAATATTAACCCACACACCCCCTGTAACTATTGGGATTTATTAGCATATCATGTGTCATATGATGGGGGGATCATATTAGGGGCATATCATGGAATGGGTGGACCTTTTAGATTGTAATTCAAACTCTGATAGCCTATGAACATCCAAGAGGGAGGGGAAAGAGTTTCTGAGGACAATAAATTACCTTGAGACTAAGGGGTGCTTCACACCTAGTAGTGAAGTGCCTGTACCTTGTAAGGTGTATCTTGCAAGGTTTGTGAATAAAATGTATAATTTTCTCTCACTCTAGAAGGTTTTTCTTTTCATTCATTATAACATATACCATCACCCCTGCACTAGGCACACTCTTCTTTGTGAGCCAAATGCAACTCCTTTGTTGTCTTTTGAATCCCTTGCTCCCCTTTATCATATTGCTGATTGTACTTTGCCAAGTCTCAGTCTTAGAACCTTCTCATCCTCACTCTGAATAAAGGTGGAGAAAATCACACAACCATCCTTTCTGGCTCCTCCTGCAAATTTATCTTACATAATCTCAACTAAACTCCCTTGGCTGCTCAGTAATCCTTTTGCACCTCCCTAATTGGCCCACTATGGCACTCACTATAGTGGTTCTTCCAAACCTTTCATCCCTCATGCCTCTAGAGAACGTCTCACCTTTTCCCCCTGTCCTCATAGATGAGAACCTGACCTCATACTTTTACAGAAAAAATTGAGACCTTTTGCTCAGAGCTTCCTTTTCTCTCCTCCACATCTCACATCACCCAGATGCCTTCTGATACTGTCTCATTTTTCATCTTTGTCTCATGTAATGAAATTGTCTTTTTCCTTGCCGAGTCAATCCTATGACCTATACAAGTGATCTCATTCCATTCCCTCTCCTCTAGTAAATTATCTGCTCTACTATCCCCACTCTTATATTTTGGGTGAATGTTCTTTCTTAATTCTTTTTTTTCTCCTCACCCTCTCTTTTGGTGATCTCATCGGCTCCCTTGAGTTCAGTCATCTCTAGAGTGATGCATCCCAGGTCTAGATAGCCAATCCTAGTTTCTCTTCTGAATTCCATCTTTAATCAGTGACTCAGACATTTCTCATATAATTTGTAGTTGCCTCAGATTCATCATGCTCAAAAGAGAATTCATTACTTTTTCTCCAAATCCCTATTCTCTTGCATATTTCTGTGAATTGTACCATTTTCCTTCTAGTAATGTAGGTTCATAACTATAAAGTCATCCTCAATTCTTCACTCTCTCTCAACTAAAGAACTGAACAATTTTGGTGATTCTTCCTCCAGAAAACCTGTCTCTTTCTTCACTCACATGGATATTGCTCTTGCTTAGTCCTTCATCTCCTCATAATAGATATCCAAGGCTTTCCCCTCTCCAATTTATCATGCACAGATGCTGAATTGATCATTCCTTTGATCAAAAATCCACATTGGTTCTCTATTATCTCTAGTTTAAAATAGAAACATTTCTCATTAACATGTGTAACTATGCAATCTGCCTTCTGCTTACCTTTCCAAGCATATTCGATGTTGCTTCTTTTCAAACATACCATGTACAAGCTACATTGAGCTACCTGCTCTTCTATTTATACTATATTCCATCTCCAACATCATGATTTTGTACTTACTATCCCCCATATCTTTGTTTTTATTGTTTTTCTTTAATTTTAACTTTTTATTTTCAAATTTTGAATTCTGAATTCTCTCCCCCTGCCCTCCTCCCCCATTGAGAAAGCAAGCAATTTGACATAGGTTATACATATGTAGTCATGAAAAGCATATTTCCATGTAAGTCATGCTGTAAAAGAAAAGACAAAAACCCAAGAAAATAAATATCTATATTCAGACTCCATCAGTTCTTACTCTGGAGATAGGTAGCACATTTCATCATCAGTCCTTCAGAATTTTCATGCTGTTGCTGACAATAGTTAAGGAATTCACAATAGATCAGCTTACGATATTGTTGTTCCTTTGTACAATGTTCTTTTTCCTAGTCCTGATCATTTCATTTTACATTAGTTCTTGTTAAATCTTTT
Organism: Macrotis lagotis; assembly: GCF_037893015.1. Taxonomy (NCBI): domain Eukaryota; kingdom Metazoa; phylum Chordata; class Mammalia; order Peramelemorphia; family Peramelidae; genus Macrotis; species Macrotis lagotis. The sequence goes on along the minus strand of NC_133664.1, from coordinate 67,327,737 downwards.
CACTTTTTTTCCCACTTACATTCAAAGATAGTTTTCAATATTCATCCTTTTTCAAACTTTTGATTCCACATTTTTCAACTACCTTCCCTTCCCACTCCCCATGGCAGTGAAAGATCTGATATAGATTTAACATGTACAATAGTGTTCAACTTATTTCCATACTGGGAATGTTGTGAAAGAATTCGAACTAAGAGGGGGAAAATATTTGTACTTTTCTTTCTCCTTTCCCCTTATCCCTCCTCACTATTGTTTTGCTTCTGATGGTTTCTTGCCTCACATTTAACTTTCCCCTTTTCCCTTCTACTTCCCCAGGATAGGTTAAATTTCTAAATTCAATGTATATGGTATCCTTTTCAAAACAAATTGTTGAGAGTAAGATTTTCTCAGTGTTTACACTCTCCCTTCTTACCCTCTATTGTAATAGGTTCTTTGTGCCTCCTCTTATAGTGTTAATTATCCTCTTATGCCTCAGGCTTCTTTTGTTTTGTATTGTTTTGGTTTTTTGGCAAGGCAGTGGGGTTAAATGACTTGCCCCTGTCACACAGCTAAGGTGTATTAGGTGTCTGAGATCTTATTTGAACTCAGGTCCTCCTACTTCAGGGCAGGTGCTGTTTCCACTGTGCCACCTACCCCCCATCTTCTTTTAGTATAATGCTTTTTTTTCCCCATGCCTTGTACTCCCACCCTCTGTAAGAGTATACTCCTTTCAACTATCTTGATAGAAATACAGTTCTCAGGAGCCATCAGCATTATCCCCATCATGGTTAATTTGTACCCTTATCTATACTTCCTTCAGCTTTCCCAATAGGAATGTAACACTCGGACGGCTATGTGGCAAAGTGGATAGAGCATGGGACCTGGAGTCAGGAGGACCTGAGTTCAATTGGGCTTCAGACATCTAATACACCTTAGCTGTATGACCCTGGGCATGTCACTCACCTTCCCGTCTGCCTCAGTTTCCCCAATTATAAAATGGGAATTAGAATAGTGACTCCCTCCTAGGGATGTTGTGAGGATCCCATGGTATTGAACAATACAGAACAGGGTCTGACACTTGGAAAGCTCTCAAAAAATGCTGTTTGCATATACTTAATTGCTTAATGTTCTCCTCCTTTTGAGTTTGAACTCCTTAAGGGAAGGGACTGGTTTCTGCTTGGGGTGCTTAAGAAATGATTGCTGACTAACTGACTTCTGTGTCTGCGAGTTGTTTCACTTGCTGGAATTTAAGCATTAGACAGGGACTGTTTTGTGTTTGTCATGGTATTCCTAGCAACTGGCACCGCATCTGGAACATACAAGTTTACTGCATTCTTCTAGTTTGATCTCTGTTTATTATTTCTCATAGGATATAGACTTTTGGAGGGATGGGGGAGTTTGTGTCTTTCGTACACATATAGATATTTAATAAGATACAGCTCCCTCCCTATCATTTTTCTACTCAAAAATATTTAGGGTTTTCCTTTTCCTCTAGAGTAAAATAGAAACTCAAGGTGCTAAAACTCCTTCATACATGTGCCTTCCACCTTGCTTTCCAAACTTGTTTATGGTAATTCTCCATCATTCTGTTACAGGCAGAATGAACAGTTCTATCTCTCCTGCTAAACTATTCCTTGAATACATCAACTCTGTCTCCTATCTCTGTCTCATTGCATTGCAAGGACAGACCTTACACTGCCGATCTTTGCCTTCTTACATGCTTACCTTCCTTTCAGATTCAAATCAATGACATGCTCTAATTTGGAGCCTTTCTATGACTCAAATAACAGTTAAGGTTTATTTCCTCTTCAGATTTTCTTGTATCCACTTAATCTGTGTTGTAATACTCAAGTAGAGTATAAATTCTTTATTGCTGGAATTCCTGTATTATTTTAACCTGTTACCAATCTTTGCAAGATTATATAGTAACACTTAATAAATATTTGTTTGATTGAACAAATATCAGATTAATCTATTAGTTTCCCTAAGCATTTGCCTCAAAGGCTACCTTGAAAAAGTCACCCCTTTTAGGTGGCTTCTCTGAGAGTATTAAAAGAAAAGGCACCAACAATTCTGATGTCTTTAGAAAAAAACCAAATGAATGAAACTATACACCTTTTATAGGCAACTGTTACCACATATAGACATATAAGTAAATACCACATATATAAACTTAGACTCTTCAGTTCTGTAGAATTGTGTGCAAAATTATTTTATATGGATAAATATATATATATATCTCCTTTAAATATATAAATTTAGCTAAGTTCCTTTGCTCTCTGCTTAATATTGTAATTATGTGTTCAAAATAAATGCATAAATATAATTTAAATGAATACAATAATGGCATATTTAAATACTACAAATGTAAAACAGTTGGAAAAATTTTAAACTGCTAATTTACATCTAAAAACTAAAAATTGTGTTCTCCACTAATAGAATCAGAAATTTGAAGCATAGTTATTTGTTTTTCTTCCTAAATAAAATTGTACAATTCTAAGGAAAACCAATTTTTATTAGAAATATAGATGACTAACTTTAACTTTTGACTTTTACCTTGTGATAAGTTCTTAGGCTCTAAAATGTAATGCACTATTGAAATCTTAGGGAAAAAAAGCATACCAAAACATAACTGTGTCCTTCTAAGAAGTCAATTCTATTTAGTATGCAAAAAAAGTGATCCATATTTTTACATTTTCTGGAAACTAATTAGCCCTAGAATTTATTAAGTACTTCTGTGTGTGACAGTACTGGGCTTTGGAAATATAGCTACAAATCCTAGCAAAAAAATAGTCCCTCCTTCATTATATTCTTTTTTTTTTTTTTTAGGTTTTTTTGCAAGGCAAATGGGGTTAAGTGGCTTGCCCAAGGCCACACAGCTAGGTAATTATTAAGTGTCTGAGACCAGATTTGAACTCAGGTACTCCTGACTCTAGGGCCGGTGCTCTATCCACTGTGCCACCTAGCCACCCCCCTCATTATATTCTAATGGTATAACATACATAAAGGAAGCTGAAAGGAGTTATGGAATTGGGGAGGGAAGGGAAGGGAAGGGAAGAAAAGTAGAGTGGGTCGCTTAACTGAGAAAGTCCAGAATGCAGCCTGAAGACCTGGCTGGCTTGGGAGATTCAGGGCAGAGCCTTCCCAGAGCCTGGAGAGGACACAGAGATTCCAGTTCTAAAATGAGTCTCCAGCATGAAGTCTCTATGGCAGAGAGAGCCTGAAGGTTGTGCTTCACTTGGGTTCAGTGCCTTTTGATATATTCTATCATTGGGATTTTGAAATAACAGCATTTTTTTTTCTAGTTCAGTATTTTTTTTTGGGGGGGTGGCAACCTTTTAAATTAATACATACTATATAAAGTGATGCTTAAGAGGAAAATTATATCATTGTTCTGAATTGCTTAAAAAAACTTTTTTGGGCAATCTGTGAGAAATAGAACAACTAAAATTAAATGGGATTTCCTCACTTGAAATAATTTTTCTCATATCACACTGTTAAGTTGTTTTCAGTCACAGCTTACTCTTTATCATCCCACTTGGGATTTTCTTGTGTTTGCCATCTTTTTCCACCTCATTTATAGCTGAGGAACTAAGACAAACTCATCAGGAAGATGAGTATTGATCACTTTCTCTTTCTGTTTCTGGTTTTGCATAGCACTTTTTACCTGGCTCTTCCTGATCACTTGTTCTTAGTCTCCGTTTTTGGATGGAGCAGCCAGGTGGTGCAGTGGAAAATCATTTTATATTTCTTATGTCTGCTGTATGGTTATCTTTGTTATGTCTGAGTTTTTTCCTTCCAAAATAAAAGCTTCTTTAGGGAAAGGACTGTTTTCACTTTCATCTTTAATCTTTACTCAGTGACCAGCATCATAACAGGTACATACTTATATTAATGCAAATATTAGAATGGCAGAATAACTATACAGGTTGAGTTAGTCTATCTCTGGTCTTCATATTTCTTGATTACCCTTGTCTTTTATATTTGTGATAATACTTAGGTATTATTAGCACATTATGCTGGAATTTTAGATATTCATTTGATAATTTTCCTTCTAAGTGATACATGTTATAATTATATTAGAGATTTAAATATCGCAGACATACTATCATTCAAAATATTAGTATAGCTAATTTGAGTTTTAATATCCTTTCACTAGGTTGTTAGAGATTGTTTGGACTAAATCCTTTTACAATGAGTATCTGAATTGAATTGTATACCATTTACTATATTTTTGGAGTTGAACTGTAAAGTTGCCTTTAAGGAATATCCATACTGTGGAGAAAATTATATATAATTATAAAGTATAATAAACTTTATCTTTCAGTATTTTGTTAAACATTCTTAGATGGAGTCTAAGATGGGCATATATAATAACTTAATTTCATGTTCTTGAGTATTTCTAAATCTTAGCTTGAGCTATCCTGTTGGTGCCCTGGGATTGGATTGGGGAAGTGGGAAATGGAATTCATCCCTAAAGTCTTTACTGGAATATTTTAATATAGGGGTTTCCTAGCCCCTATTCACCCTAACTTTTTCTGTATCTATAAACTACCCTCATAACTTAGTGATTTGGGTGGAAAGGACTTAACTCTGTTCCCTGTAGGCCCCTCTCACACACAGAAAGGGATTATTAGACAAAGTCTTGGTGATTGCCTTGTGCCAGAGCTCTTGTTGAGCACTCTTCCTCACATACTATCAAATGAACAATCAAAAAAATTACTTCTTGCTAGAGGAAATTAGAGGAAAAAGGATTAGATAAGAATTTCTTTTACTTCTGATTGTTATGAATTTACAACTAGTGGGGCTTCAGGAGGGATACTCAGTTCCTCTCAGTACTATTTGTCATTTGTGTACTCCATAGAAAATTCCCTGGTTGTAAAACCAAAAGATGGGCATCTGATCTTATTCTTACTATCTGGTGGCCTAGGGCAAGTCAAAGTTACTTAGACCTGTTTCTAAAGGAAAGAATAATAATGATGAAAAAGTATTTATCATGCTGTTAGAGTAGATGACTTCTAAAAGGATCCTCTGAACACTGTAGGGAACCAAAACCTCAAAGTCTATTTCCTTAAGAACAGGATCCCTTTATGGAGGTTGTCTTAGGCCTTTGTATTGCAGCAAAACTTTTCAAACTATTTTATAACTTGAGGTATTTGCTTTTGAGAGATTTTTCTTCCTGTGTTGGAGGATGACATTTGGCTAATTTTTTAAATAATCTTTTAAAAATTTTGTAGGCATTACTGTCTGTACATGACACTGTGGCCCAAAAGAATTATGATCCTGTTTTACCTCCTATGCCTGAAGATATTGATGATGAGGAAGATTCAGTAAAAATAATCAGACTGGTCAAAAACAGAGAACCACTGGTAAGTTTATTGTAATTATTCTTACTCAGAATTTATTAGTGAGATTTAAACAGAGCTCATAGAAAAGTCTGGTTTAAAGGTGGTTATCTTATTTTAACTTAATGTCACTGTTTTTTTCTTTAGAACTAATTCAAAATAGTTGTTTCACATTTCTGCACTACTTCAAAGGTTGCAAACCATTTTCCTCACAACAACTTCATGAAATAAATGGTACAAGTTGTAATATCCCTATTTTTATTGATGAAGATACAAGCCTAGTAAGCATCTTTGACTCCCTCGGACTCATTCAGCTAAGGATAGTTTGAAATAGGGGAAACTGGAACCTATATAATCTCTTGATTCCCAGAGAAACGTCCTTTAGGCTAAAACCAGTCATTTTGTGATTATTATTGTGAGTTTTAGAAAATCAAGCTTAATAAGGTGTCATATCATTGTTTATGTATACTGGATGTTTTTATAGTTTAGTGATCTATTTTTAATAGATCTACAGATCGTGATCAAAAGAAATGTAGTAAATTGGGAAACCATCTTTATAACTAATGATTCTGACAAAGGACTCATTTCTAAAATATACAGAGAACTGAGTCATATTTTTAAAACAAAAAACCATTCCCCAACTGACAAATGGTCAAAGGATATGCAAAGGCAATTTACGGTGAGGAGATCAAAGCAATCCATAGCCATATGAAAAATTGCTTTAAATCATTAATTATTAGAGAAATACAAATTAAAGCTTCTCTGAGGTACCACCTCATACCTCTCAGATTGGTCAATATGACCAGAAAGGATAATGATCATTGTTGGAAGGGTTGTGGGAAATCTGGGACACTGTTACACTGTTGGTGGAGCTGTGAACTCATCCAACCTTTCTGGAGAGAAATTTGGAACTACGCCCAACAAAAATGTGCATACCCTTTGACCCAGCAATACCACTACTGGGTCTATACCCTGAAGAGATGATGAAAAAGCATAAAAATATCACTTGTACAAAAATATTCATAGCAGCCCTGTTTGTGGTGACAAAGAATTGGAAATCAAGTAAATGTCCTTCAATTGGGGAATGGCTTAGCAAACTGTGGTATATGTATGTCATGGAACATTATTGTTCTATTAGAAACCAGGAGGGACGGGAATTCAGGGAAGCCTGGAGGGATTTGCATGAGCTGATGCTGAGTGAGATGAGCAGAACCAGAAAAACACTGCACACCCTAATAGCAACAGGGGGTGATGATCAACCTTGAAATACTCGCTCATTCCATCAGTGCAACAATCGGGAACAATTTTGGGCTGTCTGCAAAGGAGAGTGCCATCTGTATCCAGATAAAGAGTCATGGAGTTTGAACAAAGTTCAAGGACTATTCCTTTTAATTTAGGGGGGAAAAAAACCCAGATAGCTTATTGTCTGATGTTGTTATCTCTTAGACTTTTTGTCTCTTCCTTAAGGGTATGATTTCTCTCTCATCACAGTCAATTTGGATCAGTGTACAACATGGAAACAAAGTAAAGACCTGTCAGATTGATTTCCGTGGGGGGGGAGGGGAGTAAGATGGGGGGGAAAATTGTAAAACTCAAATAATATCTTTAATAAAAAAAATGATCTACAGATCTCTCTAAAGATCTAATTATCTTTTATCCTCTACCATGATATTTAATGTCACCAATTAGATTGTTCTTTAATGTTATTGAGTTTACTATTTTTTTTAAAGTACATTTATTTTATTATTAAGATAATTGTAGACAATACAAAGTTTTGGAAAGTCTGGAAAGTAATAGTGAAAGAATGTATAGGGGATAGTCAATAAGAATAGGTTAAAGGATAAATTAGTAAGTAGGGATAATTATTTTTTGTTAGGGACATAGGGTTAGAATGGGGAAGCGTACTAAGTAAAGATATTAAGGAGATAATTTTAACTAATAGGATTAAATTAGGAGTTATTAACAAATTTTATAATTAATTTTTATCCCCTATTAACTGAAGAAATATATTATTTGACTAGCTTTGAGTGAATGACCTCTCATGGAGGTGATATTAATAAAGAAAAATTATATAATAGGCTTACCACTGGCTATATATTTAAAATGGGCCAAATGTTGATCCATTTCCAAAATTTTATGAAAGGCACAAATTTATCCAAACAATTAAGAACGTACTACAGATGTAGATTAACTTATACTGTAATGGATCCATTTTGTATGATTAAGAGATGCAGAAAGCATGAAGGAAACACAGAAAAATACTCCACCTTTCAACTAGTAATGTAATCTATGATTCCAAATATATCTGCACATTTAGTCCAGAGATTTTGTAAATCTCCCTTGATTTAACAGAGGTAACTTTAGAAAGATAACAGTTAAAATGCAGTGATCTACTATTAGATGAGACAAACCGTCTGATAAAGATAGGGATACAAAAGCAGTTAAGAAAGTTAGTATTTTAAATTCAAAAATAAATATGAGTGGTGATGTAATCAGTAAACTAGAAATAACTGGAAATGAAACTGTAAGTAGGAAATTAATAACAGTACTTCAAATTATAAAGCACTGCATAGTAATTCCATCAATCCATGATTAACCATGTTTCACAATGAGTAGATTAAAACTTTTAACTATGTAAAATAGTTAAATACATTTTATCAAGTGTGAAAAAGAATTTAAATATAATTTGAGCCATGTTCAATGCAGAAGAAACTACTCAGTTGCAGAAACGATATAGAACTTCATCCATGTCCTTATCGGGGTGTAACTTAATAGACCTCCTTCCGTATGCCAGATTAACAGAGTAACATTGCAGGAATAATTTTAAAAAATTATTCCTGCCCTGAACCACTCCTTCTCTACTTATGCATATTAATACTGAAGCATGACATTCCTACTGGCTCATTTTGTGATAGCCCAGTAGATGCCACAGCCCCATAAATTTTTAACAACAGTAGAATTGGTAATATGTGCTCCAACAAGGACAAAACTAGGGTATAATTTGTACAATTGGAAATTAATGTCCTAACATATATGGGTAATTTGATCATAGTTGCTGACACCTCTGTTCCCTAACTAAAGTATTAGTTGCCATGTGGGCAAGACTGCACTCTAACAGGACTGTGTTGATGGATGATTAGAAGAAGAAATGCTTTGCATATGATTCAAAATACAAAATCAGGGAATCTTAATTATGGCTGAGGAAAACTCCTGGTATTCTTATCTTGGAATCCCATTCTACTCCCAAATTCTGCAAAAGACGTAATCCCTAATATGACTACACACTTAGAACTTTTGGACAAGTCTCAATTGCCTCTTCTGCAGAAAATAGATGCATCCTAAGAATAATATCCCCTTAAGAGTACTTTCACACACTTGGACAGAACAATTTAAAAAACCAAGATAAGGTTAAACCTTTCCCACAAAGACAGTTTTGAGCCCCTGGAATTCCCCTATAAAATGGGAAAGATAACCCTGCTACCACTAGATGTGGCAGTAGATATCTTAGGTGGCTTATGGAGGAATGCTTCTAGCATCAACCTGTCTGGGTGACTGCCCTGTCCTTTTATTTATTTATTATTTATTTTTGCAAGGCAGTGGGGTTAAGTGACTTGCCCAAGGTCACACATCTAGGTAATTATTAAGTCTCTGAGGCTGACTCCAGGGCCAGTGTTCTATCCACTGTGCCTCCTAGCTGCCCTCCTGTCCTTTATTGATACAGTGAGGAACAGAATTAAACTTCACCCCTCAACCAGAAGTTCTGGCCACTTATTCAAATGACCTTGGAAGGAGAGTTCATAAAAGGTTACAGTAAGTTCTCATCTCAATCTAGCAACCGGTAGCCTCCTGATTGTCAGCTAAAATCTCTATAGAGTGTCTTGGCTTTATTGTTGAATGAAGATCTGTAGGCCCTAGAAGGAGTAGAGAGGAATTTGAAATAGATACTAAAATATTATTCTTAACAACAGCTGGTCAACAAATCTGATCAGGGAAATTTTTTTTTTTTAATGAAGGAGGGCTCTTTTACCCAATCTGCAGACTGGCAGTTCATTCCAGAACCGGGCTAAACCTGTGTCCCATTAAATGGGATCTGGAGATTTGTCTCTGGAAACAAAACATTGTCATTGATATCGAGCCTTAAATGAAACATTGCCATACATTCTCTACCTCTGTAGTGCTCAGCTGAGTGGGGGGTTATTTCCCAACAGCATGAGCAATCAAATTGCCAGAAGAAAACTGAGATCCAGGTAAATGCAATAATTTCAGGCCTAGGAGAGATAGTAAGAACTGTACCACCATCAGAGTTGTTTACCATACTCTTTGAAAATAGATATTCTTCTTTTCAAACAGCCAGGGCTGTCAAAATTCAGGAATTCCTTTAGCAAAAGTACAAAGACCTTTTAATTTTTTTAACCTATAACATAATTATATAGATTTGTAGGACTGAGCATATATTTGCTACTGGAAAATGTTTTCTTTTTGCTTTTTTATATAGGAGCAAACATAGGGAAGAGTTCAAAGTTAAGAATATAGTGAAAATGGGTGGCTAGGTGGCGCAGCGGATAGAGCACCGGCCCTGGAGTCAGGAATACCTGAGTTCAAATCCAGCCTCAGACACTTAATAATTATCTAGCTGTGTGGGCTTGGGCAAGCTACTTAACCCCATTGCCTAGCAAAAACTTTAAAAAAAAGTATAGTGAAAATTCTGGAAACAAGCAAAGAATGCAGTAGGCAAAAAAATTTGCAAAAAAAGTACAAATTTACAAATAGGCAAATTATTTGTAATGTTTTTTCATCTGGCCCTTTGGCATTTAAAAAAATACAGTTGAAAAGGAATAATTGTCTTCTTAATTATTGTAACTACATAGGACATAATTGTCCACCAAAGAATATAAAATGTATCTGTGGAAAGAGATGGACTCATAGAGAAATAGCGAACCAAACAAAAATATATGGGAAACAAGATGGATCAACCTATGATGTATTCATTGTAATGTCTACTGCATTGTAATGCAGTAGACAACTCCACTGTTTCACAGTGTTCAATTCTCACTGTTATAGCATTTGGGAAAGATCTGTTACTTACCAGGCTACTAATAATATACATCTTAACCTAGAGCAGGGGTTCTTAATCTTTTTTAATGTCGTTGTACCTCTTTGGCAGTCTAACAAAGCCCATGGATCCCTTAATTATTTTTTTGAATGTATAAGATAAGATTTATATCATTGTAATGGAAACCAGTTATAAAATTTTTTTTAACAATATATTGCCAGTTAAACCTGGATTCTTGGCCTCGAGCCACGATCATAAGATTTTTAAACTGGGAAGGATTCACAGGATAGTTCAACCCTCTCTTTTAACAAATGATAAAACAACCAGGGACACAAAGGTAGTAGGAACCCTGGTTTTCTTCTCCAAATCAATGGTTTGTACCATGTCAAATAGTTAAAAATTCAATTCGTTTGAAAATTCAATGGTATCTGCTCCTTTAGGAAACTTATACTAAGGGGAAGCACATTATTCAGATTAAGTAATCATATATACATATATATATATATAAACACACAGAAAACACATGTGTATGTATGTTATACGTATATATATACATATGTACACACACAGACTTAATAGTCTCTGATAGTAAGAACTGTATACACACACACACACACACACACACACGACAAATAGAAAATTATGTGGGAAGAGAACATTAGCAATTGGGAGGATGAAGAAAGTCCTTGTAGAGGAGAATAGTACCTGAGCAGAATCTTGTAGATGAACTTTCTGAGTATGGAGGGCTACCTGTGTAGAGGCATAAGAGCAGAACTAAAATGGAAGCAAATAGACCATTTTGGCCTAAACAGTGTGGGAATGAGAGGGGAAATTGGTATCAAAATAGAGGAAGGAGCCCTATGGTGAAGCCCATATATAAAAAATATTAATTCATTCATTACTTAAGATTTCATTTATTCAGTTTCATTACTCAAGAAAAATTAGTTTTAAAATATTTTTAAATTATTAAAACACTGGTTAGCACATTTTAAGAAAAAATATATTAATAAGGAAACAGTCTTTCTAAAAAGATTTTATTTACTTTGAATTTTACAATTTTTCCCCTAATCTTGTTTCCCTCCCCCCACCCCCACAGAAGGCAGTCTGTTAGTCTTTACATTGTTTCCATGGTATACATTGATCTAAGTGAATGTGATGAGAGAAATCATATCCTTAAGGAAGGAAAATAAAGTATAAGAGTAAAACTACATGATAAGATAACAGTTTTTCTTTTTTCTAAGTTAAAGGTAATAGTCTTTGCACTTCGTTCAAACTCCACAATTCTTTCTCTGGATACAAATGGTATTCTCCATTACAGATAGCTCAAAATTGTCCCTGATTGTTGCACTGATGGAATGAACAAGTCCATCAAGTTTGATCATCACCCCCATGTTGCTGTTAGGGTGTACAGTATTTTTCTGGTTCTGCTCATCTCACTCAGCCTAGACTTCCCTGAATTCCCATCCCTCCTGGTTTCTAATAGAACAATAGTGTTCCATGACATACATATACCACGGTTTGCTAAGCCATTCCCCAACTGAAGAACATTTACTTGATTTCCAATTCTTTGCCACCACAAACAGGGCTGTTATGAATATTTTTGTACAAGTGATGTTTTTACCTTTTTTTATAATCTCTTCATAGTATAGACCCAGTAGTGATATTGATGGATTATTTTTGTTGCCCTTTGGGCATAGTTCCAAACTGCTCTCCAGAAAGGTTGGATGAGTTCACAGCTCCAGATTTCCCACATCCCTTTCAACATTTATCATTGCCCTTTCTGGTCACATTGACCAGTCTGAGAGGTGTGAGGTGGTACCTCAGACATGCTTTAATTTGCATTTCTCTAAAAAGTAATGATTTAGAGCAGTTTTTCATATGACTATGGATTGCTTTGGTTCCTCAACTGTAAATTGCCTTTGACCATTTCTCAGTTGGGGAATGGCTTGGTTTTTTTTGAAAATTTGACTCAGTTCTCTGTATATTTTAGAAATGAGTCCTTTGTCAGAAATACTAGTTGTAAAAATTATTTCCCAATTCACAGTTCTTTTGATCTTGGTGACAGTGGTTTTGTCTGTGCAAAACCTTTTTAATTTAATGTAATTGAAATCATCTAGTTTGATTTATGTTCTCCATCTCTTCCTTGGTCATAAACTACTTCCCTTTCCATAGATCTGACAGGTAAACTATTCCTTGTTCTCCTAATTTGAACAAGCAATATTATTAAATGTCAAGCATGTACTAGGCATTTTGAGAATTCAAAGGCAAATGGAACAATTCATGTTTTTGAAATATTTTCTTTCCATCAGGGAGTGTCTATATACTTATACACATGCATGTGTGTATGTGTGTGTGTGTATATGTATGTATAGAGACTGTACAAATGCAAAATATATACAATGTAGATTAGAAGGAACCACACTAACAGATGAGAGGGCATCAAGAAAGGCTTTAGCAATGATCAAAAGTTATACTTTAAATAATATTTTTATGCTCTCATTAAAGAATACTGATACTTGAACTTTCTTATTAATTCAGTTGTGACCTTTGAGAATTACTCAGCTCTCAAATGATTTACATAGCAAGTGATTTGTCCATATTAATGGACATGAATTAAGCATTTGAGTATGAGTTCATAGGAAGTTAAAATGGATCTTATATATTATCAAATTCAAACCTTTCTGGTTTTACAAATGAAGAAACATGTCCAATGAGGTTAAGTGATTTGCCTGTTATACCACAATTTAGTAGTAACAGAACAGGGGCAGCTAAGTGGCATAGTGGATCGAGCACTGGCCCTGAAGTCAGAAGTACCTAAGTTCAAATTCAGCTTCAGACATTTAATAATTACCTAGTTGTAGGCCTTGGGCAAGCCACTTAGCCCCATTTGCCTTGCAAAAACCTTAAAAAAAAAGAAAAGAAAAAAGTAGTAACAGAACAGAGTTAGAATCTGCACCTCTAAGTAGGATAAAGTTCTTTTGACTCAAAAGGATTTAATTCTATTATGTTATAGTACTTTTGATTCAATTATCCACCATGAATAAATAACTAAATTACAGAAGGGTCCTATACATAGATGTTCTATTCCAGCTTTTCCATTTTATAGCTGAAAAATAGGATAAAGAAGTTCAGGGACTTTTCTAGGGACATACACTAGGTTAATAGTAGAACTGAGGCTAGAATCCAGGTCTCCAGTTTTCCAAACTTGCATTATTTCTTCTAAATCATTTAGACACCCCCTGAATGAAATGACTAAAATATGGTATCTCAGGGAAAGTATTTTATTTTATTTTTGTTTTATTTTTTATTTTTTGTTAAGGCAAACAGGGTTAAGTGGCTTGCCCAAGGTCACACAGCTAGGTAATTATTAAGTGTCTGAGCCCACATTTGAACCCATGTACTCCTGACTCTGGGGCCAGTGCTTTATCCATTACGCCACCTAGCCGCCCCCTCAGGGAAAGTATTTTAAGACTTGTACTTCAAATTGCATGTCCATTGTCTGCAGGAATTCATTGAGTATTTGGGACAAATTTGATATTTTTTACTTTACATAACAGTTTTCTATTTTCCTATTTTTTAAAAAAAGAATAAAAGGTTTGTAACTATATGAAAAGTAGAGAAATTAAACTTCTAATTCACTGAACTTGACCTTTCTTGTAAATTTAGACAATAAAGTCACTGAAACTAAGGACTTTGTTTTCTATATTTCCTCTCAGTGATTGACAAAATATTGAGTACGTAGTTAAGTATGTATGGTGAGAGCAAGCAATCTGTATGGAATGCTCATATAAAAGAGTTTGCCTTGGCAAAAAGAAGAGCCACCCCTTTATTTGAAACAAGAATAAAGGAGATAATGACAGAAGGCATCTGGTTGATGAGATGGGGTGGAAGGGATAAGAGAGAACTCAAGGCAATGGAGTCTGTTTTATTTTCAGTGAAATGAAATACTTTAAGAGAGTGGAAAGAGAAGGGAGCTATGGGAAGTTTGCAAACGAAAAGATTTGGGAAAATTGTGTAGTAAATGGGATAGTGAATGAGTTAATTTTAGGGATCTATAAAAAGGTTTGCTTTGCTTCAGTGAGAGATCAGTTGAGATTATGTAATAAATATAATTTTGTAGTGGACCCAGTCAGCACAATTTTATAGTCTTCTCCAGCAACTTTCAACAGCATAAGATAGACGCAAAGGCAGTAGATGGTGGGAGTAATTAAGTCTGAGGCTTTGCAGGGTAAGCTATAAGAGGACAAGAGACTCAAGAAAAGAAGCCAGTATATAGTTGAACTGATTTACTAAAGGGGCATGATCATGAAAGGAAGAGAGTCTAGTCGTCATAGGAGTGATGGCCTGGGTAACATCTGAGGGTCAAAGAACTGAATGTCATGATGATGATGAAAGCTGAGTTGGGGTTGCAAGGCAGAGGAAGAGGTGAAATAACAATAGATTGTGATTTCAAAAGAGAATTTTAGAGTTAATGCATATGGAAATATGGTACATTTGTAGGATGATAGCATGATCAAAGATTTGGCCATCTCTGTATGTAGCTTGAGGTGGGGTGGAGGAATAGGACATGTTCAATGAATTAGTTGAGGAATTGGGATGTTAATGTTTTTGAGGAAGTATCAGTGTAAGAGGAAAGAATGACCATGAGGCAGGTACTAAACTCACTGAAGATGGTAAGAGCATGTTCTAGTTTGTCAAGATCTTTAAGTGCCTCATACTCATCTGACATATTAGCTTTTATGTCTGGGATACCATTTATAGGATAGTGCTTATACTTGTTAAAGATCTCTATAAATCACTTCAGATTTAAGTCCACTGTACTACCAACATCAGAATAAGTAGATTTTTTATTTCATGCTGATTTGAATCCAGATTAAATTGTTGATCTAAGGAAAAGCATCTCATTTGCTTTTTTAAATTTGGTTTTGATGTTTAAGAATATCTAACATTCATATAGTCCCTTAAGGTTTGCAAAGTGCTTTACAGAGGATATTTAATTTGAGCTTCACAACACTCTGGTAAAGAAAGGTGCTATAGTTATCTCCAAATTATAGAGGAGGAAACAGACTGAGAAAATTTGAAAGACTGGGTAATAAGTGGTTGAGGGAGGATTTGAACTCAGGTCTTCAAGACTACAAATCCAGTGATCTGTACTGCAATAACAAACTGCCTGCCAACTTGTTATCTTAGTATTAATGTAGTCAAACTTTTGCCAGAAATAAATTCCATAGAAATATATTCCACCTATACAAATATGTCTACTAGAAGAGTCAGGCTAGTTCTTTTATGTTTCATTATACCTGTTTTTTAATTATAGAAATGTGATTATTGGCAAATTCTAGAAAAATCCCACTTTCTACTATGGTGTGAATTCTACCCCACCTAAAGGGCAGTATTTCAGGACTGTGATGCAATGAGGGACGACTTTTCCAAACTCTTGCTGGTTTCTTGGATGCCTTTTCAAGAGTTCCTTGCCAAAAAATAACTGCTAATATGTGTTGTTCTTGCAGCCCAGTAGTTCCATTTGTTAGCCTGTGAGCATCCAGACTTTGCCTTTGCTCCATAAAAAAAGAATGTTGAAAAACCTGCTTTATGATACTTTCCCTACCTCATGCCAGAAAATTAGAATACTCCTATGCCCACTAGGAAGTTGCTTGGTCCTAAAGCATAAGGTACTGGATAATATTTCCACTTGTGTATTTTGGCCTAAGAAAAGACATATGAGTTAACTCATCTGTCATGTCTATTTTATTATCATCATCTGAATTTGAGTATTCTCTAAAATGGATAGTGTAGTGTTATGATAAAAGCTCCAGGCTAAAGAGTCAAGTACATTGTACTAGTCTGGACTTTGCCATTAATTTACTTTGTGATCTGATATATCCCCATCCATAAATTATTCTATGAATAGGAATATGAATAACATCACCCATCCTTATAATACCATGAGAACATCTTGAGGATAAAACTTTTTATAATGTGACCTTATTTGGCCACCTCATTAGCTCTAGTGCCTCTCACCTGCACTATTATAGTAAGCAACTTCTTGCTTCAAGTCTCTTCTCTCAAATTCATCTTTGAGATAATTATTCCTCTAGCACAACTCTGAATTTAACTCCCCACTGTCCAAAAAGGATAATTTTGGCAATTTAAGGTCTTCATAGATTCACTCCTATCTATCTACCTTTCCCTTGATTCCACATTACTCCCCGCCATTCTCTCTGCATTCCAATCATACCCACCTATATGGTCCTTGTACAACACATCCCATCTCTATGCCTTTATATATAATATAATGTCTCCATGTTTAGATGTTCACAGCATGTCATTTCATTCCAAAGAATTTTAGCCCCTCAAGGGCAAAGTTCAAATTTTGGTTTTTGTATTGCTGCCATCTAGCACAAAGCTAAGTAAGCATTTAATGCTTTTTGATTATTAAGGCCAATCATGGCCTCATCAAAACAGCTCATGCCAGTCTAATTTTATTACCTTTTTTTTGACATTGTTATTATAGTGAAAAAGCAGGGGGAAAACTTCATATAATCTGTAAAGTATTTGACGGAATCTCCAATCCCAATCTTATGCTAAATGATAATATAGATATATGAATTCAGAACAAGTTTTAGTTTAGATCCAAGAATTAAGTCATTAATGGTTCCATGTCAATTTGGAAGCATGTCTCCAGTAAATTACCCTAGAGAACTGTATTGCTTCTTGTATAGTTTATGATTTGTATCAATGATTTGGATAAAGGTGGAGATGATATGCTTTTCAAATGTACAGACACTGTATAACTTAGAAAACTAATAACCTGTATACTATTGTCTGGTTTTATCAAAATCTTAGCAGCCTAGAAATTTGGTAAGTTTTAATAAGATGAAATTTTAAAGGAGGTTTTAAAAAATATTTATTACAAATATTAAACACTTTTTGAATTTCAAACTCACTCTGTCCTTCCTGCTTCTTCTCCATGAATAACGAAAGCAAGCAATATATCAGTTTATTTTTATATATATAGTGTGTGTATGTGTATATATATACAATATAATATATGTATCATATACACATATCACATATGTATATTATATGTAATTATGTGTGTAATATATATGCACATACATATATATATATATATGTATGTATATATAGTATTGCAGAACATAATTCCAAAATAGCCATATTGCCAAAAAAAGGAAGCAGCATCAAGAAACTAAGAAAATGAAAAAAGTATGCTTCAATCTTCACTCATTTGATGAATCTCTTCTCTTTCTGGAGATAGATAGCATTTTTCATCAAGAACCTTTTGGAGTTATTTTGTATCATTGCATTGATCAGAGTAGCTAAGTCTTTCACAATAGATTAATGTTAGAATGTTTTCATTATTGTGCACATTGTTCTCTTAGTTTTTCTCATTTCATTTTCCTCACTTCATATCAATCTTCCCAAGGTTTTTCGGAAATCACTCCTTATCATTTCTTCTAGAATAACAGTACTGCCTCACAATCGTATATATCACAATTGTCTAGCCATTTTCCAATTGATGAGCATCCCCTCCATTTCCTGTTCTTTACCACCACAAAAGGGCTACTAGAAATATTTTTCTATTTCATTGTTCTTCCTTTTTTAAAAAAAATTAATTTATTTAAGGCATTGGGGTTAAGCAACATGCCCAGGATCACACAGCTAGGAAATTATTAAGGGTCTGAGGACAGATTTGAACTCAGGCCCTCCTGACTCCAGGGCCTGTGCTTTATCCACTGTGCCACCTAACTACCCCTACTTCCTTTTTCTTTGATATCTTTGGTATACAGACCTACTAGTGGTATTGCTGGGTCAAAGGTCAAAGGCAAGCATTTGAATTTCTGATAGCTGTGAGATGGTACCTCAGAGCTGTTTTAATTATCATTTCTCTAATCAAAAGTGATTAAAAGCATTTTAATATGACTTTAGATAGCTTTGATTTCTTCTGAAAACTAACTGTTCATATCCTTTGACCATTTATCAATTAGAAATGATTTAGTCTTCAGAAGTATTTGGTGTTCTGGTCAAACAAAATAAAATAAACTTGGAAGAAGATCACTGGAAAATAGACCAGATAAGCAAAAAACAGTCTATCATTATCAAATTAAATTGCTTAGTGAAAGACTTCTTTTTTTTTAAAGTTTTAATTTTATTTATTTATTTTGAATTTTACAACTTTTTTCCCCTAATCTTCTTCCCCCCTCCCCACAGAAGGCAGTCTGTTCGTCTACATTATTTCATGGTGCACTGATCTAAGTTGAATATAGTGAGAGAGAAATCATATCCTTAAGGAAGAAAAATAAGAGATAGCAAAATTACATAATAAGATAATGGGTTTTTTTCCTAAATTGAAGGTAATAGTCTTTGATCTTTGTTTCAACTCCACAATTCTTTCTCTAGATATAGATGGTATTCTCCATTGCAGTACCCCCAGATTGTGCCTGATTGTTGTACTGATGAAATGAGCAAATCCATCAAGGTTGATCATCACCCCCGTGTCGCTGTTAGGGTGTACAATGTTCTTCTGGTTCTGCTCATCTTGCTCAGCATCAGTTCATGCAAATCTTTGCAGGCTTCCCTGAATTTCCATCCCTCCTGGTTTCTAATAGAACAATGGTGTTCCTTCACATACATATACCATAATTTTTATTAAGCCATTCCCCAGCTGATGAACATTCACTCAATTTGCAATTCTTTGCCTCAAGAATTCTTTTCTTGGGAAATAATTTGGCAAAAATTTGGTTAAGCCAGTGACTTCTTTGATATGAATCAAAAAGTTCAAAATGGATACATTACCTTCAATTTAAGGTCATACCATGAAAAATTGGAGAGTCAAGTACATTTCACAACTCTGGTTACTTTTCTCAAATAAATGGTAGAAGAAATCCTAAAATATGAGAGAAATTTGATTACATAAAAGTCATAAGTTTTTGAAGAAATAAAATTACAATAGAATAAGGTGAGCAAAAATCAAATTTCATCTATAAAAGCCTAACATATAAATATATATAATTAATTGACACAAATAAATAGCACTAATATCTTCATTATCTAGTGGATAAGTAGGGATCAAAGAAAGTGAAGTTTTCATAAGAATTGTAATTTTTTTTCAGAAAGTTTTTGAGTTTTACAATTTTTCCCTTATTCTTGTTTCCCTCCCCCCACCCCCACAGAAGATAGTCTGTTTAGTCTTTACATTGTTTCCATGGTATATGATGATCCAAGTTGAATGTGATGAGAGAGAAATCATATCCTCAAGGAAGAAAAATAAAGTCTAAGAGATAGTAATATTACATAATAAGATAACAGTTTTTTCCCCCCTAAATTGAAGGTAATAGTCTTTGATCTTTGTTCAAACTCCACAATTCTGTCTCTGGATACAGATGGTATTCTCCATTGCAGATATCCCAAAATTGTGCCTGATTGTTATACTGATGAAATGAGCAAATCCATCAAGGTTGATCATCACTCCTATGTTGCTGTTAGGGTGTACAATGTTTTTCTGGTTCTGTTCATCTCACTCAGCATCAGTTCATGCAAATCCTTCCAGGCTTCTCTGAATTCCCACTCCTCCTGTTTTCTAGTAGAACAATAGTGTTCCATGACACTATTTGTGTGTTTGTTAAGTCATTCCCCAATTGAAGGACATTCACCTAATTTCCAGTTCTTTGCCACCACAAACAGGGTTGCTATGAATATTTTTGTACAAATGATCTTTTACCCTTTTTCATGATCTCTTCATGGTATAGACCCAGTAATGGTATTGCTGGATCAAAGGGTTTGCACATTTTTGTTGCCTTTTGGACATAATTCCAAATTGCTCTCCAGAAAGGTTGGAAAGAATTGTATATTTTAAATAACCACATGAAATCACATTGTCCAAATCACTAATGCTAAAAAACAGAAATTAAAACAACTTTCTACATCATTCAACTCAAATTGGCCAAGATGACAAAAGAAGGTAATAGGGGAATAGTGTTCTTCTGTTCATAGAAATCTTTAAAATGGTTCAACTACTCTGCCAGCTTCAGTCATTCAAGAAAGGAAGCCTATTTGTCAGTGTCCTTTGATCCAGCAATTTTACCACTGATTATATAATCCAAGGAAATCACAAACAGAAACAAAAGTCTAATGTATACCAATATATTAAACGTAACGCTCAAAGAACGAAAAATAAATTGAGTGTCCAGTGACTGGGAATGACCTAAAAAAGATATTATTGTGTCATAAGAAGTCATAAATGGGAATTCAAAGTAACATGGGAATATTTATGATTTAATACTGAACAAAATAGGCAAAATTAGGGGGGAAATACACAGTGACCTCAATGCTATAAATAGATTACCAACCAAATAAAAATTTACCTCTACCGAGTAATTGAAAAGCCAGTGAAAGTCTAGGAAAGCAGAGAGCAATACTTTTACCCTCACCCTATCTCACATCAAGGAGGCAGAAGTTTACCAGAAAGAATTTTGTATCCTTTTTTAAGATGTAACCAATGATAGGGAGGTTTTTCTTTATTATTTTTTTTTCACAAGAGAAAGCTTCAGTCTGGGTGACGGAGGGCTTGAAATAGGAGTGATACAAAGATGAAAAGAATAAAATGTATTTTAAAAGGTATAAACACAATAGAAGTATAAAAATGTTTATAATAATTGTAGATTAAAAGAATATCTACAAATTGATTTTATAAATTCAGAAGATGGATTTAAGAGATGTAAGATTTCAGTATTAGTGGTCATGCCATATAAAATTAATGTCATAATTATCAAACTATTAATAACATAACATTCATATCTTTGATGTAGAGTTTAATTTTTCTTTACATTCATTTAGATTTTTCTATATAAATGAATTCATTTTTAATTATTTTTGTTTTTCCCTTCCCTGTTTATTTTGGATTGTTTTTAGGGAGCCACAATTAAGAAGGATGAGCATACTGGAGCAGTCGTTGTAGCTCGAATTATGAGAGGAGGAGCTGCAGATAGAAGTGGTAAGAGTTCATATAAGTGAAACAAAGGCAAAGCATATAATTTTATTTGTAGCATCTACATAATCTATCTTTGTAATTAGTGTACTTAATCAAGGCAATAACAATTGAATTGTGGAAATGATTTAGGAGTCCTTTTAAACCAGATCACATTCATGTCTTTTTCTTGTGTTGCATATTCTCAAACTGTATACAAATAAAGGATGAGCAACACTCAAAAAACTTAAAACTCTTTGTGAAGTCATCCCAAGTGTGTGAGGCAGCATGCATTTTTGCCTCATAGTAGGAAACCTTAGGGTCAAATATTAAGGCTGCCATTATCTCTCTAACCTTGGTTAACTTTGTGGGTCTGTTTCCTATCTGTAAAATGGTGGTGCTATACGACAAGCTCTGACATTCTCTAATTCCTTAAATATTTCTGTATTTCTGGAAATTAGGTTTTTTACAAAATCAAATATATGAAGAATACAATCTTTTTATATCCTTTAAGAGAGGGAGGGAATTATAGTGACTTATAGTTGACTTAAAACAAGGTACAATTTTATCATTTCTACCTCTGCATTTCTGTTCTGTTCTTACTTGAGATAAAAATATTATTTTTTTATATCCTTTTTAGATTTTGAGTTCCATATTCTTTTATATCTTTCTTCCATCTACTAAAAGGGCAAATATACCAATTATACATGTAAAATCATAAAAGCATGTTTCCATATTAGTCATAATACACACACACACACACACACACACACACACACAAAACACCAAAAGTGAGAAAATAATACTTCAATTTGTTCTCAGAATATATCAGTTCTCTCTCTGGAGGTGAATGATGTTTTTTCTTCATGCATCCTTTGAAACTGTCTTGGATCATTTTATTGATCAGAGTAGCCAAGTCTTTCACAGTTGATTATCATTACAAAATTGCTGTTACTGTGCACAGTGATCTTCCAGTTTTGCTCACGTCACTGCGCATCACTGTTCATATAGTTCTTGCTGTGTTTTTCTAAAATCATCTCCTTGTTTTTCCTAGCACAGTAGTACTCCATTACCATTATATGCCACAACTTGCTCAGTCTATCCCTAATTGATGAGCATTACCTCCATTTCCAATTCTTTGTTACCACAAAAAAGCTGCTATAAATAGTTTTATACATATAGATCCTTTTCTTTAATCTTTGGGGTGTAGCTCTAGAAGTAGCATTATTGTATCAGAGTATGCACAGTTTATAGCTCTTTGAATATAGCTCCAAGTTGTTCTGTGGAATGGTTGGACAATTTACTACTTGATTTGGAGTTCTTTAATATATCTATTTTTTCCTTATTCCCTTCAGCATTTCTTCATTTCTGTCGAATGTGAGGTGGTACCTCAGAGCTAGTTTAATTTACCAGTAGAAATTTCAATCATTTTTTTCATATGAACTATAGACAATTTTGATTCCTGCTTCTAAAAACTACTTCTTCATATCCTTTGACTATTATCAATTGGGGACTGGCTCCTATTTTTATAAATTTGACTCAGTTACCTGTACCTATATATTTGAGAAATAAGGCCTTTATCAGAGAAACTTGTTGTGTAAACAACATAGTACCATTAAGCAAAATGTAGTTTTCCTGCTTATGTCTTTTAATTACCTATTTTTACTTTTAATTTGTCTGAGATCACAATTTCTATCTCTAGGTTTTTTACTTCAGCTAAAATACACTAGAATCTGCTCCAGCCCATTCTTTTTAACTCTTTTTTTTAAGGGTTTGGGTTTTTTTTGCAAGGCAAATTGGGTTAAGTGGCTTGCCCAAGGCCCCACAGCTAGGAATTATTAAGTGTCTGAGACCAGATTTGAACCCAGGTACTTTTGACTTCAGGGCCGGTGCTTTATCCACTGCGCCACCTAGCCACCCCTCTTTGTAACTCTTTGTGGGTCTGTGTCTTTTATAGGCAAACATTTTATTAGATTGTTTTCTGTTTCTGTAAGAGTAAACATAATCCCCCCTCCCCCCACAAAAATAAAAAAAAACCTCACAAGAATTAAAGTGAAAGAAAGAGTAAAAAAATGTGCTTCACTCTGTGTTCCAATACCATCAGCTCTGTCTCTGAGGTGGATCACATTCTTTATCATAAGTCCATCAGAGAAGTTACTTCCACAGTTGATGTTGCTGACTAAACTGTTGATTTGGTTTTCATGTTTTTCCTGCATCTCTCTCATTTCCTTTCCCAAGTTTTCGTCTACCTCCCTTACTTGATTTTCAAAATCTTTTTTGAGCTCTTTTTTTAGCCCAGCTTCTATATTTCTTGGAGGATTTAGATGCAGAAGCTGGAACTTTCTCATCTTCTGATTGTGTGTTTTGATCCTCCATGGGACCAAAGTAATTGTCTATGGTCAGGTTCCTTTTTTCCGTTTATTCATTTCCCCAGCCTGTGCCTGGTTTGGGGTGCTTCCCAAGCTTTTGAGTATTATTGGGACACCCCCACAAGGACCTCAGTTTGTTCATGGTCTTATAGGAGGCTCTAACTGCTCTCCTGCCTGTTCTGTAGTCTGTGGATAGCAATAGGGGGCCCCCAGACTTCCACCAGGCTCTGAATATGAACAAAGCACAAGAGTCCTGTCCCAGCGCCCTAGGAGAGACTTTGACAGTCTCTCCCTCACCCCCTTACCTTCCGTGGACTGAACACTCTGAGAGCAGCTGCCCAGTGGCTCTGTGCGCCTGCCTCCCTTTCCTGGGATCTGGGCTGTCCTGAGGGCTGCAACTGCGCTGAGAACCATGCTGGTTCCCCCTCACTCTGGCAGAGGTTTCTCCACTGATCTTCCAAGTTGTTCTTAGTGTTCACTGGGTTGCCTGGTCAGGAAACTGCTTCTGCTGCTGGGAGCCAGCACTCCCCATGATCCAGGTGTCTAGGAACAACAGCCCGGAAGCCTGGAGCTCCTTTGCTCTGGCTGCGCTGCCACCCCATCCACCCCCATGGAACAGAGCTTTTCCACAATTTTCCAGGTTACCTTGGCTAGAGGATTGTTTCAATGGATCTTTCTGTGGGTTCTGTCTCTTGAAACTTTAGTTAGAGCCATAATTTTGAGGGTTTTTTTTGGAATAATTTTGAGTGAGCTCCTAGGAAAGGCTGTTCTCAAGCTGCCTTCTTGGCTCCGCCCAGGAAAAGCTTCAGTTAGGTTGTTTTCTAGTCCATTCTACTTTCTATTTCCATTTTATGAATTAGTTCATCCCATTCACATTCAAATTCACAATTTTGATTATTGACAATTTCCCTCATCTCATTTTTTTCTGATTATCTTTCTCTTTATCCTGTCCCTCCTCAAAAGTCTATTTTTGCTATTGACCAACTGATTCTCTTAATCCCCCTTTTTTTATTCTCCCTTCCAATCTCTTAATCCCTCACCCTCCTATTTTCCCATTGAGTAGGATAGATTTCTGTATCCAAATTGCCTTAATAGTACAAGTATTGGGGCAGCTAGGTGGCATAATGGATAGAGCACCAGCCATGGAGTCAGGAGTAGCTGAGTTCAAACCCGACCTCAGACACTTAATAATATTTGCCTAGATGTGTGACTTTGGGCAAGTCACTTAACCCCATTGCCTTAAATAAATAAAGTTTTTTTTAAAAAAAGTTACAAGTATCTTCCTATATAGGAATGTAAATTGTTTAACTATATTGAGTTCCTAATTATTACTCTTTCATGTTTATCTTTTCATGCTTTTCAGGTCTTTGGTTTGAATATCAAATTTTTTATTCAAGTATCAGGAATGCTTGGAAGCCCCTCTGTTTTATTTTTTTCCCTCTGAAGCAATATACTCAATTGCTAGGTATATGATTGTTGGTTATAATAATCTCTTTTACCATTCAGAATACTATATTACAAACCCTCTGCTTCTTTAAAAGGGTAGCTCTTAAATCTTATGTTATCCTGATTTTGGCTCCACAGTATTTGAATTATTTCTTTCTGGTTGCTTACAATATTTTCTCCTTGATGTAGGAGTTCTGAAATATTCCTGGGACTTTTCATTTAGGGATCTCTTGTAAGGAGTTGATCAGTGTATTCTTTCCATTTTTTAGTTCCTATGGAACTCAGCAATATGGGGTAGTTTTCTCTTACAGTTTCTCAAAAGATTTACTGTTTTCTTTAATGAGTTATTCTCCATTTAACCTATTCTGTTTTTAAAGGATTTCTTTTTTTTTTTAGTGAATTTTGTGCCTATTAGGCTGGTTCTATTTTCCAAGATAGTATTTTCTCCATTTTTTGTGCCTCTTTTACTAAGTTGTTTCCCCTTTTCATAATTTTCTTATATTGGTCTCATTTCTTTTCCTACTTTTCCTTCTACTACCTTTCTCTTTAACTCTTCTAGGAATTAGTCTTTGAGGTTTTGGTTATAGCTATTTTCACATAGTTGTCTTTTAAGTTTATCTTGACCTTCTCAACCATCAAACTAGCTTTTTATCTTTTTTTAATAGAAATTTTCATTTATTTTTTCCAATTATATGCTTTGGCAATTTTTCAACATTCGGCCATTTGCAAATTTATGAATTAAAAATTTTTCTAATACCTGCCCTTCCTTTCCTCCTCCCCTTGGTGGCAAACATTCTGATAAAAGTCATACATGTTCATTTTTGTTTTACATATTTACATATTAGTTATTTTTTAAGAGAGAGATTACAAATAAGGGTAAAGAAAGAAAACCATAAGAAGGAAAAACATAGAAGTTTTAAAAAAGTGACCATTGTGTGCATTCAGATTCCATTTTTTTCTGCATATGGATAGCATTTTCCACAGGAAGTCTTCCAGGGCTGTCCTAGTTCTCTGAGAAGCTGCATCCATCATAGGTGATTATTGCACAATGTTGTTATTAATGTATACAATGTTTTCTTGGTTCTGCTCCCTTCACTCAGCATCAGTTAATATAATTCTTTCCATCCTTCTCTGAAATCTTAACTACTCATCATTTCTTACAGAACAGTAGTACTCCATCACATGTATATACCACAACTTGTTCAACCATTCCCCAATTGATGGAGAATTTCCAATTCTTTGCTACTACAAAAAAGAACTGCTATAAATATTTTGAAACATGTGGAACTTTCCCCTTGTTTTATGATTTCTTCTGGATATAGGCCTGGATTACTGGATCAAACAGTATGATTGGTTTTTATTGATCTTTGAGTATAGTTCCAGATTGTTCTCCAGAATGGCTGAGTCATTCAAATTTTCCTATATCCTCTTCAATATTAGTCATTTTACATTTTTTTTGTTGTCTTAGCCATCTGATAGGTGTGAGATGGTACTTCAAAACTGTTTTAATTTGCATTTTTCTAATCAATAATGATTTGGAGTGTTATTTCATATGAATATGGATAGTTTTCATTTCTTCATCTGAAAACTGCCTATTCATATTCTTTGACCATTTATCAATGAGGGATTGAGTTGTCATCTTATAATTTGATTTTTATCGAATATCAAATTTATCAGAAATGATTCCTCTGTTAGAACACCAGCTGTGAAAATGGTTTCCAGTTTTCTGTTTTCCTTCTTATCTTTTCTGCATTGGTTTTATTAGTGCAAAATATTTTTAATTTAATGTAGTCAAAATCATCCATTTTGCAATCTATAATGTTCTCTATTTCTTGATTGATCATAAATTTCTCCCTTTTCCATAGAATCGACAGTTAAGAGTATTTCTTGTTCTGTTCTTCTAATTGGTCTTGTCTAAATCATATGCCCACATCATAGTAGCTTTTTATGGTCAAATTCTTTTTTTGTTGCTTCCTCATTTTTCCAGTCTTTTTCTTCATTGAGAACTTTAATGTTAAAAGTGGAGCTCTACTCACCTGACATTGGGGAAGTACTACCCCAAGTTTCTGACTCTTTTGCACTACTGTTTTCTTTCTGGGAGTTACAAGTTTTTGGGAGAATTGTGATCACTGCTTTTTACCTAGAAAGGGTTTTTGTTTTCCCCTGTAGCCACAAACACAACATTCCTCTTGACCTTTGAACTGTGATTGGGTCTTTGGAGCTGTTCGTGCTAATGATAGCCACCTATAAATCTTTAGGAATGCTAGAATGACCAGTCAGCAACAGCTATGGCCACTGCCTCTTTTTGTTCAGTTATCTGTCCCCCATTTCTTTTTCTGGGCAGAGAGCTCCTGATGCTGCTATTGCTGCTTCTGCTACTGCTGTTGCTGCTACTACAGGCACCTCCAAGGCCCCTCTCTGGCACTCCTGCCATGCTCTGGGCCCATGCCCACTCTGCTGCTACAGAATCTCCTTTGGACCTCCTTAGGCTGTAAAAAATGTCTCCTTTTGATCCATTGTTGGATCTGTCCTTTCAAAATTTGATTTGAAGGGACTGTTGGGAGAGTTCAGCTGGATCCCAGTCTTGTGTGCCACCATCTAGGAGCCCTGAGGTATACTTTTTTTGAATCTGGATTAGTATAGAGGATTCTGATTGTTGCGTAATTGCTTAGTACTTTTTTTGTGTATGTGTTTCTTTTCTAGTTGGTCCCTTTTACTTTTTTTTATTTTTTTTTTTATTTTTTTTGCAAGGCAAATGGGGTTAAGTGGCTTGCCCAAGGCCACACAGCTAGGTGATTATTGAGTGTCTGAGACCAGATTTGAACCCAGGTACTCCTGACTCCAGGGCCAGTGCTTTATCCACTGTGCCACCTAGCTGCCCCCCCTTTACTTTTTGATGAGTTATATTTTTTTTCCAGTTAGTCGATTTTACTTTTTTGATGAGTTACATTTCTTTTCCAGTTGATCATTTTTAAAGAAGTAGTTTTCCTTTTCCATTTGATCAGTTTTGTTTTAAAGGAGTTGATTTCTTTTTCTATTTAGCCAATTTTACTATTAAAGACATTGTTTTCTTCATTCAATTTTTTCATAATTCTCCTGCATAACTCATTTCTTTTTTCCATTTTTCTTCTTCTTTGATTTTTAAAATCCTTTTTGAACTTTTCTAAGAGGTCTTTTTGGATTTGAGACCAGTTCATTAGCCCTTTTGAGGCTACACATGTAGACATTTTTGTCACTGCTCTTCTCTTCTGAGATAGCAGTTTTATATCAGAATAGTAACTTAGGGTTAGCACTCTTTGTTTTTTTCTTCACTTTGGTAATTGAGCTCTGCTTCTCAGGTACAGGGAGTGTAGTTCAGAACTTCTTGTGCTGGGGCTGAGGATCTGTTCCCTGGTTTACCACTTGCCTAAGGCTTTGCTTATGGTGAGTCAGATGCTGGCAGTTTCACTGGTATTCCTGGGGTCAATCTTACAATCTGGGGTTGTGATCCTTGCTGTTGACCTACTGTACCACTTTCCTGCTGAGCCCAGAACCTTAGCTTTTCTGTGGCTAAGAACCTCTCACTGGCTTCCCAGCTCTTTTGCCTTTGCTAGGCTATTCCCTTTTTTACACATTTGGGAATGACCTTTTCTGAAGTTCCTCCACAGTATCTTTAGTTGAGAACTCGTTTCATTCTGGCTTTTTTGTGGGTTACCCAGCTTTTGGGGTCTGTTTAGAGGCTTTATTAAAAGTTTGTAGTTGTTTTTTTTAGTTCCTGGAGCTTCCTCCCTTTGCACACTACCATTTTGACTCCCCCTTTCAGTTCCTTATCTGTTTTACTCTACATTTTATTATAACCAAATTGGTGATTTCTAGGTCTTATTCATGTTGGTGATGAACTCAGGGAAGTAAATGGAATTCCAGTAGAAGATAAGACACCTGAGGAAATAATACAGATTTTGGTAAGTATTAAAATTATTTTTAAATTGTAGTAGAAATTCTTAATAGAAATTCTTTTTGATTGAAATTAGATTCACTTGATGTGTTTAACACTGTGGTGTTATGCAAGCTCATACCTTAATTTATGATTTTTATTTTTATCTAAACTTGTGAAGACTCCTTTAGAAATTTCATGAAATTGAAACTTTTTTAATGAATTTTGAAAATTCTGTGAATCAAATAACTCTTTAAAGTTCTTTTATATAAGTACTCTGAAGCACCTGCCGAATTTGTAGTGCTTTTTTCCCCTTGGGAATTATAAATCATTTTGGCTAATTTCTCACCATTGATGATATTGTTATATCTTTTAATTCAATGAGATTTAATTTAATTATATATTTTAATTTTTATATCTTTTAATTCAATGAGATTTAATCACAGAAAGTAGTAAGTTACTTTTTTTATTATGAGACATATAGTTGGTGTTTGTTAGCAAACTTTTGTCGATTTTTTTCAACTGTAGTGAGACTTTGCTTGATTTACAAGCTATTTTCTTATGCTCAAAAAAACTATCTTTCATGTAACTTCCCTGTTGCATTCAAAAATATCTGCTAGACTGTTTATCCACCCTTAGTATTCATTCTCTTATATGGTGAGAATGTTTTATGAATTATAAGAATTAAAAAGTAATCATTCAAATACTAATACATGTGAAATAGTAGAAATAGATGAGGTGATATGATTAATGTTGGGGGGGTTACATTTTTTAAGTCTTTAATATTTTTCCTAGTTATAAAAAGTTTTTAGAGAAATAAGTTTCCTCATTATGGCATAACTGAGTGTTAAAGCTCCAAAGTTATTAAATCGTAGCTCTATTTGTGTAATACTACTGTTTCATTCTCCTTTTTCATCAGGCTCAGTCTCAGGGAGCAATTACATTTAAAATTATACCAAGCATCAAAGAGGATGTACCATCTAAAGAAGGCAAGGTAATCACTACCTGCATCTGGGTGCGGGGGTCTTTTCTTATTAACAGTAATATATTCAATATGGGACGTTACTTTATTTGAGGAGCAAATCTGCAGCTTGACTTGTTTATATTTTTTCTTAGTATATTCTGACTTCAATATCAGAGTAAGAACAATATGACCAATTTAATGCATTTAGTACTGATATTTATTTCAAATAATATTCAAATGAAATATTCTGTCTGTTAACAGATGTATATCAAAGCCCTATTTGACTATGATCCTTATGAGGATAAAGCAATTCCATGTAAAGAAGCTGGGCTTTCTTTCAAAAAGGGAGATATCCTACAGATTATGAGCCAGGATGATGCAACCTGGTGGCAAGCCAAACATGAAGGTGATTCAAATCCTCGAGCAGGCTTGATTCCTTCAAAACATTTCCAGGAAAGGTGAGCTACTGAGGGACACTATTGTTTTTCTTATTCTAAGCCCTATTGTGTTCCTAGAAATATAGTTTGTCGTAGTTGGAGTAACTTGTTAACTCGTCAGAGTTTTTATTCTAAACTCAGAAACCATTTCTAGGATCTTGGGTCCTCAATTTGAACATCTTTTCTTTTGGAACTTGGATTTTTTTTTTTTTTTTATGTTTTTGCAAAGCAAATGGGATTAAGTGGCTTGCCCAAGGCCACACAGCTAGGTAATTATTAAGTGTTAGAGGCTGGATTTGAACCCAGGTACTCCTGACTCCAGGGCCGGTATTTTATCCACTGCACCACCTAGCCACTCGGAACTTGGATTTTCTTAATTTGATATCTATATATAATGACTCAGAGTGATAGACTAGTCCTAATCCATTTGGAAGAATACAGAAACATGTGGGAAAATAGCACATCATTGCACGAACTGTAGTAGTAAATGCTACAGTTTTTGTCCTCTTAATCAAGCTGGTAATCTTGTGACTTTTATTATTCAACTTGGAGGATTTGTGTTATTTTTATTATTTGCAATTACTGATGGATTGTTTCAAAAAATATATATAATCTGATCCTATGCTGTTTATTAATCGTTGATCTACAGAAAATCAATGAGGTACTTCCTGCGCCAAAATGTCAGAATAAGGAAAGAACTCTCTTAAAGTCCTCCCAAATTCCAATCCAAACAAGTAGAAAACCACTTCTGAATTGGTCCAGGAACAGGGAAGCAGCTTACTAGCCCAACAGGAAAGATCTGTCTCATTGGGGTGGGAGAGGGGAGCAAGGTCCAAGCTAGGTCAGCTTCACAGCCCAGGGCTCCAAGCCTGGGGCAATCCACCAGTGAGGCCCCTGCTTTTTATAAGCCAGCAGCTGCTAGGCAAGTCGAAGCACAGCAAGTGCCCCCTCCCTCCAGGGAAAAAAACACTCCACCCCAGCACAAACCACCAGCCGGTTCTTGACCCCATTGCTTGACCAAGCAACAGGACTGGCCAATAGCAAGACCCACCCTTAGGAACCATCATCAGAGAGACTGTTTCCATATCAGGCAACAGCTATGTCCCACACTAAGGAAAAGGTCTCACACCCTCCGTACAAGGCAGAAAGGAAGGGAAGCCTATCCTTCATAGAAAGAAAGCAACTAAGCCCTGGATCCCAGTGAAAGCCAGTTGCAAGATCCCAGAGCCTAAGCACAAAAAACTTGGGACAGTGCAAGTCCAGAGCCCCTCTCTCTCACACAAACACCAAGTCACAAAAAAAAAAGGCAGAAAAAATGAGCAATAAATAAATTAAAACAGCTTAACTTCAGAATGTTATTATGGTGATAGGGAGGGTCAAGGTATAAACTTTGAAGGGGACAGAATGGCTACACAAAATGCCTCAAAGGAAAAGGTTATTTGGGCCCAAAAAGACTTTCTGGAAGATGGTAAATAGGATTATAAAAAGCAAATTACAGAAGTAGAAGAAAAATGGGGGGATGAGAGTAATGCAAGAGAATCATGAAAAAAAGCATCAACAGCAAGTTATACCAAGATTTACTGAGGTAAAGAACTCTCTAAAAAATAGAATTGTTGGGGCGACTAGGTGGTACAATGGATAGAGCACCAGCCCTGGAGTCAGGAGTACCTGAGTTCAAATCTGGCCTAAGACATTTAGCTAGCTGTATGGCCTTGGGCAAGCCACTTAACCCCCAATGCCTTGCAAAAACTAAAAAAAAAAAAAAAAAAAAAAAAAAAGAATTGTCCATATGGAAAAAGAAAAACTCACTGCAGAAAATTTCTTAAAATTTAAAAATGAAAAAGTGGGAACTAATGACTCCTTGAGACATCATGATAAAACAAAATCCATGGTTTTCATTGGAAAAACAGCTGACCTAGAAAATAGTTCCAGGATAGTTAATACAAGAATTATTGTATAATCAAGAAACTAAAAGCCTGAACCATATCTCTTAAGAAATTATCAAAGAAAATTGCCTTGATATATTAGAACTAGAGAGCAACAGAAGTTGAAAGAAGGCATTGGACCAAAATACATGCCCAAAAGAGATTCCAAAATGAAAACTCCAAGGAACATCACAGCCAAGTTCCAGAATTCACAGTTCAAATAGAAAGTATTGCAAGCAACCAAAAAGAAACAACTTAAATAATTGTGGTACAGTCAGGATCACACAAGATTTTTGATTTAAAGATTTAAAGGATCAGAGGGCTTAGAATATGATATACAGGAGAGCAAAGGAATTAGGATGCAAACCAAGAATCGCTTACCCAGCAAAATCAAATATAATCTTCTAGGGAGAAAAATAAACATTTAATGAAATAGAGGATTTTAAAGCATTTCTTTTTTAAAAAAAATTTTCCAAATCTGTGTAAAGATAATCTTTAACATTCATTTTTGTAATTTTTCTCTCTTCCACTTTTTCCTCTGCCCTAATATAACAAGTAATTTTATTTGTTTGGGTTTTTTTTTTGTTTGTTTTTAGTTTTTGCAAGGCAATGGGATTAAGTGGCTTGCCCATGGCCATACAGCTAGGTAAGTGTCTTAGGCCAGATTTGAACTCAGGTACTCCTGACTCCAGGGCTGGTGCTCTATCCACTGTACCACCTAGCCACCCCAGCAAGTAATTTATTATAGGTTATATATGTATAATTATATTATACATATTTCAATTTTAGTCAGTTTTAGTGAAAGAAAAATCAAAACAAAAAGGGAAAACCATAGAAAGAAAAAAAGCAAAAAACAAGTTAAAAAGGTGAAAATATAATGCTTTGGTATACACTCAGAATCCATAGTTCTTTTTTGGATGTAGTCAGCATTTTTCATCACTGGTCTTTTAGAATTATATTTGATTGCTGTATTGCTAAGTCTGTCTTAGATGATCATTGCATATTATTAAGATGTACAGTGTTCTCCATTCAATTTAGATCAAGGTATAGCATGGAAACAATGTAAAGACTATCAGACTGCATTCTATGTGTGTGTGTGGGGGGAGCGAGATTGGGGGGAAAATTGCAAACCCCAAATGTAAATAAGTAAATAAAGCCTGGGGAAAAAAGAAAATAAAGCATCTCTCACTTTACACGTACTTTACTTTTGAAGGAATCAAATGCTGCCTTCTTAGAAATGGATAAACTTTCCTGCTGGTAAACCTGTGAAATTCTTGTTTTTTCATTTAGCAACTTCTCTATTTCCCCATCATTTTCATCAAACCAGTCTTGATGTTTGCAGGTCTTCTTACCCAGATGAGCAAATGCAGTGCTATACACCAGATATCTAAAGTTGCCCACTCTTTTTCTGCTCCTATTACCAACTGAATGTTGACTCCCACCAAGTTAGCAACAAATTATTTCCACTCAGAGAGACTAATCTCTTGACATTAATTTTTCTAGTATTCATCTTGCCTTGCGGTTGCTACTTTGGTTGATTATGAATATTTAGCTTAAAGAGAATGAGTCTGTGATCAGTCCAGCACTCTGCACTACACATTTTCTTTGTCGCTGTCTGTCTCTTCTCCTTACAATTTTACATTCACCAAATTGTGTAGTATCTAAAGTTTTGAAGAAGTTAAATGAATTACAGTAAATCCATAATAAAACTATACACGTTGGGGAGTTCAACATTACTCTAAAGAAGAAAGAAGTTAAGTAGGTGAATAAAATTCTGGAAAAGTATTAGATATAATATACTTCTAGAGAAATTTGAATGGAAATAGAAAAGAATATACCTTTTTTCTCAACATACATGGCACCTATATAGAAATAGGCCATGTATTATGGTATAAAAACCTTACAACCAAAGGCAGTAAAGCATTTTTAATAAATTCATTACTTTTCAATGATATTGCAATTAAAATTGCATTCAGCAATAGACAATGGAAAGAGATTAAAAATTAATTTAAAATTAAATAATCGAATCCTAAAAAACAAGTGGGTCAAAGAAGAAATCATAGAAACAATTGAAAATGTCATTTAATAGGACAGGCAGCTGATACAGTGAGTGGATAGAGCACTGATTCTGGCGTAAGGGAGGACCTGAGTTCAAATCCAGTCTCAGACACTTGATACTTAATAGTTGTGTGACCTTGGGCAAGCCACTTAACCCCATTTACCTTCCCAAAAAACCCTAAAAAAAAACTATAAACTATTTGAAAATGCAGGCAAAATGAGTCTTACCAAATTTTTTTCTGTCTCAAGTATGGTGCTGTTAGCCAAACCTAGAATAAACCATTTTCCTTAATGAACATTGATAACAAAATTTTAAAATTTCTTGCAAAGAGATTGTAACACTGTGATCAAGAGGGATTTATACTAGGAAAACAGGCAATGGATTCAATATTAAGAAAATTATCGACATGATTAATTCTGATTTCTATTGGTTTTATTATTTATATAATTATCTCTATGCTGAAAAAATCTTTGACAAAACATGGCACCCATTCCTATTAAAAACACCACAGAACATGGGAATAAATGAAACTTACCTTAAAATGATAAGATATATGTATATGTGTATATGTGTGTGTGTGTGTGTGTGTGTGTGTGTGTGTGTGTGTGTGTGTGTGTGTATATATATATATATATATTGGCAAGCTCTCTGTAATGGTGGTAAGCTCAAAGCCTTCCTAGTACAATCAAGAGTGAAGTAAGGATTTCTATTTTCACCTTTTTTATTTGATATTGTCCTAGAAATGTTAGCTAGAGCAGTAAGAGAAGAAAGAGAAATTTAGTGGAATTAGAATTGAAGAAGCAAAAAATTTTATGCAAATGTTAAGATGTTACACTTAGAAAATTATAGAGAATCAACTAAACTTGAAATAATTAACAACTTTATTATGGTTGCAGGATACAAAACAAACACACATAAATAACAAAATGCATCCAGAAGAGTAAAAGCTCAATGATATCAATGGAGTCCCAAATTGTATAATAGAGTCAAAATTATCTGGCACTGGTTAAGAAACAGAGTAGTGGATCAGTGGAACAGATTAGGTACAAATTGCATTATAGTAAAAAACCATAATCTAGTATATGATATATCTAAAGATCCAGCCTTTTGGAATAAAAACTCATTTCACAAAACTTACTGGGAAAACTGTAAAACTGTATGGCAGAAACTAGATCTAGACCAATATATTACTCTATATACCAAGTTAAGGTTAAAATGGGTTACATGATTTATATCTAAAGTGTGATATCGTAAGCAAATTAATTGGATTTCCTTCTCTTACCCTCTTTTCTCTTTCACACTTGGAGTTGGCTAGAATCCCACAAGAAAGTAAAGATTGAGGGGGTGGGGTGCAGTAAAGATGAAAAAAGGAATCCTGCTTGTTTTTGTGGTTCAAGATTCATTCAAAACCACGTATTGTGTCCACTAAGCAATAAGGTACAGAACATTGTCCTGAAATGAACTCAGTTCTCCCTTATTTTACAGAAGTGGAATAAAAATGAAAATGTTAATATTAATAAGAAAAAAGAAAGAAAATGAACAGTTTATTTATATTTCTGTCCTCATTTCCAGGAGATTTGCACTAAGACAACCAGAAGTGTTAGTTCCGCCCCTCAAAGTTTCTAACCGGAAATCATGTAAGTTTGTTAATGGGGGGGGGGGGAAAGGAAAACTACTCATTTATTTCTTACTTTTAAAACAAATTCTTATACCATCAAGAGATACTTTACCTTTTGAAGAGCTTTTGAATTATCTGTTTTTCAGTTGTGGAATTCACTTTTGAGAGTACTTATTTAAACCTGTTTTTAAAGTATTTTGTAAGTGATAATAGTAGTAAGAGAGAGTGGTAGGTCAAGAAAAAAATGCGCTTCTCAGAATAACTCAAAATGGTAGTTTTTGTTTAAATAAATTTAAAAGTTTTTATCCATGGTCTGAATTTTAGTGTTTTAAAAATACAGATTTTTATTTATGAATATTAGTACAATATTCTATAACAATACATTAGAAAAAATTTCTAAGCCCTAGGAATCTTAAGAAAATAAATTTTACACCTAATTTTCTTACTAATTGTGTCCAACTTGTTTACTATTCCTAATTATACTGAGCACTCCTTACATCACATCCAGCTAGCAATCACTCCATCAAAAGGATACTATTGTAGTTAAAAAAAAATCATAATGAAGTGTTGTAGAAAGGGCTGGATTTGGGGTCCCAGGTAAGTGATGTCTAATCCTTTTTCAAACTATCTGTGTGTCCTTGAGCTAGTCATCTTTTTTGCACTTTCTGTATCTTTATCCATAAAATGAGAAAGTTAGACTTGAATCTCCAAGGCCATTCACAAATACAAATCTACTATTTTATGATCTTAGAATCAGTGAAAGTTCCTGGTAAAAGGTATAGATTATGCTTCTCTTCATTCCCAAATCCTATACTATTCTGTTCAGACCTGAAGCCCTAGATCTTTGTTTCGTTATAGTAGTTACATATTTTGAGATGAAATAAATGAACAAATGGAGATATATTCTTTGCCCAGAAATTTTGTACTTATATCTATCTTAAATTTTGTCGATTTTTCACTTCTGATATCTTCTGTCATTTATAAAGAGGTATATAGTAAAGGGAGCTCAGAATAAGACAGAATTAAGTTATCTGCCCTTAAAATATAAATCTCACAAATGAAAAGGATTCAACATTGAATCACTAATTTGAAAGTCTGTTTGTCCCTGCTAATCTAATCCAACAGAAAAGCACCATATATATTTTTACATCAGAAACATTTACTAGTTAGTTGAAAAAATTTCCTATTACTTTAGATTCAAACCTGCTTTATCTATTGAATAAAAACTGTTAAATTTTAGAAATAATTTCATATGTAGTATTCCATAAAATTGGTCATCAAGCAACCCCATTAATAAAATAGAAAAGAATTTTTTTTTAACATAATTATGTTTGGAATTGTCTTCCTTTCAGGGTCACAATATTTTTTGACCTTTTGAATCACATTGGAAAGCTCTTTTGGCATACTTGTCAGGCAGTAAGTTAAATCAAATAGCCAGGAAGTTTTAAGATTTTATCACCAGGAAATTTTAATGGGGCTGAGAGATTCTAAGTGTTGAATTGTTTTTGGTTTCTTGGTATTTTTGAGCTTGGTTTTTTAAATACCTGTTTTCATCTACAAGTAAAATACCATGAATCTAGAAATAAACAGAACTAAATTTGCTAATTTCCCCTAACATTCCCCAATCATTATAATGTATCAGTGTAATCCAGTTTATAAAAATAATCTGAAATATATTTATTTGGGGGGAGAAGAAGGGTCAGTAATGAAGGCTTTTGCACATGGTATATTAATCAGTTTCATCTTTTTTACTACTTGTTTTGCTACTAGAAATAAAGATTACTTGTTATTTCTCTGCCTCATTCTTGCTACCCTACTCCCTCTGATGTTCTAATAATTCTTTCTTGAAAACCATTTATGTTTTTTCTCAAATGATGTTCCCCTAGAGGACTCATTTATTATCAAATATAGATCTTATTTCTAATTCATCATTTGTCAAGATGAGCTTAGGTAAGTCTGTCAACATTTATTGAGTGTTCACTTTATACAGAACACTGAAAATATATCTGATTAAAATAA
Organism: Macrotis lagotis; assembly: GCF_037893015.1. Taxonomy (NCBI): domain Eukaryota; kingdom Metazoa; phylum Chordata; class Mammalia; order Peramelemorphia; family Peramelidae; genus Macrotis; species Macrotis lagotis. The sequence goes on along the minus strand of NC_133664.1, from coordinate 67,289,626 downwards.
TAAACATGTAAGAAAAATGATCTTATCCTAGATAAAATCTTATCCTAGAGCTGATAATCCTAGAGATTTCTTTTAGGTTTTGTTTTTTTTTTTTTTGCAAGGCAAAGGGGGTTAAGTGGCTTGCCCAAGGCCACACAGCTAGGTAATTATTAAGTGTCTGAGATCGTATTTGAACCCAGGTACTCCTGACTCCAGATCCAGTGCTTTATCCAATGCGCCACCTAGCTGCCCCAATCCTAGAGATTTTCTATGAAAGTCAATAAGAAAATCCCTTTAGAGTAGAATTCAAAATATTTGCTATGTTCCAAACTTCCTTGAAATTAAAAACTAAGAAAAAAACCCTGCTAAAATCTCTGCACTATTCACATAATTGATAGTAGTATTTAAAAGCATTTTATTTTTAAACTTTTTCAATTGGTATTGTATCTTCATGCAGCTCATGACCTTTCCTTAAATACTCTTACTTAATGTTCTCATATCCTTAAACAGGAATTGTTTTGCATTTTTAACAATTTTTGAGTTTTTAGCAGTAGATAATTTTATTATGTCCTTTTTATGCCTTCTTTTATTCCTACTTTCTAATTGGTATGTTGGTAGAAAAATGTCCTAATTGCATTCTCATTCTTCATAGAATATTTTTATTATGTTTGAATACTTAATTATTAGAATAGAATTCAAGATATCCTTAAATGACTTTATGAAATAATTGTTTGCAGGAATATAATTCTGTAATGTTTATGTCTCAGAGTTTTTGAAAAGTGAATTTGTAATGATAATCATGCTCATATCTTCATTTGGAAATTGAGGCCTAGCTTTCCCTGTGTATGTATGTATACATATTTACATTTTCCTGTGTGGATAAATTCAAATTAGCCAATGACATTAAAACTGAAATGCTATTTATGTGTAAAATGATAACGTCTTTTTTTTTTTAAATCTATACTAAATTCCATATAAATTGGCTATTTATAATGTGACTTAAAGGGGCCCAATTAATATCAACATCTAAGTAAAGAATAAAGAATGTCTAATCAGCTTGTTGTAGTATTGTTATATTTCCAGGTACTGTCATCTCTGCTATGGTTAATTTGGGTGGCTTACCTTTCAAATATTCAAATACAAGAATGCCCTTAGCAATTCTGTCTAACTGGAGGTGAAGCTGGATAAAAGTATGAAGTCAGTAAACTACAAATTGAATTCCTGTTGCTTCTTTTTGCCATTGTGCAAAAAGAATGAATGCAATTATGGAAATTATTCATTTGTACCTAGACAGTAGGCCGTTTACCCATCCCACTCCCCCCAGTCTTATTTGCAGTTTATCATGAATTCTTAAAATTAAAATAATCCCATATCTTAGAAATTTGTTCTTTGGTATTCCAGAGCACTTGAGTTTTTGGAGGAAGTAAAAATTCTGTGCTTAAAAAGAAAGGTATTTTCAAAAACATTTCTGCTCAAATTTTATTTCAGCTATTTAATGATAAATTCACCAGAGTTTAAATATATATGGACTTAAAGACACTGATGTAATAATATTCTTTGATAGGACCAGCTTATGGTCTATTATGTAAAAGAAATTACTTGTATTCTGTAGATGAATAAAATTATATCCGATGTCTCAAGTAGCATGTAGAACTCCTTCAAGATGGAAAACTTGGCAGCTCGTGTTCTGACCTTTATATAATTTAAAATACATCATGTATGATTGACTTTCTAAAGCTTATTTGTTTTTTACAGTTCACTTGTGTATATAAAACTACATATCATCTATCTTTTTAAAAAAGAAGCATTAATTTCTTTGATTATTTAGAAAATTCTCAAAATATTTTGTTTTTGCGTGTTGAATTTTAAGTATATCAGATGAGATAGCCTTATAAATATTGATTTTCTCTTATTGGTGTATACTTTGTATTTATGTGGTCTTCAAGAAGAAAAAATAGTTTCATAGGGTGTATGTTAAGCAGAAGACTACTGGATTTATTTATAATTTAGGTTGCATTTTAAGTAAAGAAAAATATAGAAATATAAATAATTAGAAAGAAATTTATAAACATGATCCCTAGAAAACATTTATTATGAATTGCTATTGCTAAATATAGTTCTTTTGCAATTGTAACAAATGCATCACCTTATTGACTTTATAAGTATTCAAAAACAAAAACATAAAATATATCTTATTTTAGTTTTGATTTAACCATATGTGATCGGCACCATATGGGTAAGAGGAAATATTTTACTGCAGCCAAATGGTGTTCATTCAAACAAGATGTAACCCAGTTTATCCAAAGACAAGCATTTTGTGGATGGAAGACCACATTCTGCCAACAAAAGAATTTAAACATTTAGTGAAAGAATGAATGTATTGTTCATGTTACCAATTTTTTGGAAGGCCAAGCATTTAAGAATAATATGAAGCAGGACTTTACAGCTTGTTGCAATAAGGTTTTTCAAGTTTAGACAGGTCCTTGCTGCCAGAATGTTGGCGTAAATTCATTTGTACCCTCACGCATTTTGTTAATTCACAAATAAATTATACCATTTAGAATATGGTGTCAAGTTTGTCTACTCACTATTTGATTTTTGTATTGCTGTTTCTTTCTGCATATATTTTTCTTTGAGAAGAAATATCCTCAATTAAATACATTCTGAGAAAACATTTGAGGGTGGGAGGAGATGGGCAGTCGAGTAACTAAGTTCACTGTTTCTACTAATAGTGTGCAAAAGGAAAGATTTCCCTAATTACATGTGCCGTCTCAGTGTTGTCGTTAACATTTGAAGATGCTGCTTCTGAGCCACTATCAGGGTATTTGCACTGCCATTCTCCCCACATGAAGTGGTTTAATTAGAGCCATACACTCAAAGTCCTATTTGTGACCAATGCCATATACATATGAAATAATTTATCAGGGTTTGCTGTATCTTCTGTAGCCATGAAATGCTTTGGATTTTTTTATTTGATTTAATTTTTATTATTTTAATTCGTTTTGCACTCTGAGAAACTAATTGACTCACATGGAAATTGAAACTTTAACCTTGACTTGTTTAGCATGACACTGACTATGTGGTCTATGTTGAAATGAGTGATCTTATATGCACAGACAGACGATAGAAACTTTAGAGGAAATTATCCCTCCACTGGCCAGTAATACCAGCTGTACTTTTCAACATGGAATAAAAATACTACAGTCATTGAAGTAAATTCTATGAATAAATGGCCTTTACTGTCTTGGCTGTCATGGATATTGGTTGACCAGCAAGGCCTTGATAGTGTCCATAAAGTTAAATAGTACTGTCAATTTCTTTCTTTTTATTGTCAACACTAATAATATAAATGTTATATAGTTATTATATTATGTCAAAGTAATATAAATTTTCCCCATGCAATAATGGATCAGTAGCCAGCACAATTTTAAACATAAGACATGAAAGACAAAAAAACCTGAAGACATAAAATGTATCATCATAAGAATTTATTAAATTAATGAATGGAAATATGACTTATATTAAAGACTTTAGACAAAAGCTTTACAGGTCTATTTACTTCCCAAGTGCATAGGAACTTTGGGTTCAAGGGCAGTTAAGAATGACTTTGTAAAACCACTTGGGATTTTCTTCATATTTTGGTTATGGGTTGTTTTTGTTTTGGGTTGTTTTTTTTTTTTTTTGGTTAACTGTTTTTAAGAGGCTTATGTGAGACCTCCCAATTTTCCATGATTAGAATTTTTTGTTTTCTCTTTTGAGTACTTGATTATCTCCTTGTCCATTTATGGTTTTAGAAACATTTGGGATCCATGGACAACTTCTATAACTGATCTAAGTCATCCATATTATTTCCCATAGATAGTTTTTAAAATCTAAGATTTAAAAGTGTTAAATATTTAAAAAAAAGCAAAAATCGAGTGTATCATATAGAGCATTAATTTGTCAAACTTGTGATATAGTAGAGTTGTTTGTTTTTATGTGACATGGTATATTTTTTCAGTACATTGGGATGTGTTCTATACATAGGATACATTTGTGTCTGTTGAAATATAATTTTACTATTAAAATAATTTCTAATTGCTATATCTTTTCTGATAAAATAAAGATATCTGTAATTTATTTGATGCTAAATCTTTGATATGAAATATAGCCTTTGAATACAACACTATCACTAAGAGAAAATAAAGATCTACTTTTTCATAATCTTTATTTTGGCACAATTTCCAGGAATGCTTAAAAATAAAAAGTGCATAACTTATTTGATTGAACATGCATATCTGTTTCTCCTTGCCTTTGTATCTGGAGTTTCTAACCTTCAAAATCCAATTCCATTTTTGTTCCAAAAGCTATTTTTTATGCTAATATAAAAGCTTAGTACTATCTAATAAAAGAAATAATCCAGTAGATTTAAGAACCCCATTGTATAATATTAAGTAATGGTAATTCATTTATGCTAGTTTGGATCCATCAGGAATCTTGACTAACTAATGAGGTTTATATTACCAAAAGAATGTACCCATTAGGCGTTACCATTTAATTCATTTTCACAAAAAGTTCATTTTTCTTCAGTCCATCACATGACGGTGCAATTGTCAGACAAAAAGAAGAGAACTTCAGTCTGACCTCCACTTATGTCCACATATGCCCTATGATAAGCTGTTGTCTCTAATGACCAAATCTGACTTCTGATCAACTCACATGTACCCCCTAATTAATTAGATGGTACCATTACTGCAGCTTAGTCAGAAGTCAAACTTGATTACTTAATTTTATTACTGATTTCGTTCTACTATCAGTAATTTGGGAATTGTTTTAGGCTACTGTATTTTGAACTGTCACCAGTACAAAAAAGTCAAACTGTTATAATAAAAATAATTATTTGCTTTTTGATCTATGGAATAACTTCTTAAAATATTTTGTTAAATATTTGAGATATTAAAAAATATTAAGAATTTCAGGTTTTGCATGTGTGTGTGTGTGTGTGTGTGTGTGTGTGTTTCTGTGACTTGGAGCAGTAAAAACTAGTAGAAAGAAAGTAATAGAAAGGTATGGATCCTCAATACCTTTATGACCTTAGCCAAGCAGTTAAGACTCTCTACTCCTATAATGCTTTTTGCTATTTTAATTTACAGAATATTTTATAATTTTACTACTTTAAATTCCTTATAATCAAAGTTGCCTACAGTAATGAATGGAATCGTATATCCTCTTTCATTGATAAACATTATAAAGAAGCCTTGTGAGTGCATCTCGTTAATTATTTCATTTCATTTCACTCTAATTCCATTACTTAATGGAATATGAAGCCTTGTGCTCTTAATTGCTAAATTGTATAGTCTTTTTCGATCGTGAAAAATTTTTTTTCTTTTTTGCCACATCTACATAAATTCAACCTATTTGTTGGATGATAAGAAAAATTTAAAACATTTATTTTCCTTTCTGGCTCTTCTAAGATGAGGAAACAATTGAGTGTGGTAGGTGCATTTTTTTTTTCTTGCTAGATATAACATCTTCATTCTTTAATTGTATTTCAGCACATTTAATCATTTCCTTCCCCTTTCTTTTTGTGCTTCTCAGAGGAAATTGAAGGTACATGTATAAAAGTTTCCCTGCATAGCTCAGTAATTTTATTTGGTGAACATGTGTTTGGGATTAAAATGAATATGGTTCAAAGTTTATAGGAGATTATTATGTTATACATACAAACCTTTTATATTGACTTTATAACACCAAGCATATTGAGGGTATACCCTTATGTTTTTTAAAAGAAGTTGAAAAAAGTTTCTACCTAAATCTTTTGTTCTGCATTTAAGGGAAAGCAATATGAAATATTGGTAGATATTTTGATGAATATTCACAAATGTTTCTTAATACAATAGGAATTTTGTTGCACTGATGCAGTGATCAGGAACATTTTTAAAAGCTAAATTAACAAATTTAATGTGTTAAGCAGTTTTATTTTTTCTGTCCCTATTCACTAGATTATTGATAAAGGTTTTTTGTAGATTATTCTACTCTTTTTTAAATATATATCATATCTTTATGCTTTTATTGAGAATATTTTAAAGTACATATTACCTGAAAAGATGTGTTTATAATCATAATCTTTTTGTCTAATCCAGTGAGCCAATATAAAATTGCTGTCTCATTTAAAAAAAACAACTTTAATTATGAAAGTGATTTTGTGACATGGAAATCAATAGGAATGCTTTCAGAGAAAGACCATGGAAAATTGGAAAACATCAGTTTGCATGATAAATTTTAAATGTTTCTCTAATTGAGATCATAAAACAACATCTTTTTTGCTTAAACAGTGCTGCAATGAGGGCTTTTCTATGCTGTGCTTTTACATGATTATTTTAAGAAACTTATTTTATTATTTGATTTAAAAATTTTTTTCTTTGCATCTGTGGCTGGGCATCTAACTGTTCTGCTTTATTTCTTGGCGTTTGTTCTGAATGCTTTTACACTCCAGAAGATGCTGAATATGCTGGTAACAACAGTGGAACCTATATAGGTGAGCAATTGGATATGAAAGACAGTTTGTTTTCTTTCAGCTGCTTTTTTTCTGAAACTATATATACATATATATATATATATATATATGTATATATATATATATATATATATATATATATAATTTTTTTTTTGGTTTTGTTTTGTTTTGTTTGAGAGGGTGGGGCTAGGAAACACATCAGCATGTCCTGACCTCCAATGAAAGAGCATGGAACTTTATACACAAACAGGCTCTCAGTGGATTTGACATAAAGGATTTTAACAATTACATTTGTAGTATTCTAGAAGCTGTTCATTCACCATATTTTAATTAATATTTATATTTCTTAAGAATACAAAAAAAACTAACACTGAAAGGTAGAATAAAGGAAAAATAAATACACACACACACACACACACATACATTTTGGCCAGGAAGTTTGCTGTATCTGTAGTACCTTGAGTTCAGATAAAAATTACAAGGTTAACATTGAAATACTGAAATTTTTAAAACCTCTAATAATTTATATGTGATTTTTTTCTCTTCAGTTAATTGATGACTTCTCTGCTCTATGCTCTTAATATTAAAAAGTGATAGAAACTCACCATAGACTCTATAAGAAAAAATGATGGTAATGAGAAAACACTCCAGTTTTGTCAGCAAATGTTTTAAACAAATAAATCTAAGTAACCAGTATTAAATTGAGAGCCACATTTTAGAAGGGATATAGACAAAGTAGAAAATATTCAGAAGCAAGAAAACAAGATTGTAAAAGAACTGGACAATGCCATCCATTGAAGGAACTGGAGTTGCTTAGCCTAGAGAAGAGGAGATTTATAGGAAATGTTAGCTATCTTCAATCATTTCAAAAATTATCACGTATAAAAAGGAATTTGGCCCTGAACAGATAAATTACTAGTGGCCACTGGAAATTGGAGATTGCTGTAGTTTGGACATGAGGTGGAATTTCCTAATAATTAGTCTTATTCAAGAGTAAAATGGACTTTTCTTAATTAGTGAATTTCCCTTCACCTAGAAGATTCAAGCACAAGCAGGAGGGAGAGAATTGCTGTTAAAGGATGATTTGGATAATCTCTTAAATCCTTAGCAGGTCTTTAATAATATGATTTTGTAAAGCATATACTTTAAAAAACATTCAATCTTTAAGGAAAGGGGAAGAGACTGAGAGAGTTGAGCCCAGTAAAATTTTTTGTTCATTTAAGTGAAAATTTTGAGTATCCTTATAGAGTTAAGGGGAGGGAACTCATATAAAAGGATATTGAAGACACAAGAGAAAGAAGTAAAAATTGATGGAGTCATAACCTAGGAATAATACATTTAAGAAATAGACATCTGATATTCAACAATCTATTTGCCTAGAAACAAAAATGAAGAAATCATAAGCAGTAAGAAAATTAACATCATAAATCCTTTGTACCTTAACCTGATAGAAGATATATCACCTTTCTTTTTTTTTAAGGGTGTTTTTTTGTTTTGTTTTTGCAAAGCAGTGGGGTTAAGTGGTATGCCCAGCTGTATTTGAACTCAGGTACTCCTGACTCCAGGGCCAGTGCTCTATCCACTGTGCCACCTAGCCATCCTGATATATTACCTTTTAATGGATTTATAGTATTGGCCCTAAAATTGTTGCTGATTGAAGAAATTTATTTTTAATCTTAGTTTATCCTGTAGGATCCAGTCTTTATTAGTCCTAGCTAAATGAGAATATATTGGAACCAGTTGGGATAGCAAAAGTGGTGTCAATTCAATAAGCATCTACAAATTGACCATACTAGGTGCTAAGGATTCAAAAGAGAAACAGTTTCTGCCTTCATGGAGACTGCATTCACCTGGGGGGAAAAATAAAACATAACCAGGCAGGCCTGGAATTCTCTTTCTCCTCCTCTCAATCTCCTGTCTCCAAAAGTGAGGGTTTGGGCAGGGAGGGGAAAATATTGATAAGTTCTGTTTTTTTGACATAGTGAATTTGAGATGTTGGTGGGATATTCGGAGTAAAAAGAAGAGGAATTGGGTCTAGAGACTAATGCATATAGGACATGAGAAGTGAAGGCCACAGGGCTGGGGTGGGGGTGTGTGTAAAGTTGCTAAGGGAAAAGGGCTTGAGAAACAGTTTAATGGCCTTTCCTTTAAAAAAAACAAACAAAAAAGGACTTCTATTTTTACATGTATAGAGGGAAAGAAACATTTCTAGAGTGTCCTCTAAGTACCTAACTCAAATAAGTATTTGTTACAAGTATTATCTGACTTGATCCTCACAACAACCCTGTGAGATAAGTGCTATCATCTCCACTCTACTATTAAGTAAACTGAGACCGAGAACTCCATCCACTGTTCCACCAGTTGCCTATATTCTCTAGTATATGTCTCTCCTGCTGCCCTTCTCCATATGGGAAGCCATCCCTGATACAGAAAATAAAAAGTGGGGAAAAACAGTTCGGCCAAACTAGTCTGACATTGAATGTAGGGTTCCATACCCATTGTCACCAGTTAGTCATTCATGTACCCAACTTTTTTAGTGTTTCTTCAGAAGATATCTGTTTTGCTCACAGATCTTTGCTGCTATAAATATTTTGGTTTGGGGCAAGGATGGAGAGTACTATCTTTTTGTCATTGACCTCCTGGGGACCTAGGAATGGGGTCTTTTTTGTCAAAAGGTATCAACAGTTTAGTCACCAGAGTGGTTGGACTGATTAATAGTTCCACCAACAGTGCATAAACATTACCATCTGTCCACAACCCCTCCAGCATTGTATACTCTTTATCTTTTATCTTCTTTGCCAGTTTTCTAGAGTTCTGATTTGCATTTCTCTTACTATTATTGATATAGAAAATTCTTTCATATAAGTATTATTAATTTGCAATTCTTCTTGAAATCTATTTGTTCATATCCTTTGACCATTTGTGTATTGGGAACTGGTTTTTGATCTTATATTTGTGTAAGTTGTCTATATATATATTGCTTGACCATCAGAGATACTTGATTTTAATGATGCAAAGATTTTCCCCAATTATTTGTTTCCCTTGTTTTTCTAATTACTTTAGTTTTGTTTGAATTTGAAAAAGGTTAAATGTCAATTCATATTTTTGGCTTCAAAAAAATAGCACTAGTATGAGATAAAAGAGACGCTGTGAATATCAACAAGATCTTTCAGTTTTTGCTGTTTGAAAGTGCACAATGAATCAACTATTAGACTCTGAGGCTGTCTTCCTAAAGGCCCAGGGTCCAGAAAGGAAGGACCATCCACAGGCCTGCTTGGCTTCCCAAGCAGATGCTCTTAACACTATGGTATTCACATCAGGCATACCATTGTAAGAAATACATTGATGGGTTGCAAAAGAAGTTAAGCAGAATTGTGAGAGGACCAGAAATGGTACCACTCAGGTTCATTGAAAATGGGGATGTTTAGGTGATACCCTTGAAGGGAGGGAAGATTAGGTTTGCTTTGCTTGGCACCCGGAATTCTCCCTTTTCATCTCCATGTCAATCTCATTCCCCTGACATCCTTCAAGTCCCCAGATAGACAACTTAACTTCTACAAGAAGTCTTTGCTGATCACACTGGCACAGAGTGCACACTTAATAAAGTCTTGTTGACTAATTTCTATAGTGGAAGGCCTGGGATTCATGTTTAGAAAGTTGCTTCAGGAACATAGAAATTATCCTATACAACTAATAAGCATTAGCGATTTTGATCCAAGTCTACCTGACTCCAATCTAAGCACAACTGCCTCTTTATAATTAAATATATAAAGTTTACATAATTTCCTACCTAGAGAAATCCTGGTGTCTCTTCTCTGAAAATATAATTATCATAGCTTAATTGATAAAGGAACCTGAATGAATACTTGTTAGAGAGGATTTCTATTTAGCACATTCCCCACACTTTATTTTAGTGTTAGTTGCTCTGTATTTTGTTTTTTTGGGGTTTTTTTGTGTGTGTTGTTCACCTCCAATGAATAGTGGTAAAATTGTTTTATTTGTCTCTACTATGGTTGGCAAAGAATTAGAAAATCATTACTTTGTGATGATAGAATAGTAGAACTGTTAAGATCTCTTCTATTATGATTTTTTGAATTTGTAGTGATTTTTACATGCCCAATGTTTACAGAAATAATTTGCCCATCAGGATTGTTCATTGCAGAAATTTTTTATAACTCCATCAATACTGTCTTATAGGAAATGGCAAGGATCAATATCATTTTTTAGAACCAAAATCAGTACACCCGAACTAAAAAAAGAACAACTCTTGAACCAAGTCAGTAGTTTGGTGAAATGAAGATTTAGAAGACAGCAGGCAAACTTCAATATGAAATGTGTGTTCCCGAAGTTCACTTATAATTTTATTAAAAACAATGTGTGATGGGGATGGCTAGGTGGCGCAGTGGGTAGAGCACCAGCCCTTGAGTCCGGAGTACCTGAGTTCAAATGCAGCCTCAGACACTTAATAATTACCTAGCTGTGTGGCCTTGGGCAAGACACTTAACCCCATTGCCTTGCAAAATGTGAAAGGCCTGGCAATTGAAGGAACTGTGACTGTTTAGCCTAGAGAAGACTAAGAGGAGATGGGGTAAGTGACCTCAAGTATAAGGGAGAATGTCATATGGTAGAGGGACTTTTGTTCCATTTGAGACCATAGAATATAACTAGAAGCAGTAGATCAACATTGTCTAAAAGAAAGATTTAGGTTTAATTTAATGAAAAACTTCCTAGCAATTAGATTGATCCTAAAGGGAAATAGCAATTACTGGAATTGTAAAAGCAAAGAACAGATGATCATTTATCCAGTATTGAAGAAAGGATTTTTTTTCCAGCAATGGATTAGATTGAACATAAAATGTGTGATTCAGTAATTCTATTTTTGTAAAACTTTAACTATACTTTCTTTGAATTCAAAATTTTTGGAGCCAGTTTTGCTCTGTTTATATAGCATATTATCTAATGTTACTTTCTCTTACCTGTCCTTATACTAATTTTAATGTGAAAGGTAAATCTTACCTACTTGTAAATCAGGTACAGAAATTTACTCTTATATAAACTTTATCCCAATTCTATCCCCCCCCCAGAAATGCTTTTGTCTATTTTAATTCAAATCCACATTTAAAAAGCTTAAAATTCAGTCTATGTCTTCTTTGTGTTTTACTGCTTTATTTTTTATCATATATGAGTACATTTAAGAAAGTGTTTCTCTTGTTATTACTTCTAAAATATTTTTATTTACTCTTTTCCAGGGTTTAAGGCTGCTTTGATAAAGTATAATTTTGTCTGTTAGTATATTCAGTCAGAAGCCAAATTGTTTAGTTTGTAATCATTGTAATCATTGAAGAACTATAACTTTGCTGCTAAATTTAATCTTTTCCTTAATGCATTTTTTGTTTACCTTTGAGTGGATATTATTTTACTTTTAAAAGATATTTTATAAAGAAAAAACGTAGAGGAATTCTTTCACCAACATATTGGCTCTCTTGAGCTAGCAAGGCTCCTCTGGATTATTCCAACAAGTCTGGCATACTATGTGGAATTTTTTTCGTCTGACTATAAGGCATAGCATTTGTCTAGCAAATTTTTATTTGAAGAAAATGTATATTTTAAGAACCAGTGTACTTTTAAACTAATTTACTAAAACTTTTTAATTTTCATCATTTCAAAGTTTTTAATTAGGAGAAGCCATTTGTTAAGACTTATCAAGTATATATGATGGCACCCTGCTGTACAGCGAAGACAATTTTTGCCATCATAATCAGAAGAACTTTTCTCCACTTTGTGTGTATGTGTGTGTTACATACATGTGAATGCATGTATATATTTGCAGCCGTTTTTGCTTTTTTTCCTGAAATGGCCAGTTGATAATAGTAGTTACCAAAATTTTATTTGGTCCTTTGAATTTCTGTTTTTGTTGTTAATTTGAGAGCAATATTAAAAATATTTTAAGGTCTTTGTAGTAGATGAACATTTGTTCTTTACATTTCTACACTAGCCCTTTTGGATCAGCTGATAGTTTGAGGATGGTTTATATATTACATCTTCAGAAATTTTTTGTTGGATCAGTAAGTAAAATGGAAGTTTTTAGTTTATGTCAGTAAACATGTTATATTATTTTGTCATTTGATGCATTTTTATATGTTTGTATTTTTGTAGTGTGCCTGTAGTAATGAAGTTAATTAGCCTCTTCAGATGTTTTTACTTTGTTCCAACCTGCATCTAACACTTTCTTCCATTAGACTTATTGCTTTAAGGTCTCTTCACAGGTTTTCATTTCACTTTCTCTAATTGCTGTTGCTACTATTACTTCCATTTTTTACTTCAGATTTTCTGTGTCTGTGAAGTACACATAGAAGCCAAACATCCTAGAAGCTCCATTTCTCAACTAGCATTATCATATATTTTTCAAGCTTCCTTGTATCTTGTTTTGTATTGCATAGTTTCTTTTTATATCTTTTAGGACTCTGTTATGATAGTATAAAAAATGCAATCACATTTTTAAATTGAAACTTTCAGTGGCATACTGTAGGGGAAAATTTTCATAATAACTTAAAGCTGTTTGGATTTTTTTTTTTTACTAATGCCCAGATATAGTTGTATAAATATTTTTAAATGGGAGTTTTCATGAATAATTCTTGAATTTTCCAGTTTTCATGACAGCCATGAGACTGTGTAAAACTAGAGTATGCTTACTATTTCACCAAAAGAATCAAACTATTTTAGGGATGAGTAATTTTTTTTTTACACAGCATTTTTTGGCAGCTTTGTTTTGATCACAGTTATGATCTTCCACTGCAAAATAAAACAGAAAATTGGCTTGGAAAGATATTGGAAATGAAAGAGGAATTTGTAAATTTTTATGATTTTCATTTTCTTCAGGAGTCATGCAGTCTAAGGGAATAGACTGTGGAGTCTTTATTATATATGTATAAAAATATCCACTTATAACATGAATTATTATCCAAGTTGCTGTGATCTGGCTTTTACTTTTGCTCACACATCCTTTATAATCCTCAAATATATGTATTTAAACATTAGAAGGCTCATAATGACATTCCTTTAAATCATGCCTGAGATTTATTTTAAAAGGTTAGCTATCTATAGGAAATAACCAGATTTAGGAAGTAACTTATTTTTTAAATCTTAATTAGGAGAAGCCATTTGTTAAGTATTCATTTTCTTGTGAATAGAAAACAGAACATTCTCCCCCAAACAGTGTACTTTCAGAGACTATTCAGTTTTAGATAAGCTACTCATTTGATTTTCATAGTATGGGGGGGTAGTCTTGAATTATTTCAGATTTTATTTTTACAGAATAGCCTATTTTGAGTTATAAATAATATATAAGAAATAAGATGTGTCCCTTTATACACACACACACACGCACACACACACACACACACACACATACATACATCCAAGTTATTTTTTTAACTAGCACATGGAACTAGAAGTGTATAATGTTAATAAATAATATAATTTTTCAAGTTTAAGTTCTAACAACAGTGAGAGTATCTTAAATACCGAAATTCTCTTTTTTTCATCATCTAGTTACTCTCCATTGCATTCACTGTACCCCCCACCTTTAAAGTCCATTATTAACTTTGGAACTTATATTTTGGCATCAACTTGGTAAATGTTTCTTTTTCTTCAATGTACTGTGTAATTCCTGGCTCAGTCTTACTGTGTTCCTTTTCCTCTTACTATTTTTAGGCAGCTAATTGTCAAAGTAGACAGTTCCAGGTAGACTCAGGAAGGCCTGAGTTCCAATTCTGCCTCAGATGCTCACTAATGATATGACCCTGGTTAATCTTTTAACCTTGGTTTCCTCATCTATTAAAAGAATGTTCCTTGCAAAACATGCCTCTCAGGCTTTTGAGGATCAAATGAAATAATATCTCTAAAGCACTTCACAAATGTTCAGTCACTGCCTGAATGGTAGTTATTCATATTTTTTTTTATAGAACTTAGTTTAATGAATGCTATCCTAAAACCTAGTTTTTCACCATAATGATTTCCACCTATGGAAATCTAAAATCATGTGGTTTTTTGGTTTTTTTGAGTTGTATCAAAGACCCTTCTATGTATGTTTTAAAATCATTGTATCGTAGAGCTAGGGCTGGGAATGACCCTAGGATCCCTCCAGGCCAGCTCTCTGGTGCCACAGAGGCTGCCACTGGCCCTCAGTCATTCACGGTAAACATCACAGGTGGAAATTGAATCCTTGACCGCCACCATTTATAATATGCCACTATTAAAAGTTAAAACACCTGCAGAATCTGTGACCTCAACATCCCTAGAGCTCATTTATATTCGTATTAGTTGTCACTAATATGTATCGCTCCCTTCAGTACTTAAAAAGATCTATGTCTGTTGGCCTGAGTGCTTCCTTAACTGACACAGATAGCAAATCCTTGTGTTCTCAATAGTCTTGAATTGCTATGACTAAAAACCCATCATCCTTTCCTGACCAGCTGCTTGCAGAAGCTGCCCTTCCAGCCTCCCTGGCTGGGTAAGACCCCAGACCCTTATTAACCACCTCTGAGCAGCCAGGTTCTGGTTCAGCACTGTCTGTAGTTAGGATTGAACTCCAGTCTCATTGACCCAGGCCCAGCACTCTCTCTCCCCTGCCTCTCCTCTACTCCAGGAAACAATGGGGGTAAAATATTAGTAGAGATATATCACCAACTTTTGAAGTTAATTCATAGTATGGTATCATTTTTATTTGGTTTAAAACTTTGTGGTAGCAGAAATTTGTAATTACTCAAACCTAAGTGTAGGTTTTTTTAATAAGTAATGTCGTAAGTAAACTTTTAATGTTGTAAGCTCCCAATAAATGTATTGGATGAATGAATTGCATGCATGATTGAATGAACAAATTGGTAAATAATTTAAGTAATCAAAGCCCTATCATAAAACTATAGACTTTTAGTCTCAAATGATTATAATGCCACTCTTTAAAATGTAGGTTACAATAGTAGTTCAAAATAGAAAAGCTCAGGGCCTCATCAGTTCTTCCTGCTGTTATGAATATTCCAGTGTGACATTTGATTATTCTTAGACTTTGTTCTTTTAGTGCCATAGTCATAGCACAGGCTCTGTCTGACATACCCTCTTCTTGAACTTAATAACTTTATTTCATTTTGCCTCCAGGATGGGCTCTGATTCCTGTTACTAATTACTGTGATTAAGGAACTCAACTCAATTAAAGCATTTGATCACCTTGTTCTGTCCTTCCTTCTCTGTGAATTTTTTAAAGTAATTCTTAAGTGAGCAAAAACATTGTAAAACAAAATCAAAACCCATGAAATAATTAACATTTATTATAAAGTATTCTTAGTGGAAAAACATTTTAGGAAAGAGTAATCTCTTATGTCTGCTTAGGATTAATGGTGCTGATCTGCAGCTGAAGTTGTGCTGTAATATCACTCTCCTATTGTAATAAAGTAAATGTGCCATTCCTTTTTTTCCCAAAAAAAATGGAAATTTCTAGCAGCTGTGGGTAAGCACTATGGAAAAATACTGGCCATAAAAACATTGAGCCAATTATAAATTATAAAAATGTGAAAGAAATATAAGGAAAATATATTTTATGTAAAACTGCATTCTTACACTGAACTCTCTTTTTCCTTCAAGCCAGATGCCACTAAGAATTCCCTACTTGAGAAATAGGATTATGTGGTTCTTGGGTTGTGTACTCAGGGTCATCCACAGAGAACTCTGCTCATTTTCGGTTTATGGACATAATTTTTAAAATTGTTTTCTTTAATCACATATCTCAACTGAGTCTAACCCGAAACATTTAACTCTTTATGCTACTTTGGGAGTAGAGTCAAAAGTGCCATTTGCTGGCATGAGGAACTTCTGCTGTAGAAAGATGTAGAACTGCCACTTACTAGTTTTTATCTCAAATTAAATGTGTCAGGGTGCTTTTAAAAATTAACAAATGCATAAAACAAACACATTTTCATTTTATAAATCAATAACAATTACCAAATACTTGAAATATGCTAGGTACCAAAAAGTTCCAGAAGACTTCTGCCATATAATAGAGCATAATTCAGCCTTTTAAAAAAACAAACTCTCCAAAAATTACTTTTAAATGGAATTGTTTCTCTTTCCCAAGCTAACTTTTTGTGACTTCGTAGAAAAGCAAAAATAAAATTAGTTAGATATAATTAAATTATCACAATGGAAGTGAATTTTTAAATCGGACTGATTTTATAATCTGTTTGATTATGATTTTCCCAAACATTCTTCTCATCCTTCCAGTCCTGCCTCTGCCACTGAGGCCCTGCTTTAAGATATATATCACTTAAAACTTCTGACTCATATTTAAATGCGACAGTAGGACTAGACAGATCTACAAAGGCCAGAAGTATTTTAGTATATTTGACTATCAGTAAACTCTCTACAAGAAGTAGCATCGTTCAAGGAATTAAAATACTGGGATAAGAGAAAGTGACAAAGGACATTTGTACAACTTTTGATCAAGTTAAAAGGAAAGTTTGAATAAATATTTTTTCCTCCCATTTTTTCCCTCTGTTTGATTTCATATCTTATGTCTACATCTTCTGTATATTTCTTATGTCCATATTATCTACTGTTTACATTTCTAGAATTTATTTTTTTCTATTCAGGATACTTTGACTCTACAATTAGAAAAACCTTTTTTTAAATCTTATTTTATTTTTTCAATTACAAAATAATTTTCAACATTCATCTTTTTGCAAGCTTTTTGAATTCCATTTCCCACTTCTCTCCTTTCTTTCCTCTCTTCCCATGATAGCTAATAATCTTATAATAGTTATACAAGTTCAATCATGTTTAACATTTACATATTGGTCATATTGTGAAAGATTCAAATTAAAGGGGAAAAAATAAGAAAAAAAGCAGGTTTTCAAAAATGAAAATAGTATGCTTTGATTTGCATTCAGATGCAATAATTTTTCCTTTGGGTATAGATGGCATTTTCATCACAAGTCTTTTAGAATTGGCCTTGGTCACAGAACTGCTGAGAAGAGTTGTTAATGTATACAGTAGTTCTACTCACTTCACTCAGCATCAATTCATGCTTGTTTTTCCAGGCCTTTCTGAAGCCCACCCACTCATGATTTCATTTGGACTAATAGTACTCCATCACTTGCATATTCCATAATTTATTTAACCATTCCCCATGATGGGTATCCCCTCATTTTCCAATTCTTTGCTACTACAAAAAAAAGCTGCTATAAATATTTTTGTGCATATGCATTCTTTTTTTTTAAATGATCTCTTTGGAATACAGACCTAGTAATGAAATTGGTGGATCAAAGGGTATGAACAGTTTTACAGCCATTTGGACCTAGTTTCAAATTGCTCTCCAGAATGGTTGGATCAGTTCACAACTCCACCAGAAATACATCAGTATCCCAGTTTTCCCACATTCCCTCCAAGATTGATTATTTTCCTTTTTTGTCCATTTGATAAGTGTAAGGTGGTACCTCAGGTTTAATTTGCTTTTCTCTATGACTTAGAGTATTTTTTCATATGGCTATAGTTAGCTTTTCTTCATCCAAAAACTACCTGTTCATATCCTTTGACCATTTATCAATTTTATTCTTAGAAATTTGTTTGAATTCTCTATATATTTTAACAATATCAGAAATACTAAGTGTAAAAATGTTACCAAATTTTTGCATTCCTTCTAGCCTGCATTGATTTTTATTTGATTTAATTTTGATTTAATATATTCAAAATTATCCATTTTGCATGTATAATGTTCTGTCTCTTGTTTGGTCACACATTCCTCCCCTTTCCAAAAATCTGACAGATTATTCCTTCTTCTCCTAATAGAATAATGGTATCATCCTTTATGCCTAAATTGTATCCATTTTGTCCTTATGTTGGTATAGGGTGTGAGATGTGAGCCTGTATCTTGTTTCTGCCGTACTATTTTCCAGTTTTTCCAGCAGTTTTTGTCAATAGTGAATTTTTATTCCAGAAGCTGGAGTCTTTGGGTTTATCAAATAGATGATTACTGTAGTCATTTACTACTGGAGAAACTGCCTTCTAATAACTCTCCCTTTTTTTCATCCTGCCTTTTGTTTAGAATACTTTTGTCTAATTTAGTTTTTCCAGTATAATTTTCCCCATCAAATCCCACCTTCATTTTCTCTCATTTTTTTTAAACTACTATGCCTTTCCTCCAGTATGTAAAGTTGGTGAACAGAGAGCATCTCTAACATGCTACTTCCACTCAGATTAGCGTGTCTTCCCCAGTGTCAGGTTCACTAAGGTTATTTTCCTCAATTAGCTTACCAAATTGAGATCCCTATCTTCAAAAACTTTCCTCAGAGATAATATTTGAGACAGAAATCTTTGCCCCAAACAACCTGATTATCTCCATGGAAGCAAAAATGATTCTAGGACCCCCCCAGTAAAATCTTTGGGCCATGCCTGCATGAGTCAGATATTCTTATTTTTATTAATTGTATTTATTTTAATCATTCTGTTTGTGAATGTATTAGATTGTAATTCTTGGGTTAAGTTCTGTGACTTTGTGACTTTTGCCTTTAGTCACTGATAATTAGAAATACACATAAAACTTCCTTTTTGAGTCCTAGGCAATGAATGTTATTTTTCCTCCAGATACATTTTAAATTCATACCAGTCAGGAAGACATTCTCCAGTTTTACTACCAAAAATGCTTGTTTTCAAAAAGGAAAATTCACTTTGTTTTCTGTTCGGTATAGTAACATTAGTTCCAAGAAAATATATATTTCATATTCTAAAACTGACCTGATATTTGATTTGTTTTCATAAAACTTTAGAGGCTACAAAGCACTTTTCATATCTCATTTTACAGATGAGGAAATTGAGGTTGCGATTGCAAATTGAGCAACTTGTCAAAATCCAAAAGGGAGCAAGGATCTGAAGCAGATCTCCCTCTAAGTCCAGGACTATATTTCCTACATCATTCTGATTAAATTAATCTCATCATCAAGTTTCTAAATATTCATATTGAAGATGTCTTTTAGAGTCCTTTTAAATGACCTGATAATCATTCTCTTAAGTATTTTAAAGATAATCTTTCCCACGATGAACAAACATAATACAACTGATTTTAATCCTCACTAGACTTGTATAACTTGGATCTCTTGCAACCAAAGGCATATTCTGTGACTTCAACTTTCATGTCTCTTTATTCACAATGTTGTTATTACTATTGTATACATGCTATAAAGGTATTTATGGAAAAAAGAGGTTTTGTGTCAGTTAATGTTTAAAGATCCCTTTTTTTAACTTTGAACCTTTTTTTATTGTTTTTTGAATCTTACAATTTTCCCCCCAATCTTGCTTCCCTCCCCCCAGCCCCACAGAAGGCATTCTGATAGTCTTTACAATGTTTCCATGCTATACATTGATTGAAATTGAATGTGTTGAGAGAAATCATATCCTTAAGGGGAAAAAAATGTAAGATACAGCAGAATTACATAATAAGATACCTTTAAAAAAATTAAAGGTAATAGTCTTTGGTCTTTGTTTAAACTTTGTTTAAATTCTTTCTCTGGATACAGATGGTATTCTCCATCACAGATAACCCAAAATTGTCCCTGGTTGTTGTACTGATGGAATGAGCAAGTCCATTAAGGTTGATCATCATCCCCATGTTGCTGTTAGGGTGTACAATGTTTTGAAGACCTTTTATATATAACTTTTTTTCTTCAGATGTTTTCAACATCAGAACCATGAATTAATTTGCTTAATATATTTATTAAAGTATTCTTTCCTTTATTTATTTATTTCCTTATTTATTTTGGATCTTAAGTTGTGTAGTTATGTGAATTGTTTTACTGAAAAAGATATTCTATAGCTTTGGACTAATATTAGATTGCATAAAACTGTATGAATGAATGAAGTATGAATCTCCTCTGAAGCAGTCTTTGGTTGAAAATATTTAAATTTAAAATTTAGATTGAAAAATGATACTTTTTCTTATCAGACACATTTGTAGTTGGTTCTTTCCTGAATCTGAAGTTTTTTCTGTGCTTTTAAAAACAAATAATTTTTTAATATTCCAGCGGGTTTTAGAAGAAGTTTCCGTCTTAGTAGAAAAGATAAGAAGACAAACAAGTCTATGTATGAGTGCAAGAAGAGTGACCAGTATGATACAGCAGATGTACCCACATATGAAGAGGTTTCACCTTATCGACGACAAAATAACGAAAAATACAGACTAGTTGTTTTGGTTGGTAAGTTTGTTTCTACCTAATTCTGAGTTAACCAGAACTAAACTTAAAAAAAAAATATTTATTAATTGCCTGAGGTTAGTAAGATATTCTTCTAAGAACTGAGAATATGAACACAAAAATGAAAAATACTTCCTAAGCTCAAGCATCTTACATTGCCATATATGTGACTTTCTTTTCTTCTTTTTTTTTCCTGCAAAAAATCCATTTGGTTTGGGTTTTCGCAGCTTTTCTCTGAATACTGAAGTGTTGTTTTTTAACCTTAAAATAAATGTATTCCTTTAAAAAAAATAAGTTTCACAAATTCTTTTCTACATTGGTATTACTTCCCAGTAACACTGCTCCAATTTTACCTTCCCTTTTAACGAATACTTATAAAAATGTTTTATTGGGGCAGCTAGGTGGCACAGTAAATAGAGCACTGCTCTAGAGTCAGGAGGACTTGAGTTCAAATCCAACCTCAGACACTTATTACCTAGCTGTATGACCCTTGGGCAAGTCACTTAACCCTATTGCCTTGCAAAAAAACCCAAAAAACAAAAAAAATGCTTTATTGATAGTTTTAAAATAAGACTGTCACTAACCTTCCCTTTTAACAGAGAATACTTTTAAAAATGTTTTATTGATAGTTTTAAAATAAGACTGTCACTAACCTTCCCTTTTAACAGAGAATACTTTTAAAAATGTTTTATTGATAGTTTTAAAATAATACTATCACTTTCCAGTTACTTCCCTCTTACTGTCCCAGTTGAAACTTCCCTTGTAATGACTAAGTACTATCAAGCAAAGCAATAAAAACACATTGGCTATATCTGAAGATAAATGTCACACTCCACCCTGGAGTGCACCACTTCTTTTCTGAGAGACAGAAATTATTAAGTGTCTGAGACTGGATTTGAACCCAGGTACTCCTGACTCCAGGGCCAGTGCTTTGTCCACTGCACCACCTAGCCGCCCCTGATGATTTTCTTTTGCATTATTGTACTCATTGTTGTGAATGAACATTAGCAGCCATCTTCCGAAATTTCTCGGCAATCTTTAATAGTCATCATTTGTAGTACAGTAACATTTCATTAAGATTATATATGACACTTTGTTCAATTTTTCTTCTATCTGTGGGTACTCACTTTTATTCCAATTCTTATTCTATTGTAAAAAAAAATGCTGTTTTATTTTCGTATTTTTGGAACCTTTCCCTATCCCTATATCTTTGATCAGCTTGGGGAATATACCAAATATTGTTATTACTAGATCCAAGTCTAAGTAAGTACAGTTTAGTTACTTTTTGGGAAGGGGACATGAATAATTTAAAGTTATTTTCCCAGGGCAGCTAGGTGGTGCAGTGGATAGTGCACTGGCCCTGGAGTCTAGAGGACCAGAGTTCAAATCCAGCCTTAGACATGTAATAATTAACCTAGCTGTGTGACCTTGGGCAAGTCACTAAAAAACAAAAACAATTATTTTTCCAGATATTTGGAAAAATCCACAGATCTGCCAAGAATGCTAGTGTGCTACTCTCCATAAACATGTTGTCAGGAGAAGTCAATAAATATTTATTAAGTTACTAAGTTTCAGGCATTGGACTGATGCTGGCTATGCTGATATTTCTAAATCTCCCTTTTTGCCCTGACTCTCTGCTGATCTCAAGTCTCGCCCTGCCTTTCAGATATTTCAAACTGGATGTCCAGATAATAACTAAAACTCAGCATGTATAAAACTCATTATCTTTCTCCCTAAAGCCTCCCCACCATTTGCCTTCCCTATAATTATAGAGGACTCCATCCCCCGGGCCCTCAGGCTTGTAGCCTAGGACTCATCCCGGACTCTTGATTCTCTCTCCCCTTCCTCCCATTTCCAAGCTCCTGTCACCCCTGTGCTCTGATACTCTGGCCCGCCTCTGATATAGGCTCTCATCACTTCTCTCCTTGATTTCAGCAGCAGCTGCTGGTGGGTTTGCCAGCCTGGAGTCTCTTCCAGTTCCAGTCCATACTCTCAACCACTAAAGTGATTGTCCTAAAATGCAGGTCTGATCATGTCCTCCTCCCTTCTCACCCCCCAACTCAGAAACTTGGAGTGGTTACACAGTGCTCAATTGGCATTCAGAGCCCCTCAGAATGTACCCTTTCCTAACTTGACAGTGTGTTCTTATCCTCACTCTCCATCACTTACTCTTGGATCTCGTGACACCGGCCTTCTCTTGGCTTAGGGAATTTTCTCTGACCTTTTCCCCCACCTGGAGTCTTGTCCCTCTCTACTCCAACTGATGACCCGGCTAGCTTCCTTTAACTAAGTCCCAGTTAAACTCTCGCCTCCCCTGGTCTTGCTTGCTTGCTTGCTTGCTTGCTTCTAGCGCTTTTCCTTTGTTAATTCCCTCTTTCTTTATCTTGTAGAGAACTTGCTGTGGATATGTTCGATGGCATTTTTCCTCTTTTTATGTCGCCAGCGCTTAGCACAGCGCCTACACGTAGACACTTAATGTTCGTTGATTGATTGATTGATTGATTCTAGGAGCTTGCATTCTGATACAAGAAGACAACACCTCACAGGAGCTGAAAACTAGTGGGAGCTTATAGGGAAAGGAGGTAGATCATAAAGTCTGCCCAAGGCAGGGGTGCAGCCTGATGAAGATAAGAGACATGATTGGTCTGAGCCTCTATTTTAAAATGGAGGTTCTAGGAAGAACCAGCCAATCAGAGGCCAAGGCCACAGCGGCAGAGAAGGTATCTCATGTGAATTCCGGTGGTGGAGGGAGCTTTCATAGAAACAGTCTGGGGTGCAATTTGGAGAGGAATAAAGACACATTGGCACTAACAATGCATGCCTTTTTTCAATTGAGGCAAATAACAGTTGTAGGAGACATTTTGATGAACCATTCTGTGAGCAAGAGATGGAAAGTAAGGGGGAAGAGTAGGAAGGGGTCTGCATAACAAAAATGAGGACACATTGTTCCTGGAAGTGCAAAACTGATAATACCTTTAAAAATCTTTCCACATCCTGGTAAGTGTTCTTCATGAATTGCTGTAGCCAAAATGTTTGTCACCCTGCACCTTCCCCAAGCCTTCAATAGATAAAGGAGGCCAGTAGGGAAAGATGTGGAGGGAAGATTTTTTTAGGTAGAAGAAACAGTCTAAGCAGAGACACGGCAGTACTGATTATGATGAAAAGACAACTAGTTTATTAGAAATAGCTATAATTCAATTAGAGCAGAATATACCACATGAGAAGTGAGTAATGAAATAAGAAAGGTTATGATGGCTCCTAATTGTGGAGCAGAAATGTCAAAGACAAAACCTATCCAAGCCACTCCTGAATCTGGTCAGATCCCCATTAAAATGTAATTGGGAAATATTTAACAAGAATAAAAAAATACAGTAGAATATAGATATTGTTAATATGTGGTTTTCTAAGTCAGAATGTACCCTCAAGGATCCTTATGCCTCTATTTGAATTTGAAACCATTTTTATGGAGGCCCTTGAATATCCCCCACATTAACATTAATAATCTAAATAGAAGGGTCTCTTACTCTTTTATCTTATATGCAATTATGAGCTCCAAGATTGATAGTCTCATTTATGCAGATTACATCATCTTGCTCACATAAAATTTAGAGGATTCAAAATAATATTAAAAAGTTGAAAACTAAAGC
The DNA here is from genome assembly GCF_037893015.1 of Macrotis lagotis. Classification (NCBI taxonomy): domain Eukaryota; kingdom Metazoa; phylum Chordata; class Mammalia; order Peramelemorphia; family Peramelidae; genus Macrotis; species Macrotis lagotis. The sequence continues at coordinate 67,265,273 of NC_133664.1, read as the reverse complement.
AGACTTTTTTGGTAAGCCATGAACCAAAGGATTTATAAGACTCCTAAATCTGGAATGTCCTGTGAAAATGTAGGACTTGGAAATGTCAGCCCTAGACTGTCAAAGAGTGATGATTAGAGTGTTTCTTATTCCATTTCAGGTATTCTGCAGAGCATTACATTATACATTCTAATTCAGTGACACCTGGGCTTGTTTTATAAATCTGTCTTTTAAAATTACTTATATTTGCTTTCTTCTGATGAGTCAGTACTCACAAATGTTTTTCCATATATAGTGTATTTGAATTATGTGAATTATGATTCTGATTTTTTTGATTTGTTGCCTTTGTGATATGTAAATGTAATAAGAAATCTATAAGCCTCCAAATGTTTTATCTACTTGTATCTGTATGTTTTTTACCATTTTCAAAGTCTCAGCATATATATTTTTACTACTCAGATTTAGCTACTTAGTTATAACATATAAAGAAATTGGGAAGTTGGATTAGTTATGTAGTAATAATTTACAGGAGTAGGATCTATTAGTTATAAGGTAGGAAAGACAGTCACTTAGAATCCTCAGTTACTTCTAATTCAGTTACAATAATTCTTATTGGGTTAACATGAGTTATGTGACATTGATGATATTTTCCATTCAGCAAAATTTTAAATAAACTATCTCCTTCTGCTTAGTATAATGAAGATACCAAAAATGACCCCCTTCTTTTTAATTCTAATTTCCCTATGGCCCTTTACTTTCATGGTTATATTAGAGCTGATAATTGATACAACATCTAATAAAATTTAAATACTGCAAACATCTCGAAATAAATACTGTTTGTTTTCTTCATCTTATTTAAATATGCATTTTCACAACTCAGTTTAGCGTTTAAGAACTAAAAATTAATTTAGTTTATTAAGTTGGATAAAAATAGGATAATGGGAACCTTGAACTTTCATCAGAATTATTTAATTTTCCCTTGGTTTTTGGCAATTTCCCATTCCAAACAATGTAAAATTTAAAAAATGTAATAATATTTTTGCCACATAGACATTGTCCCTTGAAAGTTTTCTTCTGTGTTAAGTTCATTCTAAACAACGGTACTATCATAGAATTGTTAGAAATTTAGTACCTTAAGTTGAATTTTTCTCTTTAGTAATACTTAACATTTTTTAACAATTGAAATACTAATATTAACTTGTAAAAATTATTTTGGAAAAATAATGTGCTGTAATGTTTTTTACTACTAAAGCTAATACATAATAGGTTTAAATTTTTTCTTGTGTATTTTGAGAACAATTGATTTAATTCTATTAGGTTATAAGGCCTGAAAGAAAAAAATAATAAATCTCTATGTTTAAACATTTTTGTTTTAATATTAAATACTTTCCCTCCCTTATTTCAGTTGTATATTATGATTACAAGTTAAATGAAAGTTGTTTTTTAAAAAGTAGTTTAAATAAATATACATTTATAACTTAATTAGAACTACAAGTAAGTAGAAACAGGGACTGGATCTGTGGTCTTACTTTTGTAGGAAACTCATTCTATCACTCCAGATTGGCATCTTGTTTGCAGCTTATAGTCCGAGCGAAGTTGTCTGGAGCCCAGAGAAGTTAGATGATTTGCTCAGGGTCCCTTAACCAGAATGTGTCAGACACAGGGCTTGAATCTGCTGACTCTCCATCCACTAAACCATGCCAACTCCCAACAAAAACTTATCAAAAAATAACTGTAGAAGGAAGGGTAGGTCAAATTAAGCCTCTAATTAAAGTCCAATGTCTGTTCCTCCAATATATTCCCTAAAGCCCTTTTAATTTCATGATCTCATGGGCTCATCCGAGAAGAGACGTCAGCTATCCTTGAGCCTTCCTTTCACCCTACTCCCCAGTGTCAACATTCACTGACTGAAAAATTTGGGCCATGTGTTCTGTTCCATCTGGCTCTCTGCCCCCACTGACTTCTACTCAGATCCATACCGTCATTGCTCCTGGAAGGGAGATGTCGGGTGACTTAACTTCCCATACAAAAACTCCTGCATATTTGTTGTCTGTGTCTTATTAGACTGAAAGCTTATTGAGGGCAGAGGTGGTCTCATTTTTGTGCTTGTTGTATGTCCACTCCATATTATGGAGCCATGTTCAGGGTAAGCACTTAATACAATTGTTTTAGTTTATTGTGAGGTGAATAAATAAGGAATGAAAAAGTACATTGTTCCCTAGTCCCCACATCTTTTTATTCATGGTCTTGGATCAGATCAATGATAAGTTTGGAATCAAGGAGTCTCAAAGAACAATAAGAATGAACTAGGGATCACCAAGACCTTTGCAGGGGGTCCATGAGATCAAAATGATTTTTGTGATTAATACTAAGAAATTCTAATTTCTGATACTATAGATATAGATAATGTAGAAATAATTCATGTACAAGAACTTTTTGAAGTTCCTTTAAGACTGTAAAGTGTAATTTTGAAGTTTTTTTGAGTGTTTTTGAGGCCAGAATGTTTGAGAACGGCTACCATAAACCAATGACAAAAAGCCACCTGATGACAGAAATCAGTCATCCCTTATTTCATTGTTTACACAGACTAATCCTTATTATTATGTGAGCACCTTGATAACTAAATATAGTGTTTCCCACTGTTCAGGAAAATAGGAGTTAGGTTTGGATCTGTGATTTAAGCGAAGTGGGGGAATTCAGTTGGCATCTTCTCAGTAGAGAAGTTAAAGGATTTGTCCAAGCTTTCCAAGCCAATAATGGACCCAGATCTTCCAGACCCTAAGTCCATTTTTCAGTCTACTATACCATGTTGCCTTTTGAACACTAGTGAAAATAGGAAAGTAAAATGAATTGAAAGAAGCTTGAATTCATAATTTTAATGCCTACGTTCAATTCAGTGTATCTCAAATTTTATTTGCTATAGCACTAAAGTGTTGTGTGGTCTTAAGGCTCTTAGTATAGGCTATTGTTTTAAAACTTATAAAATACTGTACCTACATTGTCCAATTTGCTCCCTCATAATGACCTTGTGAGATGGGAAAATTATTTTTATTTTATAGTTGAAGAAACTGAGACTAGCCACGTCATTTTGCTGATAAGAGATTGAGACAGAATTACTCATTTTGGGGGATTCATTTTTGTTACCTTACTGTTCCTCATTTTTGTGATCAAAGTGAAATGTTAAGTGATACAAGCTCAGTAAGAATTAACAAGCTAGGTAGAGTTATTTTCAAACCTTTTTCCATTTATTATCTTAATTCATATAATTAAATCTGGCATTGATAAAGTATTTTTTGTGTTATGTCATTTGAGCCTCATAACAATCTTTTAGGTAATCATTATTGATATTATCCCCATTTTACCAATGGACAGCTCAGAAGGGACTTGCCAAAGGTTATGTGGATAGGAAATGTCAGACAAAAGAACTGACCCTTTTCTGATAGCAAACTCAGACTCCGTCTTGTACCTTTGCACTTTTCCTAATTGATGAAGTGCACCCTCACCCAATAGTCATTCCCACTGACAAATCCAGATTTGCTTTTATGCCTTCATTGAGCCATATTCTGCCTGTCTCTGCTCAGAATTAGAGGTCAGATGTGCCTTTTGATCCGGGGAAAATGCATATACTATAAATTCACTTTAAATAGCAACCATGGAAGAACTTAGGTCTTTCAGCAAGCTTCCAACTAACTCCTTTTTGGCTTTTTCTTTTTAACTTTACCTTAATATATAATTTGATGCTTCATTAGCAGGGTATTTCCTTTATTATAAATGCAGCAGAGTAAGGGAAATCTGACTCTCTATGAGGATTTGTTAAGAACTGTTAAGTTGCTGTGTTTTGCATAGCTTGAATCTAAAGAACTTTAAATTTAGTTTAATAAACAGATTTGTCCTTCTCCAATGCTAAATTTCAGCCACCTACTAGTGTGATCATTGTATAATTCTGGGTCAAATACATGTAATAACATGGTTGAGTTCATTTTACACCTACATCAACAAATAAAGCAGTCTTCGTGTGATAAGTAGACTTTTTATAACAGATTACATCTGTCTGATCTGCAGAATACCTAGAGATTTCATTTGATTTGCTTTGCAGTAAATCAGATGGAGAAAGTGTGCTTTTTCAGTAACAAAAGCAGTTCAGAAATTTATTGCAGACTTCAGTAATTCTGATGTTTTTCTCTGGATATTAAGAGTAGCTTAAGTCTGGCCAATATCATAAAAATGTCTTGGGTGAAATGTGGAAAAACTCGCAGTCTTAAGTAATACAGGTACAATGGAAGTGAGCACATGTTAAAAGCTGCAAGTGGGCCAGTAGCCTTCCTCCCCCTGTACTTAGTGCACATTATCAGTTGTTCCAGGAAGCCCAGAGATAGACAGATAGTAAAACTAGAAAGAAAAGATGTTACACCGGAATATACTGTTTAACATTAGGAAGAGTTTGTCAAAGTTATTCCCAACTATAAAAAACTTTGAAATTAATATATTATGAAAGTGATATAAGAAACCTGGTTCTAATCTTGTGGTCCAAAGTACTGCTCAGCATTGTGATGAAACTAGTTTGGCTATCAGGATGTCAGCCTATCACCAGTAATATTATTTGGATGCTATTTTTTTTTCAGAATATTTTATTAGAATGTTTTTTACTCATAATCAGGATGCCACACATTACTTTATACAGCTTTTAAAATGGGACTTAAATAAACTTGAAAAACATTAAGTAACATTATTTTATCTGGTTTAGTCTTGAGAAGAAAGTGTCTATGCCAATTCCTTTATATTCCTTTTTTAATAATAAAGGATTTTATTAGGACTTTAATAATTATAAATGTTATTATCATAAATAGCAATGTTTCATTCTGTTGGAAGAAATTGAAGTTGATGTTAAAAGAAAAACTTTCATCAAATTACTTTCAAAATTCTGACAATTCACATTGCTAAACCAGGTATTGGTCTTAGGGCAGTTTCTCACCCTTTTATTCCTTTTTTGTTTTTAAACGTGTATGGCCAAGAATTTAATTATCAAAAAAATATTCACACCTTTCTTGGCCACATTTTGGAGGGAAAAGAACATTCAGACTTATAAATTTTGCATTACTCTCAGGAAATACATAGTAATAAAATACCAGTAAAATATACTTGTATTGCCAGTGATAATTAAGTATTGTCACAAAGCATAAGCAGTTACATATTTTCAGGAGAGAAGAAGGGGAAAAAATTGGAAATGAAGCAATCAAAATACCCCAGTTCTCATATTTATTCAGGATAGTATAAAAAATGAGGCAATAAAGATGACAGACAGCGGAGTTCTTTTTGGTTTGAAAAAAAAATTGCCATGTATGCCAGAAGCACCCCTCTACTGCCCCCGCCCCCGGGGTTAAAAGGGAGGACTGAACATGAATGTATAAATAGAACTAAACTGTCTGCCTTTCATTTAGGATGAAAATAAGTAGGCTAAAATAATCTGATTTTAGATATTTCATGATAGTTATTTCTTAGATGAAAATTATAAAATCAAATCTTTGCTAAATATACTCTTAAGATGCTAATTTTAAACATCATGTAAAATAAGACATGCATTTCATTCAAGGGTTATTAATCAAAGGGATTAAAAATTAAAAGTTCTCCCTAATTATTAAGTGTCTGAGTGACATGCATTTCTCAGTAGATTAAGCTAGTATGGTTCTGATATACTTTAGTAAGTGTATATGTGCTAGTGGATTAATTCATAGACTGTTAAAGGGTAGATTTTAACTGAGGTTCCTTATATTGCAAAAAAAAAACGTTGTGTTCAGACTTAAGCACCTACCTAGTAGTAAGATGTAGACAAACTGGAGAGCATTCAGACTAGAGCTATAAGAATGATTAAGAGCCCAGAGGGACTGACTTATGAGGAAAGCTTGAAAGAACTAAATATGTAGAAGTTGGCCAAGGGACAACTAGTAGGGAAATATGATAGCCGTCTACAAATATCTTAAGGGTCTAAACACCAAAGAATCAAAGAATATATTTAATGATGCCCAAGTGGCTATAGCTAAAAAAAAAAAGAAAATGCACATTAAATATTAAGAGATATTCCTGATAGTAGTTTGAGGAATTTAATCATTTGAGAAATATAAAGTAGTTTGAACACTGTAATAGGTTTAGGCGGAGTGTGTGTGTGTGTGTGTGTGTGTGTGTGTGTGTGTGTGAGAGAGAGAGAAAAGGAGGATGATGATAAAATAATAATAATGATGATGATGATGATGATGATGATGATATTGCCAGAAAGTCAAATCCAGCTGTAGTCTGGGGTAGGGATGAAAGTTAGACTCACGAATCAGGGATAAGTTTATGCCTCTGTTCACAAAGGATAATCCTTTGAGAACTGTTGACTTAGCTTGAACATGAAGGTAGGAGGTGTAAAATGCAGTCAGTCAGTATGCATTTATTAAAACTGTGTCAGACTCTGTGCTAAGCAATGAGTCTACAAAGAAGGAAAATTCATTAATGACTAATAGCTTTAAGAATAATATTTTATTTGAAATATAATGTGAACATAACCCTAATTAAGAGATTCAAATTTTCTATGACCAATAAAATGAATATGAAATTTTTTTAAAATATTGCTGTCAAAGATTCAGAGTAGATGAATGCAATGTTACCTTAAAATAATAGTATAAATAGAACATTTTCTGATTTATAATGTATGTTGTAAAATTTGTTTCCTTTAATCTAGATCTAGTAGCTCTATTTGAAATAATGTACATTAAGTCAAGCATCACCATCTCTCTTTGGCAGTAAACAGCTTGTTTGAATAGAGTACCATGCAAATCAGGGTAATTTAGCAATATACTCACTGTCTTATATTGTCCTTTCATTATTTCTTACAAGTTGTTTCCCTCACTAAATTGCTATGATGATTACCCAGGTTGGGTATATATATCTCTTAATAATTTGCGTAATACTTAAGAATCTGTAATATTAGGGGTTTACATTAAAGATTTCTAAATTCTCCCCCAGAATGTTGATATGCACTTAATAAATATATGATTTATTAGACAGTGAGTATGTTATTTGAAAAAAGTTATCCTACCCACACATTACATGGGTTATCCATAATGTTGAAAATGGTGGAATATTACAAATGTTGTAAACAACTTGTACGATTTGTCTTGGCTCTTTTTGCTTTAAGTTTGGTCTGAAGAAGTTGCTTCACTTCTTTGATTCCTGTATTTTAAAATCATTAATGGTGTATTTTATTTTACATTACAAACATTTACATATTATTCCCATTTCATAGATTAGTAAGAAAAGTACAATGGCTTCAAATGAAAGTGCTTGCAACATTTCACATTTGTAGTACTCTTGTCTATTTTTTTAATCAACAAAAACCCATGTTCTTTCTTATCTATACTTCACTGAGGGGAAAAAAGAATATAAATTTGTTGTAAAAAATGTGCAAAACCAAGGAAGGCAAATTTCTCCAAAAGTGCTAGATGTCACATACATATACACATGTATACATACATACATGGTACCTTAAATCTATCACCTCTCTGTATTGTCATTGCTACTCTGGAATCACAAGTAGTCATTGTATTGATCATAGCTCTTACAGCTTTCAAAGTTGTTTGTACAGTTTTGTTATGAAATATTATTCTTCTGGTTCTACTCATCTCATTCTTTATGAGTATATGAAAATTCTCAAAACTGTTTATTTTTATAATATTGATGCTACAAATTGTTCTTCTTTTTCTGCTTTCTTCACTCTGCATCAGTTCAAGTGAGTCTTTCCATATCTTTATGAAATGATTTATTTATTCACAACACAATAGTATTCCATCACATTCATGTACCATAATTTATTCAGCCATTCTTCATCCCTTTAATTTGCACTTAATTTGGTTCTTTGACTGACTATTGTTAACTATCGTTCTGCCTCCACAAAAAAAGAGCCACTATAAGTATTTTTGTGCAAAAAAGACTTTTTCCTCTTTCTTTGATCTATTTTAGATGTAGATCTAGTATAATGGAATCAAAAGTTATATATTATTGGTCACTTTTTTGATGTATAATTCCAAATTGCTCTTGAGAAAGCCCCTTCCAACAATTATCATTTTCCTTTTTTTGCATTCCACCCTAATGAGTGTGAGATGAAAACTCAGAATTACTTATATCTCCTTATAAAAGTCTTTCATATCATCTTACTCTAAGCCTAGAAATCTCAATTTTTTTATTAAAGTGAGATCATGTGACTAATCTAGATATGCCAACCTCCCAGATCCTCCAAAATGTCAATCTTTTAAAAATTTTCTAGTATTTTATGTAATGCCAGACAAATTATATTTGAATAAGCAAATTTTACCATGGAATTGAAGATGCTAACCATTTTAGCCTTATTTTTCTTAGTCTAGCCCTAGTAAAATCCCACTTTCCTCAGTCCCTCTAATACTGTCTTCCTTCAGCTGATAATTTCCCTTTATAGCACTTGTTTGTTCATAATAGTTTACATGTAAGGACTTTTTGTCATTCTTTGTTGTATCCCCAAGACTTGGACCAGTGCCTCTTTCATAGTAGATACTTAATAAAGGCTTACTGACTGACCTTGAGGGAAAAGCATGCATTCACCATATATACTTTTATTCTAGTATAAACACCTGAAAATTTTTATTCAACTTTGGATCTCTTCCCCAGAGGCATTTCTAGGGTTCAGTATCAGAAATCAGTAAGATAAACAAAACTGGCCTGGCCTCACTGCCTTTGTTTCCCCCTAAATATTGTAACAGCTTACACTAACATGGGATAATATAATGTAGTTTGTCAGCTATGGTGGATAGAATACAGAACTTGGAGTTGAGAAGACCAGGGTTGGTGAACTAACTAGCTCTGTGACCTTCCTCTCATTGAGCCTCATTTGTAAAAGGGTGACTGCAAGCAAGTGGTCCCTTCCTAAGAACTAGTTCTAAGAAAATGATCAAATATCAACTTTTTCCATGAAGTATATAACATGTCAGCAGCCTCAGCTATGAGCACTAAAGGGAAACATAAGTGTCTACAAAGAGGGGGGAGGGAGAAAAATGTAGAACCCACTAAAAATATACTGTTTGTTGTTTCTCTTCGAATTATAATAAAATACCTCCTAACAATCTCTGATTCTGGCGTCTCCCTCTCAGACCTTTCCTTTGCACAACTATGTAGCATGATAGAATGGAGAAAAACAAAAACCTCTGACATCTTTTAACAGTGCACAGGACCCTACTCTGACCATCAATCTCCTCATGTGTAAAATTATTTTAATATTACTTGCATATCTATACCACAAGAACACTGTGAATAGCAAAAGAGATAATATTTAAAATTCTTTTTAGCCATAAAGTATTCTGTAAACAGGAACTATTATATGCAGGTATGACCAGGCCCCTCTTCATTTCAAAAACCTCTAGTGGCTCCCTGTTGCCTCCTTATTCCTCAGCTTTGCATTTAAGGTCTTATTCAATCTAATGCCCACCCACCCACCTTTCCAACCTTATTTTTCCCTTGCTTTCCTTACTGTTTGCCTAATTTGTACTTTCCTATTTATACAGAACATTTCCCAACCCTAAAAAGACACTCTTTTCACATCTCTGGATATTTTTTCTGCAACAATAATTAGTACCCCATATATTTGTTGATTGATTGAAAGTCCTAAAATATACAAGTACCCTGAGCTACATAAAAATCTCTATGGCCCTTAAGAGTAGAGACTCTCTAACTGTGGTTAGTGATTTGTTAATTTAAAGTATATTACACCAGTTGAATATAGGGCCATTAATTGAATGAGAATTCATAATTCTTCCTTTGGCTTAGTTATTTTGAAACATAAATATTTGAAGCAATAGTTTTGTGGGAATAGAAGTTTAAAATAGTTATTGCTTTTAACCAGCAAAACTAATTTGATATTTTTCCTCATTTGGTTTATCATGTTCCTTTAGGTAAGTATTAATCTTAAAAATTATTTTTATTTGGTGCTTTGACTGACTATTGTTACTATTGTTCTTCAGGACCCGTGGGAGTAGGATTAAATGAACTAAAACGAAAATTGCTGATTAGCGATACACAACATTATGGTGTTACAGTACCACGTAAGTAACATTTTCTCTAACAGATCCTTAAAAAATCCCTCTTTTCTTAGCTTCTTTAATTCTGCTGACATTATGAACTCAAATCTAGTTTTCTTTCAAATAAAATCTTTCAAATCATTTCCAGATCAAAATCCAAAATTTTTTAGGATATTTCACCACGTTTCTATTTTAAGAATAAAACAAGCAAAGAGAATAAAAGGAATTCATATAACATAGACTATCTTAATTATTTCTTTAACAAAATGATAAATGATGAATGGTGAATGCTGCTAAACTGGGTTTTTCTAATCATCTACTCTAAATGTGATAGTCTTTTTAGCACAGTTTTACATCTTTTTTTTTTATAACAGTCATGTTCTTTTCACAGGCTTTCTTACAAATGAAATGTGACAGTTAGAAGTATCTCTATCTTTAGAATAAATGTCATTTGACTACTTAATATGTTGATGTTAAAAAACTATCTGAAAAACTAAATTGAAATGTAGTTTTAGTACTATCAATAATAAAAAAAATATTATTTACACATTTTCATTTGCAATGTTCTCTTACTGTGGAAGAGTTCAAATTTACTTCAAGATTACAGGTTTTAATAATTAACTTATTACTATTTTTTAAGCAATTATTTCAAATCTTTTTTAGCTGTAAGTTACAGAGCAGTTGACATTACAGGAAAGTAAAAGAGAATGTAGACCTGCGTAACTATAAACACTCTCTGATTTTCTTACAGTCCGGTTTTCTGATAGAAATTTTTCTGATTTGAAATTAGATAATAGGAAGGTTAGTCTGAAAATTTGTGATACATTTTTTCCTCCCTTTCTAATGGCTTAGATGCTGCCAGGGAAAAACCCAAGTGATGGGAAATTAGTGAACTTGGGAGATAGCTCAAAGCCACCTTTGGGTTGGAAGTATCAAATATTATTGGTCCATATAGAGCTTCTACATTCCTAGGAAGCAATGAATCTAATCTCTGAAAGTCATAAGACATAAATTCATTATGGATGCTTCAAGAAATATTTTTTTCCCATTTTGAATTAGAAATTTTCTCTAGAAAAGAATTTTCTGTAGGAGTTGGAAGTCTTGAAATTTGAACTCCATCTTGAAAGTTAATCCTATCTAGCCATTGCTTACCTCATGAAGTTGTACCATAATTAGCTCTTCTTTGAGAGGAATCATAAAATCATGAAATCTCAGTGTTGGAAAGGACTTCAAAGATGACCTAATCCTACAGCAAATATCCCTTCTATAGCATCCTCTAGCAAGTAATTATGCAGCCCTCTTCTTGAAGTGCTCCATTGAAGGCAAAAAGCACTATCCGTTAGGATAGCCCAGCCTATTTTTGGACAGCTCTAATTACATAAGGACACAGTTTTTCTCCCACTTCTTTTTTTTCCTCTTTTAATTAAATTTTGTTATTTTTCAATTTTGCAAAAACCCTGCCTCTCTTTTCTTTCATATTGCAATAACCTACCACTATTGAGAAAGAAAGAAAAATACAACCCATGTAACAAACAGTGAAGCAAAACAAATTCTCATATTGGCCATGTCCCCTCAAAATTGTTGTCTAGCTCTACTCTGAATCCATCAATCTATCACCCCTGTCAGGTGTTAGAGAGCATCTACTCCAAATTAAAGAAATATCTTTACTTATCTAAATCAGAGTACTCTGGATCATACATGTCAGACAAGTAGCCCATAATATTTAAGTGAGGGAACTGTATTAAAATATGCTTTAGAAATACTTAACAAAGTAAAAATGTAATAAATAGAATATAGCTGTGGCTTACAGAGATTCTTTTTATGGTTTGGTAGCCCCCATTTCTGTTTGAGTTTGACACCACTGATCTAGATATCATTTGTATAAGAGTAGAGGCATCTTTCCCTTAATGTGGATACTACTTACCTTAATGAACTTTAGAAAAGTGTTTGCTTTTAGAGGTAGGGGTGGTGGTGGTGGGGGAGATGGCTTCCATGTCATTCTAATGAACTCTTACGATGATTTTAGAGGACTGCAAGTGCAAAATCTTTTTCACAGAAATTTTTTTATTCTTTATTTTTTTTGCAAGGCAATGGGATTAAGTGGTTTGCCAAGGCCACACAGCTAGGTAATTATTAAGTGTCTTAGGTCAGATTTGAACTCCTGACTTCAGGGTCTGTGCTCTATCCACTGTGCCACCCTTTTCACAGAAATTTTGGCATAAATATTAGTCCCTTATCCTGCAATTTTCAAATTGATTTTTCTTGAAACTGAGTGTGAACCTTTACATTTATTCTTATTAAATTCCATTTCCCAACATTTGGTTTGTCATTACAGCCTATCAAGGTCTTTTGGAAATATTAAGAATTTTCCACAATTTTCCAAATGCTGGAATCCATCCTTTCTCTCCTTATCAGAGTCAATCCAGAGCAAAGTTTCTTTCTTTTTCTTTTTTTTAATTTTTATTAAAGATATTATTTGAGTTTTACAATTTTCCCCCAATCTTGCTTCCCTCCCCCCCACCCCCACCCCACAGATAGCACTCTGTCAGTCTTTACTTTGTTTCCATGTTGTACCTTGATCCAAATTGGGTGTGATGAGAGAGAAATCATATCCTTAAAGAGAACAGAATTCTCAGAGGTAACCGGATCAAACAATAAGACATCTGGGTTTTTTTTTTCCCCAATTAAAGGGAATAGTCCTTGTACTTTGTTCAAGCTCCACAGCTCCTTATCTGGATACAGATGGTACTCTCCTTTGCAGACAGCCAAAAATTGTTCCCAATTGTTGCGCTGATGGAATGAGCAAGTCCTTCAAGGTTGTATATCACTCCCATATTGCTGTTAGGGTGTACAGTGTTTTTCTGGTTCTGCTCATCTCACTCAGCATCAGTTCATGCAAATCCCTCCAGGCTTCCCTGAATTCCCATCCCTCCTGGTTTCTAATAGAACAATAGTGTTCCATGACATACATATACCACAGTTTGCTAAACCATTCCCCAATTGAAGGACATTTACTGGATTTCCAATTCTTTGCCACCACAAACGGGGCTGCTATAAATATTTTTGTACAAGTAATGTTTTTACCCTTTTTCCTCATCTCTTCAGGGTATAGACCCAGTCAGAGCAAAGTTTCTTAAACTTTTGGGTGTCATCTGATCATTTTGGCACTTTGGTTCAACCAGTGGATCCCTTCTCAGAATAATGGTCTTAAATAAATAAAATATATAGGATTATAAAGTTATCAAAATCTTTTTTTCTAAAAAGAAGATAATGGTGCCCTCCCTGGTTAATAACCTGTGATCTAGAGAAGGGCTCCCCCCAGTACACTATATGAACTCCTTCTGGAGGATTTACAATAGGATACTTAATAGGGGATATTCCCATCACAAGTACATTAGATAACACCCCAAATTTAGGAATGATTTATAAGGGATATGATTTTATATCCTTTACAGTAATAATTTGAGATTTTAGGAGCAAATACAGTTTCATAATCTATATCTATTTCAACATTATATATATGTATATATTTAACTTAGATGTAAAAACAATTTTTCCCATTTGTTTTTTTTTTAATTTTAAGTTCCAAATTCTCACCCTCCCTCCCATCTCCTTTCCTTATAAAAGTAAGGAATTTAAAATTGATTATGCATGTGTAATCTTGCAAGACATTTTCATGTTAGCCATGTTGGGAAAGAAAGCATAACCTAACTATAATAATAATAACAATAATAAGGTTTTAAAAAGCTATGTTTTGGTCTGTTCTTTTTCTGGGGGTGGAAAGCATTTTTCATCATAAGTCCTTCAAAATTGTCTTGGATCATTATATTGCCCAAAATAGTTAAATCTTTAACACTGATCAAAGTACAATATTGCTTTTTCTACATACAATGTTCTAGTTTACTCACTTCTCTTTGAATCCATTCAAATGGGTCTTCATGTTTTTTTCAAAATATTTTGCTCATCATTTCTAAATAAAATAATATACCATCACAATCATATATCACACCTTGGTCATCCATTTCCCAGCTCATGGGCATCCTCATCATTTCCAATACTTTGCCACCATAAAAAGAGCTACTATAAATATTTTTGTAAGTATAGGACATTTTTCTTTCTCTTTGATTTCTTTGGGGTACTGCACTAGTGGTGGTATTGCTAGGTCGAAGTACATATATATATATATATATATATATATATATATATATATATATATATATATAGTTTTATTGTCATTTTCTTATAAATTCTCAGTAAGTTAAGACATAATGTCTGCATAATTTCTGAAATAAGTTACAGAGTCTGTTTCTTCCTTTTTTGTATGATCTATTTGTTCAAAAACGATTGGGGAGTTTTTACTCACTAATCTAAATAAAGAATTCATCTTACTTGAAGGGCTCCATTACAGATTAGTTCTACTTGTATCTGTCTCAGTTTCCATGAAATTAGGGACTCAGGACATGGCCAGACCCAGGTCTGTGAACTTACTTTAAGGATTATGAATGGATCATTATGTGATTGGCAGGAAGCCTGGTACACGGGAAGAACACTAGCTCCAGAATCAAAAGACCCGAGTTCCAATCTCTTCTGTTACCTATTTCTTGTATACCTTTGTGCATCTAGCCTTTCTATAGCATGGATTCTTTGACCCTGAAATGGCCTCTGGGGACCCTTCCATCTCTCAAGCCAGGAGCTAGATGCCCTTTGTTCACCCTTCCCCTTGGCCTATACATTTCTCATGGCTTGTCTTGGGCCCTTGTTTCTTTCCATAGACTCCCCCCGCCCCCCCAGTACTTTCCCTTCCTGCATTAAATTTAAAAATCATCCATATACAAGTGACACCGAAATCTGTATTTTAGTTATCATAAATACCAGTGTAATATCTGAATTACTGAAACTTTACTGTATTTTTAAAATACACTATTCTTTTTTATTAGTAATGCTACTGTTTCTTGGCTGTGCATTTGTTGTTTAAGGATAATAGCCGTGTGTGTGTGTGTGTGTGTGTGTGTGTGTGTGTGTGTGTGTGTGAGATAATATGGAGCTTAATTTAAAACTTTTTAATTAAATCACAGATACTACCAGAGCAAGAAGAAGCCAAGAAAGTGATGGTGTTGAATATATTTTCATTTCCAAGCATTTGTTTGAGACAGATGTACAAAATAACAAGTACGTAGAAAACCTTTTAGAAGTCTAAAAGTAATTGCTAATATTAATATTTGTCATTTTGGGGTAACCAAGTATCTTTTTTCTTTTATTAAATATTTAACTTTCAAAACATCTGAAATCCAGTTATTTTGATAATTTTTCAGTCTTAAAAAAATGGAAACAAGTACCCCCCCAAAATCTGACAATGTTAACACTTTTCTTTAATGCATTTTAATGCATAAAAACATAAAAGAATAGTTTTTAAGGTCAATATTAATATTTTTCCTACTAATTTAATATTATATTTTTGACAGCATTCTTTTACAATAGTGTCTTTAAAATTTATATTAGGGTATCTGGGTTCTGAACAGACACTTCTTGTTCTCATTAAATTCATGACCTACATGAAAATCCTGCAACCTTACTTCCCCCCTTACTTCTTGCTTCTCCATTCTTCAAAGATTTAAGTTACAGTAACTATTATTATGGTAGCACCATTTGCTTGAATATTTTCCCCCAATTTTACTATTTGACCTTAAATATTTCAGGGAGCAATGTGTGTTTTAAAACAGGATTGTGGGATTTTATTGAAACTTCAAAATGTTCCTTTCTCTTTGGCAAACTGTTTGTATTTTTATAGGATATAATCAGCTGCTCCAGTTCCATTAACCACCACCCTAGTTTCTCCTCTAGTTCTAAAGCTGATTTTGGATATTCTGGAGCATGCAGTGAAATTTCAGTAGTTTCTATTGTTTAGCTTATCCACTGTTTTATTGCATTACATTAGTTCAGAAAAGGAGGTGATGGAAAACATTAGTGCGCTGTTGGACCAAAGTACTTTTTTCTGTTTGACTGTAATACAAGCAGGTGTTACTGATTTGAAAATGTAAAATAGAAGTTTTTTTTTTTAAATTGACATGCTGAAGTACTTGGCAGTATTTCTTTTTATAAAACATGGTAAAAATCACATATGTTCAGCAAAAAAATATCTTTTACATATGAATATATCTTACAAAGTATAATTTCTTTTTAAAAAAGAACCTGACAGAACTCTCCCTCGTATTTTCTGCAGGTTTATTGAGTACGGAGAATATAAGAACAACTATTATGGCACAAGCATAGACTCTGTTCGCTCTGTTCTGGCTAAAAACAAGGTTTGTTTGTTGGACGTTCAGCCCCATGTAAGTAAGCCCTGCACTTGTCAGGACTCTTTGGCATCGACTAATTGACTGCATTTCATGACAGGGCTCCAGGAGAAAACTCTAAATGGAGGTGAACAGTAGCAATTCACTTTGTATTCCACACCCTTTGTGACCCATTTCTAACCTTTCTAAGATGAAAAAAATATTTAAAAACAAACTGTGAAACCTCTAATTTAAAAAAATAAGCTTCTTGGAAGCCTTAACAACTTCTAAATCTGCTTTCATAATTTCAGTACTTTGGTCAATTTTTGTTGACATCTGTGACTCTTGCAAACTCTCCCAAATCAGTGTTTAAAGTTCATCAATTGTTCTTGTATTAATTGCCTTAGATGTTATAAATGGAACAATAGATGAAAGGTGTGTTTTTTTCAATTGAATTTTTAGTCTTCCCTGCTTGCTATTTGTTTTAGTGCTTTAAGGAGATTCTACAACACGATACTAAAATTCATTTCTTTATATTTAGCCAAAAAAACCCTAATTTTTGAAGGTGACTTTTTGTTGAATCAATCAGTGAACTGGCATTTATTAAGTGGTTGTTGCCTATGGGATGAAATACGAAATCTTTAGTAGATATTGTTTTGTGTTCAGAAATATAATAAAATACAATCACTTTGTGAAACTTAAAGTAATATATAAGTGTGAGCTATAATGATTATTATTAAAAATGATGACCTTGAATCTCAGGCCTCTTTCAGTCTTATATTATGAGTCTATGATTTTCTTTTAAATGTTTGGGGGTTTTTTTGTCACTTTTTTCCCTCTATTACATGTAGAGATAGTTTTTCAACATTCATTTTTTTCCTTTTAGAAAGATTTTATTTATTTTGAGTTTTACAATTTTTCTCCCATTCTTGCTTCCCTTCCCCCAACCCCCACAGAAGGCAGTTTGCCAGTCTTTACATTGTTTCCATGTTTGAATGTGATGACAGAGAAATCATATCCCTAAGAAAGAAAAATAAAGTTTGAGAGATAGAAAAATTACATAATAATATAATGGTTTTCTTCCTAATTTGAAGGTAATAGTTTTTAGTCTTTGTTCAAAGTCCATAATTCTTCCTCTGGATACAGATGGTATTCTCCATTGCAGATAGCCCAGATTTGTCCCTGGTTGTTGTACTGATGGGATGAGCGAGTCCATCAAGGTTGATCATAATCCCCATGTTGCTGTTAGGGTGTACAATATAACATTCATTTTTGTAAAATGTTCTCCATTCCCTCCCTTCCTTCCCCTTCCCAATATTTGCATATTAGAAGAAGAACCAGAACAGAAAAAAAAAAGACATGAGAAGGAAAAAAAAAAGAAATTTAAAAAGTGAAAATAGTATAGCTTGATTTGTATTCTGATTCCATAGTTCTTTCTTTAGATGTGGATGGCATTTTCCATCACATGTCTTAGAATTGTCTTGGATCACTGTATTGCTTGAAAGAGCTAAATCCATCCTAATTGCTCATCACACAGTATTGCTGTTAGTGTGTACAATATTCTCTTGGTTCTAGTCACTTCACTCGGCATCAGTTCATGCAGGTTTTTCTGAAATCTCTCTGCTCCTCATTTCTTGTAAAGCAATAATAATATTCCTTCTCATCCATATACCACAATTTTGTTCAGCCATTCACCAATTGAGTGCATTCCCTTATTTGCAACCATAAAAAGAGCTACTATAAATATTTTTTGTACATGTGAGTCCTTTTCCCTTTTTATGATCTTTTTGAGATAGAGCCCTAGTAGGGATTATTGCTGAATCAAAGGGTATGCACAGATTTATTGCCTTTGGGCACAGTTCCAAATTGCTCTCCAGAAAGGTTGAATCACTTCACAACTCCACCAACTACAGTGCATTATTGCCCCAGTTTTCTCACATTCCCTCCAAATTGATCATTTTCTTTTTTTTTTTTTGTTATAGTCGCTAGTCTGACAGGTACAAAATGGTGCTTCAGAGGTGTTTGAATTTGTATTTCTCTAATCAAAAGTGATTTGAAGCATTTTTCCATATGCCTATTGATAGCTTTAATTTCTTCATCTGAAAACTGCCTGCATTTCTGAACTGGTGAAGCATCAGTAGATTTTTAAAGGAAAAAAAAGTCACATTTGGTTAATCAGTGTCTAGATATTTAATTTTGTAAAAAAATTTTTAGATCACTGTGGTTGGTAAGTATTTAAATCCAGGGAATAAATTTTTTTTCTCTTGAAAATTAGCAGTTATCCTTGAGGAAATAAAAATACTCATTATTTCAGTTTATATAAACCAATTGTGTTTCTGTCTGTCTGACTGTTCCAAGGTAGACTTTCTGCCTCTTACTAACATCCTCCTCTTCTGTCCTTTCTGCCATGGGGAACTCCTCAGCTCCTCTCTGCATATGATTTATATAGAGACTATATATCCTTATTCTTTCCTTCAACAACAGACCATGAGGTGACACTGCTAACTGCTGCAGCCCCCTAGAAAGGAGCTCCCATTCTGATGGGGGAAACAGCATGTGCACATGCCTGGGAGGTCATTTTAAAGGAAGTAGCTGACCACTCAGGAGAATCAGGAATGGCCTTCAATCAGACTTGAGAAGACAGAGGTTCTGTACCTGCTCCTGAAGGAAACAGGGATGTGAGGGAGTGGATTGAATGGGCAGGTGAAGGGGCTGTGCTTGTGCTTGAGGAAGCACAGTGAGTCATGGAGGAGCGGAGGATGGAATAGGGTAGGAGCCGGGGCTGGGGAGACTCATGGCATCTCCCCCTGTGCTGCTGAGGGGCTAAAGGAGGGGCTTGGTATCCAAAGAGCAGGACTGTTGACTGTGGGAGGTGAGGGAGAGGGAAGGACCATGGATGGCCCTCAGGTACAAGCCTGGGTGACCAAGGATGGTGGTGTCCTCAACACTAAGAGGAAAATTGGCAAGAAAGGGTAGTTGGTGGGTGAAGGGGGGCACTGAATGTATTTCCCCCCTACAAAATTCCCCTTTTTATTGAAAGTTGCATCATTGTTCCAGTCTCCCAGGTGCATGTCTTTGATTCTTCCCTCACCCTTTTACTGCCATAGTCAGTTCCCAAGTCTTACCAGCCCTACTTCCACAAAATCTCCCATCCACCCTCTTCTTTCCACTCAGGTAGCCTCTGCACCAATTCCAGTGTTTATCACTCTTGGCTGGAACTTTGTAATAGCTTCTAATTGATCTACTTGCTGTCCATCTCTTTCTTTTGTCCTCTTTCCCCCACAGCCTGCAAATCAATTTTCCCCAAACTAACTCTGTCATACTCCTACCACCACCATCCTCAGAAATCTCTGCTGGGTCAAAATCCAAAATCCTCAACACTTAAAGCCTTTCACAGACTGCCCCCTATTTACCTTTCAAATTTTACTTCCTATTACTCCCTTCCTTTTCACACACACTTTCCATTCCACAAAACTGGTCTCTTAGCTGTTCCCCATATAAAACAATCCATCTGCAGCTTCCCTGTCTTTGTACAAGTGGCCTTCTGTGAATAATATCCCTACTCACCTCTTCCATTGGTTCCTGCAAACCACAACTGAAGTGCCACCTTCTCCACAAAGTCCTTCTCAAAGCCTGCCCCTCTGCAGCTGGCACACTCTCTCTTCTCCTCTCTATCTGTCTGTCTCTCTCCCTCCAAAGCCGGTATTCTTTACATGGATGTCCCATCTGCCCAGTAAAATGTAAACTCCTTTGTGGACAGGTGATCTTTGTTAAATTGAAGTGAATAACCTTGTGGAAACAGGACCTGCTACAGATGGGGTCTGCATTGCCAGCTGGCTAAAGGGCTTTCTTAGAACTGCTTCCTGTCCGGGTCTCATCCCTTTACTGCCCTGATCATTTGAGTGCAGCATCTATTGTTGATAATTCTCTGTGCTCTCTGCAAGGGAACAAAGAGGCTTTGCCCTCAAGAAACTTAAATTCTCCTGGAGAACTGAAAGATAGACATAAGACACATTCAGAGAGATTTCATGAGCTTGAGATGCATGTGTTCCCTGCAGTTAATGGGCTCCTAAATGAATCACATTTCTTGAGCATTTAATTTGAAAAGCATCTCTTAGCTGTTTGCATTCTGCATCACTCAGAGCATATTTAAGAAGTCTTTTCCAGAAACAGGTGGATTTTCCACCATTTTTTCAGAGGCCACTCACAGTTTTCATCTAAAAGAATTTTGTCAGCAAATTGGATGCCCTAAAAGAACTGTAAAAAAGAATTCTTTGCATAGCGTATTCATTTTAAAGTACATATTTACCTGTTAAGAGATGTGGCAAACTCATCACAATCTCTTTTTTTCTCTCAGACAGTAAAGCATTTAAGAACTCTAGAATTTAAGCCATTTGTTATATTTATAAAACCGCCATCAATTGAACGTCTGAGAGAAACAAGAAGAAATGCAAAGATTATTTCAAGTCGAGATGATCAGGGAACGGCAAAACCCTTTACAGTAAGTATGTTAACAGGCTGCTGAAATATGTGAGCAGCCCTACATGAGCTCGTGCTGTAATGATCAACTTTGGAAAGAACATAATGTTATCAGGTTATATAACTTAAGTTCTGTAAAAATTTAGCATAGTTCTTAGGGACAGACTCTCTCCTATACTCTATTCTTTGCTAATTCATTTCATCTTTATAATAGAAACTAAAATCTAAAATCTTGAAAAGCACGAGTTTTAGATGATCAGTATTCGGTCGTGATGGCAAGCATATCAGGGATTTTGTCATGCAAATGTTAGCTATTTTTATTACCCAGGTCACTTTATAACTTTCTTGAACAAATCAAGACATTCCAAGCTAACCTTAATCACTAGGAAATGCAGAGAGGGAGGGAAGAATTAAAGCTGTTTTTTGCAGTTGCTTGACAAATTAGGTAAAAAATATCATAATGCCATTTACTTTCACTTACTATATAACCAACCAGATTTATCACAGTAACATGAAAATTTAACAGAATGGTATCAACAAGAATACTCCATGAGCTGTACTTGTAAAAACAGTAACTATTTTATTTATTCAGCACAAAAAGAGACTTAGAAAAATCAAAATATAAAAAGTCACATATATCTTTTGTCATCCATGTGCAAAGTTGCTGGTGCCGTATATATTTCCTCTGGGTGTGATTAGAAAGACCGATGGGCAGCTTGATCAGCAGCATAGCCGCACAGACGCCAGGACCTTTGCAGGCTCGCTTTCCATTAATTTTTGCGATGGCTAGTGGCGGGACTACTCATTATTTCTTTTTTGCCTCAGCTCAGTATTGTAGTTCTGCTTTTGGCTCACAAACAATAAAAGTAAACATTAAAATGGGGAAAGCTATGCCAAAGCTATCTATCTTTAAACTTCATAAATATATTTTTATTTTTTACAACTATTGACCCAAAAGAAAAGTCATTATTGATTTTTAAGATCTCTTTTAGTAGTAATAATTTTTTAATTTTTTTTAAAAAAATCTAGGTATTCATGTTTAATAGTTTTCATGATATATATAATTCACATTACCTAATGTTCTTGATTTGTAACCTACCCATGTTCAAATTTCATGGTTCAGTAATACTGCTGCAAAATCCTGTGTAACACTAAAATGAACACTGAAATTAGTTATACTTAAAAAGTTTTCCATAGCTTAAAAATATGGTAATATAGTACTGGGATTTGGTATACTTAAATTTCCTCATATAATTATGAGTCAAATAAAAAGCTCCTTTTTTTCTTTGTTTAAAAAAGCAAGTAAAAACCATTATTGAATTAGACATGAGAAGACCCTGAAAAGCAATCATAACCTTCCTTTTGGAAATGTACCAAACTCTGAAAAAGTAAAGTTAGTGTTCTTTAAAGTCAGGCATAATCCCTTTGCTAATAGTGAGTATAAATAAAGCAGTTGGGCAAAACATTATTAGAATAAACAGCTGAAAACATTTCCCCCCTGGTATTTCTGATACAGAAATGTCTGTATTAATAAATGACCAATTGTTTTTTAAAAAGAGGGGAAAAGGAAAGATCTAAGCATTAGCAGGAAAATATTAGTCATGAGGAGATTCAGACAGATAAAATTAAAAGTGATAGCTTCTGGAAGTTGTAGTTAAAGAGTACAGTTTTAATTATTAGAGTAAGAGAAATAAATGTTAATTCAGAACTAGATATAGTACTGTCAGAATATCTTTGATATGGATGTGAAGGGATATAATTGATTGTTTAAAATATTTTTTGTAGGAAGAAGACTTCCAAGAAATGATTAAATCTGCACAGATAATGGAAAGTCAATATGGCCATCTTTTTGACAAAATTATAGTAAATGATGATCTCACTATGGCTTATAATGAGCTGAAAGCAACTTTTGACAAATTGGAGACAGACACTTATTGGGTTCCAGTGAGCTGGTTACATTCATAAGACTGAAAGAAGAAAATGTTTCATAGAGTCATCTTTTAAATAGGGTTAATGATTAAAAAGAAAATAGTTGCCATTTTGGTGGAAGGGTTTTTAAATTTCTGTCACTGGATGGGTGGTTGTTTTTTAAATCTATGTCACTGATGCAGTTACAGTTTGATAAAGTTGAATGCTGATTTTTGTTCTTCTTTAGAGTCCTTTACCAGACTGAAGGTGTGCAAATAAGATCTAAATTTAATTTAAATGGAGTCTTGCCCAATTCTCTATTCTAAGCTAAGCTTTGCAACATCTGGTTGTCTTTAATATAGCTATATATTCACGATGAGGTTTAAATTTTTGTTTAAAAGAGAAGTCGCTAAAGACTTTAATATATATTGGAGATCAGTGCTCCAGGAGTCTCAGATGTGGTCACTGCCATAAAGTTTGCATGTTAGCAGTCGAAGGTAATATCATTACTTTAAATTGCAGTCTTTGAGACGGGCAGGACAGCTTAGGTTTTTCTGGATAGATCATCATAGTTTTAAATGGAGTAACTATCAAGATGAGTTCCCTTGCTGTCCCCTGAAAGTCTAAGATTTTTGAGGGTTTTTTTTATCCTATACCATTTTATTGACGGTGTGTATATTTCAAGTCTTTCATAAATGAATTGTCCAGGGAATTAAAAAACATATTCTGAGAAGGGTTTGCATGCTGTGAACAGACTTTACACAGGTTTGTAAGTGGTATATCAAAGACTTTGAAAAGGGAAAATAAGTTTTGATTTTAACATTATATATGGAATTTTACAAAAATTTCCTTATGGCATTAACATTTAATAAGTTCCATGGTATCTTAAGATAATTAACAACAAAATAGCTTTTTTTGAAATCATTGGCAAAAATTTCTGGAGTCATTTTAAAGCAGAAGTAGATTTAGTTGGTCACAGATTTTTCCAGCAAATGATAGGAAAGTGTTTAACATTTGAAAAGCAGATATAAACACAAGTTACTGTTATAGACACAGTAAAGGAGTGATACATGATTTATTTAAAATTATAAGCAATTTAATATCATATACTTGAAAAACATCTAATTCTTTTAAATTATAAAACTTCACATTTAATTTTAACTTTTATTATATACTGTGAGAACAAGATTCATTTTTAATACTGACCAGACTCCATCTCAACCTCCTTGCATTTTTTTATAATAGTAAATGAACAAATTATATATTTGTACACAATCAAATGTGATTTTTTCCCCCTTTTTCTTGATTTACTACTGATGTGCAGAAACTCAGTAAAAAGTTTGAACGTGCCTGGGACTGCAGAAGTGAATTTACCTGCACCCACAGAGTGCAGTTGACCTTCCTAACTAAAATCATCACATTTGTGTAATTTTGGACTAGAAATGAATTATTTTATGTACACATATAAAGAAGAATTTAGATGTCTTGTTTAAATAAAAAAGAATTTAGTGTAACTTTATATATTTATAAAAGGGTTGAAAGGGATAGGAGGGTTTTTTATTCCTTGTCAGTATAGTTTTCATAAAATGGATTCTATGTGAAAAATGTAAATTGAAATGGTGACTTTGTAAAGCAGGCTCAACATTCCATGTAAATATTTGACCATGGGTCACGTACAGGTGGAGGGAGCCACTAGTCTGTTTTATTTGAAGTGCATGCCGAAGAGCCTGGGTTTCTCCGCATTTGTTTCAGACTTATCAAGTGAAACAAGCAAAATATCAAAAACAGAAACCTCAAATAGTTCACTAAGCTCGACACATATTGTTTCTTACCACAGATACCTAGAACACAAATTTTACTCAAATTACAATAATAATCAGTGAATATTCTGTGAAATTTTTATTACTGTTTATTAGAAATTTTTATTTCTGTTCCAGGCTCACATAGCTAGTAACTTGTTATTTTAGAGCTGCCAAGTGTGCTGCTGCTCAAGCTGCCCCGGCTGATGACCCTTAAAAAAATACAAGTCCTAGATAAATATTTTCCTTTTTTTATACTCATGAAAATGACCTTTAAATCATGTCTACCTATATAAAATATGTATTATTTAGCACTATCCAACCTTCCTAACTCCCACCCCATCCAAAAAACAAACCAAAAAAAAAAAAAACCACCCAATGACCTGGAATATCCAGACAGCTGAGAAAATGTTGGATTTTTCAGAATGCCACTGTCTGAATAATTGCCCAGATTCTCCATGTCACTTTGTGTATGGATAAAGCCTTAATTTAGTGCATGTTCAGTTCTTTTGTTGCTGTTAAGAAAACTTCCAGACTTTCTCTCCTCTTATTAGAAATCTGAAAAGAAAAGAGTGCTGTTATCATATAGTTAATAGACCATCACCACCAGATACCCTCCAGGACACATTCTGGGCTGTATCCTCTGGGATCCAACCTGGACACCGTGTGTGTGTGTGTGTGTGTGTGTGTGTGTGAAGGTCGTCTCCTGAAGATCCTAATACTTTAATGAATGAGGATCATGGAGATTTGAAGATGTCAGCTAAGCTGTGGGGGGAGCACACCTCTTCATATAAGCTTTAATTAAACCTTAGTCTGTCACCCCAAGGCCCATGGTGGTGTAGCCAGAGGTGGCTGGCTTTGTCCCGGCTTTATGAGCCCCTCTGGAGCCTTTGGCAGCAGCTGGACAGACACGTCCCAGGTCCCAGCTGCATCATCAGTCGCATCCACAGCAGAGGTTTAAGAGTCTGAGTATTAAAAATCAAATTGGATAAAAAGACAATCCAAGATCAAGATGGAAAATGTACATTCTTCCAATGAACAGACTGATCCTTGTTGTTGTCATTTAAAGGAGTAGGGGGACCTGAACACAGTGGGTGGCAGGGGGTCGATCACAATGGTGAACTGTCATTTTTCCCAGACATTCTTTGCCTCGAATGGATACGTTGTGGGACATTCATTACTGAATCTGAATTCACAGCTTCAAGTGTCAGCAGTAAAAAGTTGGCCACAGGTTTTTTTTGTTCATGCTTCTGAAATAATGTATGGTGAAGAGATTTTACTTCGGTCCTTACCATCATAGACTAGAGGGACTTTTCTTGGGATGTCAGCCCCCCCCCCCTCCCCAGGAGCTCTCGGGGTCTGAGCAGCTGTTGCTGCCACCACCATCTAAGGCCATCTTCCTTCATGTTAGCAAAGACCTTCCCTTTTCCAATCCATACTGCCATTGGTGGTATAAAAACTTCCCCAAGATAGATACTATTATTTATTTCCTTTTATTTTTAGCTAATAAGGCTTTCTAGATAAAAAAAACAACAGAAAACTTTGATGTTAAAATATATGCAGTGTGATATGTCGACTTTTTGAGAGCAGTCTGACTGTTGTATGTCTCTCGCTGCCCTTTGCCATAGCAGAACAGAGGTTAACGTTGAGCTCTATCTTCGCCTCCAGCGCCATACTTGAACTTGCATCAATTTCCTACTTGATGCCTTGCCTGAAATATACATTTACTTTCTTTCACTGAAAAATAAATTATTGACACAACATTCCTGTGGTGCATGTTTGATTTTAACAGTTTCTGTACACAGGGGTTGTCATTGGTTTGCAAGGAAAAGTGTATTGTTCCTGTGCCCTGAGCTCTTGTAGAGGACCCTGAACAAATGCCGTCCAGCCATAAGATGCCACATAGGGTCAAACTGCACACATCCAAGGAGTCACCTCCAGAGTCTCCCTCCCACTATCCCTTCCTAAAACAGATCTGACCACGAATCTTCTGAAAAACCAAGGTATCTGAATGACAAGAGACCAGTGCAGCCGAGTGAAGCAGCTCCCAAGCCATATTTATTCTAGTTAGGATAATAAAGGCCACCTTTTACATTGTTGTAACATGTAGATCAGTATCTCATGGGATCTACTTAACCCTGCAACGTAGATGCTTCTGCAGATGAGACATGTTTCAGTGACCCCACAGACAGTACATGTCCAAAGCCTACACCCCTGTCCTATACATCACAGAGCAGGCTGACCTGTATTTTAAGTGGGAGATTCCTCGAGTTTACTAAATCAGTATAGCCTCAGATCGAGAAACAAAAATGATTAATAAGGGGAAACTGAGGAAAACGTGAGAGGTTTGCTTTAATTTAAAAGAAGTGAAACCAAAAATTTAGAAGTATATTGCACAGTGCCAACAACCTAAATGAAACGAGAGCTAACTGAAAGGAAGGTGGATAATGAAACATCCCTCCCTTCTTACTCTGCAGAGGGATTGGGGACTGACGTAGAGCAGAATTCTCAGACATTCTCAAGTGGTGAGTTTCCACTGGGTTGGTGGGGAGGGAAGGGGGAAAGGGAATATTTAAGCCCCCAAACTCCATATTGATTCCAGAATAAAAATACATGTAATATAAAAATATAAACTTGATATTTCAAGCCCTTTCCAGCCCAATTCTGATCTTTATATTCTCCATTCCAGTCAAACAGCAGTTCCCAAATTTTGCCTTCCATCTCCCGCTATTATTCCCTTACAGAAAACTGTTAATACGCTTGCAACATGCTCCCTCTTCCAACTGCCTTAATTCCTGACTTCAAGCCTCATCTTAGGGTACCATCTTCTTAAGACTTGACTAAACTCATTAGCGTTTCCTACCCTCCTGAAATTTTCTTCCACGTACTAATTATTTTGTATGCTTTATCTCCCTGGTTGACATAAACTCCTTGAGGGGAGGGGACCATTTCTCCTTTTTCTCCACACACTGAGCTCATCATAATTGCTGGTTGAATCCCTTCTCACCTCTCCAATTCTACTTTATCTTTCAGGAATTATCCCAAGTCCCACTTCCTCCATTTCCAAGCTTCCTCTCTTTGTGGTCTGGACCGCCCAGTAAATTACACAGGATGGTATCCTTCATTTTTGCCAAGATGTGAGGTTTGTAGCCGGTCAGGATCCCATTTTAATCTTTCTGCTCCCAATATTTGAATCCTGACTGATTGATTGCTTTATTAGCAGACACCATCTCCTCAGGGGAGAAGCAGGTCTGAATCTTTCATTCACAATACCCTTGGAACAACATTGCACTGGCCATTTAATGGGCAGAACTTCAAGTACTTTTAAGGTACTAGTGAAAGGTGTCACGCTTTTGAGTCCAATTTTCATAATTGCCACCTTTGTTTCTGTTGAACTTTTTGAGGAAAAAAAAGTGAGGAATTTCTGGACCCTACTTTATGGATTACTATGCTTTATTACTGCATTAAAAACACAACTACCATCTGTCCTGGGGGTTTGAAGTCATCAAGAGCTGCCGAGGAACAATCTAATCGTCACGAACACTAAATTTTATGTATTCTGGGCTTTACCTCCCCATAAGGGAAATTCTTCTAAAAAATGTCTTTGTAGACTCTATGTCCCATATTTTTTTAATAGGTAACACAACTACTTGCTGGCTAGCACAACTACAGTGCTGCCTGGAAGGCAACATCGGGGAGTTCTGGATCTCAGATTAGTTATAAGAGCATTTGCTTATCCTTATCATGGGAGCCAAGCAGTCAGTTGGACTCAAAACTTGATTCCTAGCTTACTTTAACACGAAATTTTATAGGGACTAATATAATTATTTTAAAATAAAGGCTTTGCAGCAAAAAAATCAAAGTATGTTATGCTTTCTAGTTTAAAAAAATACAAACCTATCATGAGACTCTGAAAGTTTCCTTGTATGATTTGAGGCAGGCCTGTAATTTCAAAGGTAATACCACCACCTCTGCAATTCATATTCAAGTTGTCTGGGTCACTAAGAAGCTAAGTGATTTGCCAATGGTCATTCAGCTCCAGTGAGTGGTGTGTCAGGCTTGAATCTGACCATTATTCCCAATTCTTCTGAGGCTTCTATCCACTAGCATCATATGGGTAAATGTCATATTAAATGATGTCCAACTTTGAGCCAGATGCGTTGCATTAGGATCAACGTCTGCCCAAATACTGGAGATATCTTCAGTCATTAAATAATTAAGATGTTCAGTAATAGTCATCTAGCCTCACAGGAGAGAGAACAGGGGCTTCCACTGGAGCAGGCAGCAGCAACAATATGACAAAGGACAGGCTTGGAGGACTGTTCTGTGATTATCAACTGACGGGGCTCCATTCTAGGATCCAGGGTTTCTGAGAGCCTTCTTTATTCACAGCCAGGAGCTGATGAGGTGTTTGCCTCAGACTTCAGTCTGGGGAGAGGAGCAGATCTGAGCACCCAGGAACGTTTTCCCAGGAGGGCTTTGTATAGACAGGGGTGAAGGGACCTTGCCTTTTACCCTAGCCAAAGCATCCCTTTGTCCTGTTTACTCATGTCACGCCTGGAAGAGCCACCTGCTTTGTGGACGTCATCCAATCCTGGGTGGACCCCCCAAAGCAGAAACTTCAACAAAATATTCGCTAAATTATTTACCACGGGAAAGCACCAAGCTGGCAGCCATGGGCTGTAAAGAGAAGTGTTCGACATAGTCTTTGCCCTCCAGAAGTTTGTAATCTAGTTGGGGAAAGAAATATGAACATGAAAAATAGCTGAAACATAAATTACAGGGTAGAGTAGAAACAGTGAGAACCACAGGAGTCCGCAAAAAGGAAAAGATCATTTCCAGCTGGGGTGGTTAAGGAGGAATTCATTGAAATGGAGAGATCTGACCTCAAAAAGATGGGTTGGCATTGGGTTAGAAGAGAAGACGCTGAGCTTTCCAACTGGGGGAAAGAGGAACTTCGTTGAAAAGAGATGGTGTTTTGGGAGCCAAGTCGGGGTCTATGGAAGACCAAGTATTGATTGAGTTCCTCTCCTAAATGGTTTCTAGTTTTTGACCTTTCCCATTTGCCTTATGAACAGCCAAATTAATCTTACCAAAACACTGCTTTCAATGTGTCATTGCTGTCCCACATTAGAGCTGTGGTGATTCCCATAGCCGGTCACATCTTGCCCAAATGCCCCTAATTGGTTTCCCAAGGCTTTGCTCAACTTTTGTTGCTCCCTACATAGACAAGACATCGTTATTCCAACTAGCACCTTCTGCCATAGTCACTAGTCTTACCGACTGACAGAGCATGGTCATCCCTTGTTAGCTGCCTTTGCTCACCTTGGAATTGCTCAACCTGGAATGTGATGTCTTCTTCCCAGATCTCATAGCCAAGGCTTATCCATTCTTCAAGTCCCAGTTTCACTGTTACGTCTTCCTTCTCATCATTATTTATAAATCACTTGAAGAGGGCTGCAGATGGAGCACTGGCCCAGGAGACTGGAGGACCCAAGTTCAAATCCAGTCTCAGACATCTAATTGAATGGTTTAGCTGTATGATGTTTGCCCAAGCAACCCTGATTGCCATAAATAAATAAGTTACGTGTTTGTGTGTGTGTGTGTGTATCTGTATATAGAGAGATACCTATCTCCCTTTCAGTTTACAAAGTCATTGCACTAACCCAAGAGATAGATGATATTAATATCCCTATTTCTTAGCTAGGGAAATCAAGCCTATGAGGTTAAGTGACTTTTCCATTCACACCACTAGACTAAGTGTCTGAGGAAGAGTTTGAACCCAGGGCTTCTGAGTCCCAAATCCCAACACTGACAGCTGCATTCCATAGCTGCCAACCACTAGGGCAAACCTGCAGGCTAAAATTAGAAGGCAGCCCTGGTAAACATCTTTTATACCAAGGATAAAATCTGTAGGTTACCCCACACCAAAGCTAGAAATAGCACTTCTGGCACCTGGGCAAACATCTAAAAAGCACCTGGGCAAAGTGGCAAGGCCTGCCACATGGGGGAGAGACCCAGGGACAATGTCCCATGCTTAGGAGATAGAGTCCTCAGGACTAACCCTGCTACTGCAGAGTGACAGAGCAGTCCAGACTCTGACTTGGAAGGATGGGGGTCAAACTACCCAGAGAACCACCCAATTCTACCCAGAGGAGCAATCTTTCTGTTTTAACTGGTTATTCTTGCTAATTAAGTGACAAATTCAGTTTTTTCTAGCAGCTAAAGGAGTGCATTGCTATAAGCACTTTCTACATTTCAGCCTCCTAGGACCAAGCCCCAGTTTTTCTGAACTAGTTATGGATTTGTATTTGTTCCAAGAAGGGAGAAATCATTATAGGAGACTGTTTAAGAACATTTATTCTGTTTTAAATAAGCCTCAATAACCAAGTAACAGATAAATACCCTGAAACTAAAAGATAAGACTTTTTCTATGGAAAATGCATCAGCTCAAGGTGTAACCAATTGTGTATTAAGGCTGTCCTAAAAGTCTTAGGACAGTTTTAAGCTTTTTTTTTTTTATAATGGTACTAAGACTTTTGGGATAGTGTATCACATTCTCACTCCCAGGACAAGGGAGAAGCTTTTTTCTCTTCCCCACTCTTTAAAACTTTTTTTAAGACGTGACTAATTTCAAATACAGGCTGTCCAAAAACTTGCACTTGATTTTAGAGTAATAATTGCCTCTGCCTGTCCCCAAACTTGTGCTTGATTTTAGATAATTGCCTCTGCATGAGACTGATAAATCTCCTGCAGAGAGGGACGTCTGCAGTCAAGATGGAAGGCCATTTGACAGCCTTTCAAGGTGTTACCCTGTAAAGTTGCTCTATTGGATTGTTATTTGAGCAAGATGGAAAATTACCTGTAGTCTGTTAGGCTGAGGTCTTCTGCTGGCAGGGTCGAATGATGCCATTTTCCAGTAGACGATCATTTCCTGTTATGGGTTAGAAATACCAACTGTAATGAAAAACGTTGGGCTAGGTTCTCCTAAAGAGTTGGAAGGTGAGAACCTGGCCTCTCCTGTTCAAATACATTTTACAACCTCTTTTGGGGGGTGGTAGTAAGGAAGGCGCTGAAAGAGCCTGCAGACCTTTCGGATATCTGAGCTGAGCAAAACTTTTTATAACAAGTAATTCCTTTTTCCCCTTGATTCCTCAAGGTGATAGGTTTCCTTTAATAACATATTTTCTTCTGGCCATTTTACACTTTGAAAAGAATATACCAGTAAGGCTTAGCACTCATATGATGAGGGACCACCTCTTTAAAAAAATCCTGGGAGTAACTCGTGGAGGTCAGTTTTTGGGGGGGAGGGTTGTCCCTTTATAGTCTACCTATTTAAAATTTTAGAAACCACCAGGAAAAAAAGGAAGGGAAGTATCTGGGTCTTTTGACTGTTATTATTTCTTTTGCTTTTTCTGTGAGAATGGGGTTTATTAAAAGCACAGAGGAATTCTACTTTACTTACCCTTCAGAATGGTTTGGCCAACTTAGGCTATTTGAAAAGACTGGAAAATCTGAAACATAAAAATAGGGGTTGGTGGAGGTGGGGCCGGGAGGGGCTAGGGGAGGTAAAGGCCAAAATGTAAAGTGAGGACAGGCATAATGTAAGACAACTCCTTTCTTCACAATCAAAGTTTCTGAAGAACTTTTCCAGGCTGGTTGCCAGGAGCTGAATGATAGAATAATTTCTTTTTAAATTTCTTAGTGTGTTGATTTCTTTTCCCATTATCAGGTTAAAAAGCTGCCTGTCTTTACCAGATGACAAATTCTGACATTGTCTTATGTATTTCCAACTATATACTTTCAAAAGCTAGATGACATTTTAAAAAGCCAAAAGAGATTTCAGAAATAGCTTTCTACACACATTTTGTCATTTCAAATCCAGGTTGATTAAAATCCAAACATGCTTATGGTCTTTTTTTTATTCATATTGGAATAGATTTTAGCCAACCCAAATAATAATTTTACAGTTCCTAATCCCATAATGTAAATAGTTGTCAGATGACCTCTAAAGTGGGACACAACTTCTCTGGATCACAATGCCTCTGCTGAAAGAAGTACAGTGTGGGGACTGATGATTTCATCAACGTGGATGATCTGCCTCCCCATACAGCTGCAGATCTTCAGTGACTTATGTGGTCTTCCAAAGTTACTAGGGCTAAAAATGTTATCTATCATCCTGTGGGTATCATGAAGGACATACTCTTGGAACTTACACTGATACTTAAACAATAGATAGGCAACTATTTCTAGACTGGCATCTAGAATCTTTCCAATTTGATAAGATCTACCAGAATATGAACAATGATGGAAACATCAGAATCTTTTTAGTAAATATTCGTTGATTTCCATTTAGATTGCTGAATATCAATCCATGGAAAAGGAGAGAAGTGCCACAAGACTAGAGCAAATGCTATCCTAATTTCACAACAGACAAGAATAGAGTCTGCAAACTAAAGGCCAGTCAGCTTAAAACTTTGGTTCCTGGGAAAATTCTAGTAGGGCTCATTATCTTCAACAAATATTTATGGAGGACAATGGTGATTACAGAGTTACCACGGAAAAAAATTTAGAACAGGAGCCAAAATGGTGGAGAAAAGGAAATTGCTGAGCTCTTCCAATATTCCCACCCAAACAACTTCAAAATAATTCATCAAATCAAATTCCAGAGCAACAAAGCCATCAAAAGGTGGGGTGAGCCATTTTTCCAGCCCAAGACAATTCAAGAAGTTGGAAGGAGAGATCTATGATACTGAAGTGGGAGCTAGCCTGGAGCCCACATGATATCAACACCAGTTGTGAGCCTTGGAGGTGGCATCAGTAGCAGGGGTGGGAACTCTCAAGCCAGAGCTGGTTAGAGGATCTGGCAACTGGTCAGGAAGAAATTACAGGTGAGAAAGGATTTTTTGTCAACTCCATTGCCTCTCTTCAATTTCAGGTCACAATTCTAGGTTGGAGAGGAGTGCTTACATTAACAAGGGAATAGGGATCTTGAGGAATGCTATTGCTTTCAGTCCCAAGGGAACAGGAATCTGAGGAATAGGATTGTCTTTGTCTGCAAGGAATCAGGGGTCCTTCCTAGATAAGGACCATAGCTCAAACCAGGAATGCAATGGTCACCCTCTCTGCAGACCACACCACCCTGGAAAAATCAAAGACTTCCAACCCCTAGAATTAGCTCTGAAAATAAGTGTGAAAAAATCTGAACTTTGGGACAGTGCCTTCCAACCCTCATCCCAAGAACAAAGTTCACCTTTAACATAAAGTCCAAAGTCAAGAAAGAGGTTGGGAAAATGAACAAATAATAATACCATAAAATTCTACTATTTTGAAGGAAGCTCAAGACACAGACTCAAAAAAAAAAAACCAATATCAAAATAGCTACAAGCATGGCCTCAAAGGGGGAAAAATGTAATTTTGGGGACCCAAGACCCAAAAGAATTACTAGAAGAGTTAATAAATTATTTTAAAAAATCAAATAGGGGCGGCTAGGTGGTATAGTAGATAAAGCACCAGCCTTGGAGTCAGGAGTACCTGGGTTCAAATCCGGTCTCAGACACTTAATAATTACCTAGCTGTGTGGCCTTGGGCAAGCCACTTTAACCCCATTTGCCTTGCCAAAAAAACCCTAAAAAAATAAAAAATCAAATAAGATTTATGGAGGAGGGTGCAGCTAGGTGGTGCTGGCCCTGGAGTCAGGAGGATCTGAGTTCAAATATAGGTTCAGACACCTAATAATTGCTTAGCTGAGTGACCTTGGGCAAGTCACTTAACCTCATTGCCTTAAAAAATAAAAAAAAATTTTAAAAAGATTGATGGAAGAAATTTAGGGAGAAAAAATAAGAATAATGCAAGAAAATTATGAAAAGACAACAGTTTGGTAAGAGAGGCCTCCAAAATACTAAAAAAAAAAACTTTATAAAACAGAATTAGCCAAATGGAAAAAGAGGTACAAAAGCTCATCGAAGAAAATAATTCCTTAAAAAGTAGAATTGGTGAGTGGAAGATAATGACTCCATGAGACATCAAGAAACAATTTTAAAAAGACAAAAAAAGAAAAATAGGATAAATCTAAAATATTTCATTGTAAAAACAAATTACCTGGAATATAGATTGAAGAGAGATAATTTAAAAATTATTTGTCTGAAATCCATGGCCAAAGGAAGAACCTAGACATCATATTTCAAAAAATTATAAAAGAAGATTTCCCCAAAATCTTAGAACTAGAGAGTACAATGGAAATTGAAAGAATTCACCAATCACTTCCTGAAAGAAATCCCAAAGTGAAACAGCAGAATTCTAAAACTCCTAGGTCAAGAAGAAAATATTACAAGCAACCAAAGAGGAATAATTCAGATATTGTGGAGCTACCATCAGGATACCAGAGGATTTATCAGCTTCTCCATTAAAGGATTAGAGGACTTGGAATATGATATCATTAGTGTTGCAAATGATACAAAGCTAGCAGAGAAATCTGGATGACAGAGGTAAGATCTAAAGGGATCATGACATGTAAAATCTAATATGATGACAAGGTTGAAACTAATATGATAAAATTCACTAGAGACAAATGAAAAGTCTTGCACTTGGATAAAAAAAAATCACCTTCACAGTATAATGTGGAGAAAATACACCTAGCAATTTTGAAAAAGATCTGAGGGCTTTAGTGGGCTACAAGCTCAATATGAATCAACTGTGTGTTGTGACAATTAAGAAAGCTAACTCAGTTTTGGGCTTCATTAAAAGAGACAAAACTTCCTTGTCTGTGAGATAGTAGTTTCACAGTATTCTGTTCTTATCATGCCTCATTTGGAATATTGCATTTAGTTCTGGGCACCCCTGTTAATGAAGGACATTTATTAGTTGGAATATGTCCAGAAAAGGACACCCAGGATTGTAAAAGGACCTTGAGACTGTGTCATTCGAGGAGCAGTTCTAGGGACTGAACATGTAGCAAAGAGAAGAGGAAATACCATAAGGACACGATAACTATCTTATAGAGAAGGGATTCAAATTAGGGTATAGGGAACAAAATCAGGAGCAATTTAGGAACTAGTTACAAAGAGGTCAATTTGAACTTGAAAGCATCGAAAATTTCTTAGCAATTAGTGCTGGTCCAAAGTGAAATGGGCTGCCCTTGGACTTATCGTGTTCCTCCTCCTTGGAAGTATTCAAACCTAGACTGGAAGACTGAAAGAAGAATTTTTGGAATGCTATGGTAGGAATTTTTTTCCTATATGCAGATGCCTGCTAAGGTGGTTTTTAGCTTTTAAAGTCTGTAATTGTGAAATCTCATCAATAACACCCCAGTGGTATTACAAGTTGGTACTTAAACAATGTAAGCAACTCAAGATTAAAGACATTTTAAAAATGTTAATGGCTACATCTTATTGGCCTCCTTAAAATACCAACCCTAATATATTTTTAACTAGATAAACAATATCATTATGGATGCTGTAAAAATAATTCCAAATATTACATCAGTTGTTTGATTAGAACTGACTTCTTTTTGGGAAGCTAGATAGGCATTCCTAGCACATTATTGGTGGAATTATGAATCAATACAACCATTGTAGAAAGAAATTGGGAATTTGCAAATAAAGAAATTAAAAGGTCTTTGACCCAGAGATTCCATTACTAAGCATGGAGGTCATTGATTAAGAAGAAAATCCCTATATACATACATATATATGTATATGTATATATATATATATATATATATATATATAAATATTTATAGCCGCACTTTTTGTGGTAGCAAATAGCTGGAAACAAAATAGATGTCCATTGATCAAGGAATGACCAAACAAATTGTGGTATATGAGTATAAGGAAATATTACTGTGCTGTAAAAAAGCAATGAATATAATGAATTGAATGAAGCCTAGAAAGTCTTACATAAAACCTCTTAATTCTTGTGCCTTCTCTCTATTATTTCCTATTTATTCTATATATAGCTTCTTTTGTGTGTATATATATATATATATATATATATATATATATATATATTTGTTTGATGTCTCCCTCTTTAGATTATAACTCCTTTAGGGTCCCTTTAGGGACTATCTTTTGCTGTTTTTGCTACCCACATCACTTAGTACAATGGGCCCTTAATAAATATTTATTAACCAATCTGAGTGAAGCAGAGCCATGCAAACAACATAAACAATGACTACAACAAAGTAAATGGAAATAACCACAAAAATCAGAAGTGAATGTTGCAGAATTACAAAGAACAAGATCTTAAAGAAGAGGAATGAGACGATCCCCTCCCCCATCCCTTTGCAAAGTTGGATGTGGCACATTGCACATATTTTCAAGTTTTTGATATGTTGATCAATTTTGCTAGTTTTGTCTCTTTTTTCCCTTTAAAAAAATATTTGTCATATGGATTGACTCTCTGAGAGGCAGGAAAAGGAGTGAAATTGGTTGAATGACTTTTTTTTTAGGTTTTTGCAAGGCAAATGGGGTTAAGTGGCTTGCCCAAGGCCACACAGCTAGGTAATTATTAAGTGTCTGAGCCTGGATTTGAACTCAGGTACTCCTGACTCCAGGGCTGGTGCTCTATGCACTGTGCCACCTAGCTGCCCCTGAGGAGTGACATTGGAAGAATTTCTGATGATGTAAAAAAATCCTTAAAAATTTTTTTAGAAAAAAAAAAACTGACTTGCTTTTCAGCCAACCCCTTCAACATCTTTGTGACCTGTATAGAAAAGATATTGTTTAACAACTAAATCTTAGTATACAGACAGCTTCTTGCCACCTGTCTTGCCATTGTTGCATTGTCTTAATCAGATCAGGCCCCAGAAAAGCTCAGGTTTGGACTCCTACCTTGATGTTCTGTTGGCTTGATTAGCAAAAGTCTACCCAGTTTTGACCATGCTGCCATCCTCTTACAATCTACTCTAATACAATATGAGTTTCCCCTTTCTCTACTCCTTCTACCTCTTGCTCTGAGGACAGTAATCAAATCAGAAAGAGCATGTCCCATTGCACATGTAATCTCTGATGTAGAGTAAGGCTGAGTCAGGTGGATCCTTCAGTTTGGGAGAGCTCAGCGGCCACACTAAAATCAGCACTGAAATAACAAGTCCCTGGAAGGGGAAGACCACTAGACTGTCAAAGGAGAAGCAAGCAGCCCAGAAGACACAGCACTTGAGCCCGAGAGTCAGGAAGACTCATCTTCCTGAGTTCAAATCCAGCTTCAGACACTTACCTGTGTTACCTTGAGCAAGTCAAC
The DNA here is from genome assembly GCF_037893015.1 of Macrotis lagotis. Lineage (NCBI taxonomy): Eukaryota > Metazoa > Chordata > Mammalia > Peramelemorphia > Peramelidae > Macrotis > Macrotis lagotis. The sequence continues at coordinate 67,227,518 of NC_133664.1, read as the reverse complement.
TTTAACCCTATTTGTCTCAGTTTCCCATCTATAAAATGAAATGGAGAAGGAAATGTCAAATCTCTCTGGAACTTTGCTAACAACAAAAAGAGCCAAGACATGCTTAGTACACATGAGGAACCTCCATGATCCTCCTAATAATTGCTTCTATTAGAGACTGGGCAAATACTAGCACCTTGGGATAAAAGGAGGTACTGAAAAAGTCACTGATGGACATGTGAGTACAAAGAATGAAACAATCCTTACTCCCAGTGAATTTACAATGTAATGGAGGAGGCAGTGAGTATCCCTATGTTATTCAGAATATATGGGAAGTGAATAAATAGCAAGTTTTGAGGGAGGGAATAGGAACAGCTTCAAGCAGAAGGTGGTGCTGGGGCTGATTGGAGGGTGGTGGAGTCTCTGTTTCAGGAGGGGGATTAGGTTAGACCATCTTCTTTTCCACCTGGATTCACTGTTCTGGGACCTCTCTTGACTTCTCCACCATTCCCCCTACATTGGTTATATTCCTCCCTTACTTTTCAACTTCCCTTTGTGCAGTCTTCCCCCATAGATTATAAAGTCTTTAAGGGCAACTGCTCATCTTATTTCTATCCCCCAAGCTAAGCACAGAGTTGGCACATAGAAAGTGATTAATAAATATTTATAGCCTAGAAAAAGGCATTGAATAGTCAAGAAAGGGGTTTATTTTGCTCTCACACAATAAAGATATGTGTAAAGCATAGAGACAAAACACAAAATACAACATAGAGCTTCTCTAGCTTCAGTCTACCTCATTTCCAAGCTGAAAATATCAGGGCAGGATTTGATGACTCAAAGAATTTTCAGAAATTCTCCATACTCCACTGTCCCACTGGTGGGAATGTTTATACCCTTGGATAACTAGGATGCTGCCTCAAAGAGGCAGAAGCAAATTAAGTTCCAGAGTCAGCTTAGTTATCTTTTAGGGAAACCTAATCTCAATTGGGGGGGAACAGAGAATCCTGGTCTTATCACAGCATCATAATTGGGGTTCTATAAGGTAGAAAGAACCTCTCAAAATAAGAACCTCATTGCAGTCCAGAGGGACCTTGGTGATGCTGCCATACTATACATCACTCGCTCCTGTCTTGAAGGAAGCATTTTTAACTGTCTTCTTTGTCAGCAGCACTAGAGGTCCTGTGACTCTTTGGGGGGGGGATTGTCTTTTGTCTCTTTTGGGATTTCCATCATTTAGCATGTTGGCTGGCACATAACAGTTTACTGATTAAATGAGTGGGTAAATAGATGTATAAAAGAAACAATACTGAGATGGAAAAAGCCTTGGAAAAGGAGGGAATTCTAGCTGTTACTAATGGGATCATATATCACCTTGAGTAAGCCACTTGGCCCTTTGAAATGATTTTACTTCACTCTTATTCATATGACATTGAACAAAACTATAGAAATTACCAAACCATGTTGACTGAGGCCATTACAAATTAATTTTATATCATTTCAATTGGATGCTCACTGAAGCAAGACAACCTTATAAACCTCCCTAGTTCATTGTCCCACTCACCACTCACTCACACTCCAAAGGTTTTCAATATCTTGTCAACTTTTCATGACACTCACCTACCATTCAGCTGAGGATCTCAACTTATATTTCTTTTTTTGTACCCCCATGTCTTTGTTTTTGAATGTTATTTTATTTTTTCAATTATAAGCAAATATAGTTTTCTACATTCATCTTTTTTTATCTTTTTGGGGGGGGGTGTTGTTTTTGTAAGACAATAGGGTTAAGAGACTTGGCCGTGGTCAAACAGCTAGGTAATTATTAAGTGTCTGATCTCGAATTTGCTTTGTTTGGTTTTTTTTTAGGTTTTTACAAGGCAAACGGGGTTAAGTGGCTTACCCAAGGCCTCACAGCTAGATAATTATTAAGTGTTTGAGACCAGATTTGAACCCAGGTACTCCTGACTCCAGGGCCGGTGCTTTATCCACTGCACCACCTAGCCACCCCCTGATTTCAAATTTGAACTCAGATCTTCCTGACTCTACAATCAGTGCTCTATCCACCGTGCCAGCTAGCTGCCCCATTTTTAATTTTATTTTTTAAAACATTTAATTTATTTTTCCAATTACATGCAAAGGTAGTTTTTAATTATTATTTTTGTAAGGTTTTGAGTTTCACATTTTCCTACCTCCCTCTCTTCTTTCCCCCTTCCCCATGACAGTGAGCAATCTGTATATGTTATATATATATGTTTAACAGATTTCCATATTAGTCAAAGAAGAATCATACATAAAGGGAAAAACATGAGAAAAAGAAAAAACATAAAACAAGTTTTTTAAAAATGAAAATAGTATTCTTTGGTCTACATTCAGACTCCAGAGCCTTTTCTTCTGGATGTGGATGGCATTTTCCATCACAAATCTTTTAGGATTGTCCTTGGTCACTGAACTCTTAAGTTCATCATAGTTGATCATCACACAATGTTGCTGTGAGTGTGTTCAATGTTCTCTTGGTTCTGCTCACTTCACTTAATATCAGTTAATGTAAGTCTTTCTAGACTTTTCTAAAGTTCACCTGTTCATGATATCTTACAGAACAATAGTATTCCCTCATTCCTTCATATAATATAATTTGTTCAGTCATTCCCAAAATACTGAGCATCCCCTCAATTTCCAATTCTTTGCCATCACAAAAAGAGCTGCTATAGATATTTTGATACATGTGGGTTTTTTCCCCTTTTATATGATCTCTTTGGGATACAGATTCAGTAGTAGTACTATTGCTGGATTAAAAGATATGATCAGTTTTATTGCCCTTTGGGTATAATTCCAAACTGTTCTCCAGTATGGTTGGATCAATTCACAACTCCACCAACACTGCATTAATGTCCCACTTTTCCCACATCCCCTCCATTATTGAGAGGATTTTTCTTTTTTTGTCATTTTAGCCAATCTGATAGGTGTGAGGTAATATCTCAGAGTTGTATTAATTTGCATTTCTCTATTCAACAGTGATTTAGAGCATTTTTCATATATCTATAGATAACTTTAATTTCTTCATCTAAAAACTTCCTATTCATCTCCTTGGACCACTTATCAAATAGGGAATAATATATTCTTACACATTTGACATTTTTCTCTCTACATATTTTAGAATAAGTCCTTTATCAAAAGTACTAGCTGTGGAAATTGTTTCTCAAATTTCCCAAATTACTGTATTCCTTTTGATCTTGGTTGCATTGATTTTATTTGTGCAAAAACTTTTTAATTTAATGTAATCAAAATTATTCATGTTGCATTTATAATATACTCTATCACTTGTTTATCATAGAAAAATAGATACATATTCCTTATGGCTTATGGTATCACTCTTTATATCTAAATTTTGCATGCATTTCAACCTTATCTTGGTATAGGGAATGAGATGTGAATCTTTGCCTAGTTTCTATTTTCCAGTTTTCCCAGAAGATTTTGTCAAACAGTGAGTTGTTATCCCAGAAGCTGAAGTCTTTGAGTTTATAAAAAAGTAGATTACAATAGACATTTATGACTTTTCTTTTGCACCCAGTCTATTCCACTGATCATCCATCTATTTCTTAGCCAGTACCAGACAGTTTTGCTAACTATCACTTTTTAATGTAATTTTAGATCTGGTACAGCTAGATTACCTTCCTTTGAAGGTTTTTTAATTAGTTTCCTTGATATTCTTAATCTCTTATTGTTCCAGATGAATTTTATTACTACTTTGCTAGTTCTATAATGTAATTTTTTGGTAATTTGCTCAAATTACATTTCACTGAAAAAAAAATGAAGTCATTTGCCAAGCTCCCTCTTTTCCCACCCTCTTCATCCATTTGCCAAGAGCTCCCTCTTCTCCTAGCCTCTTCAGCCCACATTACTGTAACCTCTTCTCCAACTATCACTTTCTTGAACCTTGTACCTTGAACCTTGAACCTTTTCTGAACATTAAACAGGGACCATTCCCCTTGCCAAAGCAAACCCCTCTTCATATCCTTTTTGTCTAATTCTAGTCTATCTCCTCCATATTTGCTCTCATTCTTTATCTATAAATTCAACCTCCTCCTCTCCACTAGATCTTTTTCCTCTGCCTAAAAATATTCCCATGAATCTTCTATTCTTAAAACAAACAATTTTTAAAAAAATCCTCATTCGATCCATCCATTCCCATCACTTACCATCCTACATCTGTCCTCCCCTTTATGGCTCAACTTCTTTTTTTTTTAATTAAAGATTTTATTTATTTTGAGTTTTACAATTTCCCCCCTAATCTTACTTCCCTCCCCACCACACCCCACAGAAGGCAGTCTGTCAGTCTTTACATTGTTTCCATGGTATACATTGATCCAAATTGAGTGTGATGAGAGAGAAATCATATCCTTAAGGAAGAAACATAAAGTATAAGAGATAGCAAGATCAATGAATAAGATATCAGTTTTTTTCTAAATTTAAGGTACTAGTCCTTGGTCTTTGTTCAAACTCCACAGTTCTTTCTCTGGATACAGATGGTATTCTCTATTGCAGACAGCCCCAAACTGTCCCCAATTGTTGCACTGATGGAATGAGTAAGTCCATTAAGGTTGATCATTGCATGGCTCAATTTCTAAAGAAAACCATTCATACTACATGCCACTCTCCTGCCCTCTGACTTACCAATCTGAATTTTGACCTCGCTATTCAACTAAAATAGCTGAGAAATAGTACTGAAATGTGAGAATTGGAATAAATTTATTTCTAAGATGCCTTTAAAACTTAAAAACAGAATAAAACACATTCTAAGAATAAGAACCATGTTTTGCCTTTAAGAAACTTATAAAGTATTTGATGTAACTTCCCTTCCATCACCATAAAACAACTTAAACTAATATAAACAATTACAAGGTTTAAAAAAAATTCAAAATTAAGTAATAATAAACATGGGGTAGAATGGATTGAGTCTGTTAAAGCTCCTTGGAAAAGGGGAGTTCAACTTGGGAAATGTATTTTGTCCAAAATGCTTCTTAAGCACCCACTTTCTAAGCACAATCTGTGGACCACTACTAAAATGACTGAGATAATTGAAGTCCATATGGACAAGCCTTATGGACAAACCATAAGGATGAATGGAAAGCATTAAGACAGTTCTTGTGTAATGAGATAACTTAGAACTTCTGTAATCAGAATTTGTTGTTTGGACCTGTAGAACTCTTCGAGGTCCCATTTGGGGTTTTCTTGCCATAGATACTTCTCTAGCTCATTTTTACAAATGAGGAAGCTGAGGTAAACAAGGTTAAATAGGGGCGGCTAGGTGGTGAAGTGGATAGCACACCAGCCCTGGAGTCAGGAATACCTGAGTTCAAATCTGGCCTCAGACACTTAATAATTACCTAGCTGTGTGGCCTTGGGCAAGCTGCTTAACCCCATTTGCCTTGCCAAAAAAAAAAACCTAAAAAAAAAAAAAACCTAACAAGGTTAAATGACTTGCCTTGGGTCACACAGCTTGTATCTGTTTGAGACTATGTTTGAATTCAGGTCTTCTTGACTCCAGGCCCAATGTCTATTCACTGCTCTACTTAGCTGTCTATAGTCAGGAAAGGCCAAAAAGTTGCTCCATAACTCCACTATAATATAACTTTAAATGATGTGATTTAACCATGGATTGGCTGTAACAGCTTTCTCTGAACAAATACATCATTGAACATGAGCAAAAAGGAAACCCCACAAATAAAGATATCTAGGAGATTCCCAAACCTTGTCTCAGGTGGTCTTTCTGAGGAGATGTTGCCAAATATGGGTGCACATTCGTCTTTTCAACCATGCTAGCACTCAAGAATATTAACACCATCAGCACCAGTCTTTGAAAATTGATACTTCAGGACCAAAAGATCTTAGTACCGAGTTTCCAGTTAACGAATGGCTTTTCTGAAAGGTGTTCTAATATTGACTTTTCATCCCTGAAGTTGTTTTAGCCTGTCTCGCATTTACAACCTTCAAGCTGTCTCCCATTTAATAAATACCCATAAATTCTTCTTCCCGCCCCTGCTGCCCCAGCATTCTTCCCCATTTCACCTATTTATGACTTAATACTATACTTCAACTTGTAAACTGACTTTCTTGTTTTCTAGTTATTGCATTTTGCCATAATACTTTCCGAGAACTTGGTTTTTATTGTAGTCCATATTTAAAAAGCCACCTGGATATTCTCCCCGTCTATTCTTTTGGTTAAACTATCTTTAAGCCCTTTTGCATGTTTTTGTAATGGCTAAGGCAGACTCTGTTACAACACAAGAGTTTCAAAAGACTTGTACAGATGGTAACTTTTTGATGATTTTATTTCACAATTCCTTTGGAATGAATGTGGGCATTAAGAGGTACAATGGGTATAATGTCGGTTTAACTAAATTTTAGTGGTTTCAGTTTTACAAAGATTTCTGTCCCCATGATTCCACCAGTGGCTTATTCAGTGATATTGGGGGAAAAGGAGCTTAGCAGACATATAAAAAGAAGGTGGTGGCGGGGGCGGTGGAAGAGAAACAGAAGAGTTATCATAAATCCTTTATATTAGTGTGTTTTGTAATTCTTTCAAAAAGAAACAGGAGAGCATCCAGGTGTTATTTTTTAAAGTACATGCATGAATTTTCTAAGGCATGATAACATAAACTAAAAAAATATAACTCACATGTTATATTTTGGGGTCAGAGAAAGCAAACCTTTCTGGTGCTATCAGAGAAGGCAAACTTAACTAGCGTGTCTGAGAAAGCCAGCCCTTTCAGCTCCTATAAACAACAAGAACCAGAGAGGACAATATGATGCTGGCTTATCTAGAACTGTAGAGATGATGCTCTTGTTTGCAGAGTCAAAGGTTTCCAATTGTATCTACCTTCTTGCTATGGCAGAGGTGCCAGCATCATTAGCACCATCCAACTTCACTGCTAATAGGACTAAGCCTTCTCTCCATACTCCCAATCTCACAGTTTAGAGTATATAAACCCTCAAGAGTTGCTTCACCTCCTCAGGACACTTTCTTTGGAATAGGAGTTGAGTCAGCCTAGTCCTCAGTGGCACCCTAATCCAAGACAAAGGGTTAAACTTAACTCTCAACAAATTTTTGGTTTAACTATGATCTTAGATCTGAGTCTCTTTGATATTTGCACTGAATTCTTTTTTTGTTTGTTTGTTTGTTTTTTGGTCTGCTTCTAAGTCTCATCTTCACAAAAGCTCCCTGTTTCACTTTGGACTTTTCAATGTCTAGTTCTTAAATGAGTGTCATTCACATAGAAGGAAGTTAAAAAATGCTAGTTGATGATCCAGCCATCTGGGGAGGAATTTGGAGCCACGTGCAGTGTTGTTAATGTGTTCTATGTTCTCCTGGTTCTGCTCACTTCATTAAACATCAGTTCATGCAAATCTTTCCAGGTTTTTCTGCTCATGGTTTCTTAGAGAACAATAGTATTCCAACACATTCATATATACCACAGTTTTTTCAATCATTCCACAATTCATGGGAATCCCCTCAATTTCCAGTTCTTTGCCACCACATAAAGAACCACTCTAAGTATTTTTGTACATGTGGGTCCTTTTCCCTTTAATGATCTCTTTGGGATACAGACCTAGTCATGATATTGCTGAATCAAAAGGTTTGCAGAATTTTTTTTGTATCAATTATAATCAACTTAGCTCTTCTCAGCAGTACAATGATCAAAGGCAATTCTGAAAGACTTGTGATAGAAAATACCATCCACATCAAAAGAAAGAATTATGGAGTCTGAATGCAGACCGAAGCATACTATTTTCACAATTTTTTTCTTTCTCATGGTTTTTTCCATTTTGTTCTGATTCTTCTTTCACAACATGGAAACATGTTTAACATAGTTACACATACATAAGCTATATTAGATCATCATAAGGAGGGGAGAGGAAAGGGAGGGAGGGAGTAAAATGTAGTACTCAAAATCTATAAAAATAAATGCTGAAAACTGTCATTACATGTAATTGGAAAAAAATAAAATTTAAATAAAAAAAGAAATCCTAGTTAATTGACTGATTTCATTTTGCACAATCAGTCAGGCTTAACTTTTTCTTTGGATTAGGGTCACAGGACAACAGTATTAGGTCATTTAGCATTTATTAGAACAGCCATGAGCTGTCCTAAGCACTGAGGATAAACAAAAAGGCAAAAAACAGGCCCTGCCCTCAAGGAACTCACACTCTAAGGGGGAAAGTCAGCATAGGAACAACCATGTTTACAAAAGATCTATTAAGAGTAGATAGAAGGTGATATTTATCCTTTGTTCTTGAAGAAGGCCATGACAATGGAAGGTGAACTTGGAGGGAAAGATTCATGTAGAGGGTATAATTTTAGTTTAGATTTAAGGCAGAAGTAAAAGAGTTAGCCAGGGGAAATCAGATTGGAGATAGGGGTGAGGAAAGGCAAGGAGATCACTGATAGAGTTCATTGGGAGGATGAAAACATGAAATACTGAAAAATAGAAAGGATCTAGGTTATTAAGGGCTTAAAATTCAAACAGAATGTTTTATTTTGGGGGGTAAGGTAGGCATGACATACCCTTTAGGAAGATTACTATGGTATCTGAATAGGGGATGGACTGGAATGGGGAGCAACTTGAAGAAGAAAGACAAACCAGAAGGATATTGCAATCAACTAGGTGTGAGGCAATGAGAGTCTAAACCCGGTAGTGGAGCTATCAGAGAAGAGAAGAGAAAGTGTCATAGAAAGATACTGTAAAGGTAGAATGGATAGGACTTGGCAATTGATGGAACATGAGAGGTGAGAAAGTAAGGAGTTGAGGTTGAAGAAGATGCTTGCTTGAGAGTCTGGGTGACTGGAAAAATGGGGCTGCCTTTTACAGTAATTGGGAAGCTAGGAAGAAGGTGGCTGAGGGGAGAGAGCATGAGGATATTTTTGGATAGAGATGTCTATAAGACTGCCAGTTCTGAATGTCTAATAGACCATTGGAAATATAAAGTTGAAGGTCAAGAGAGGTCAGGCCAAGACAAATAGGTTTGAGAATGATCAGCAAAGAGATGGCACTGATTTCATTGGAGCTGATGAGATCCCAAATCAAACTAGTATAGAGGGAGAAGAGAAGAAGGTACAGGGCAGATCCTGGGGGAAGTAACTTCAAGCAAAGGAGAATGAAAAGGATCAGTCAGACTAGTAGGAAGAGAATCTGTAGAGAGCATTATCATGGAAACTTGAAGAGAATAGAAAATCAAGGAAAAGAGGGTGACAGAGTCAAAAGTGACAATGTTCAGAAGAATAAAGATGGAAGAAGATGCCATTAGATTCAGCAAAGATGAAATCACTGGTAACTTTAAAGAGAGGAATTTCAATTGAAAAGAAAGGGAGTGGAAAGAAAGTAGAAGCATTCATTCTAGAAGACCTCAAAGAGGTTAAGGGATATGATAGATTTTGCACATATATATATATATATAATATATTCACACATATATACATATAAATACATATGCATACACATAATGTCTTGAGAAGACAGTATAATTACACAGGGGTGAGGAATTTTTTTTGTGCCAGGGGCCATTTGGATATTTATAACATCATTTGCAGGCCAAACAAAATTATCGACTTAAAAATTAGCCAGTTGTATTTATTTAATTAATTAATTAAATTAATTCATTTCTAAAAAGCTCCTAGATTTATTGACTTTTGAGTCCTGTCTGCAGTTGCTATGACAGCGCCAAATCAACTGATTTCCTGGGTCTCATATGGTTTGTGGGCTGGGCATTCCCTGCCTTGATTTACACACATGTATTTAACAATACATGTGTGCACACATGCATGTTCCTTTGTGTCTATATGCATATGTACATATATGTACATGTAGACACTGATGTACACACTTATATGCATGCATCTATAAATGCACAAATATACATGTATCTCTCGATATGCATACATATACATGCATATCTCCATGTCTCTTGCTAGCTAGAGACATATAGATATGTATATCTACACACTTATACACAAATACAGAGGTACCTAATTGTATACAGACACATTTATGTGTGCATACCCATCAATAATGCTATATACACCCATATATGTACATGTAAATATGCATATGCACATGATAATTAGTAGGGATTGTTGGGCCTAGTGAGAGGTTTTAGTAACAGGGAAGACATGGACATCTTTATGGGTAGCAGAGAGACTGAAGAGAAATGAGCATGGAAGACAGAGGATGCTCCATTGGAGAAGATGAGATTAGTTTGGATCACAGGCGCGCTTGGAGGGACTTGCCTCGGGAAGGAAGAGCCAGGGTTGATGGAGGAGACAGCTGGAGGGGGCTAGAAGCCCAGGGGTCATGTTCTAGGGGTCATACTGAAGGACTGGGCTTCTTGTACAGTCACTTGAGTCCCTATGAACAATTTCCAGCAAAACTTAATTTGCCTTTATATAAGATAATTGCTAAAGCCCGGTAGTATCAACAGCTGGCACAAAACATCCCCCTCTCAAAGTAGGAGCCCACTCTTCCCTCTCCCCTTGCCCAAACAGAGTCTCTGGAGAGACAATGCCAATGAGGTTCTATGTTGACAACACAAGTAGTCAAACTTCAGTCCTCTTCACTATAGCTCTCTGGCATATTCTGAGGCTCACAGCTTCAATTGAGTCTGTAATGTACACTTCTCCCTGCCATGAAGGGTCTCATTTCCTCAAGTTGTTGCTAATTAATCTTGGGTGAACATCTTTTCCATCTACCTTCAGAAAGTTATTCTGTCACCAGCCAATGTCACTCCACCAACCACTGCTACATCCTCCAAACACTGGTGAAAGCTCTGATGGGTCCTTGGGGGTCTCTGGTCCTTATTAAGTTGCCTGGGTACTTCTATTCTGAAATACTCCTTCATCTAAGATGAGGAAGGATTAAACACAAAAGACACAGGTTCCTTGAGCTGCAAACTGGTATGAGACAAGGAAGTCATTTTCCCATTTGTCTTCTCACCTTCCAGAAAGGAAGCGAGAAGACAGAAGTATAGCTTTTCCTTTTTTATTTTTTGCCAGAGATCTTCTATTTGTCCTCAGTGTAACTTTTCGCTCCAACTGGATTTTGTTTTCTTCTACTGGTTCAATTTCTCCAATAATACCATCAATGAGCTGTGGATAAGAAGAGAGAGAAAACCTGCTAATGCCGACTCAGAAATTTTTTGAAAACAATTGCAAAACACTTCTTCCACAAATAAAATCACATTTAAATAACTGGGCAAACATCAACTGCTCATGGATAGGTTGAGCTAATATAATTAAAATGACAATTCTACCAAAACTAAACTTCTTGTTTAGTGCCCTGCCAATCAAAATTCCAAAAAATTACTTTAATGGGTTAGAAAAAAATGTAAGTAAATTCATGTGGAGAAATAAAAAGTCAAGAATTTCTAGGGATTCAATGAAAAAAAAAGTACAAAAGAAGGGGGGCTTAGCCCTACCTGATCTAAAATTATATTATAAAGCATCAGTCATCAAAATTGTCTAGTACTGGCTAAGAAATAGAGAGGTGGACCAGTGGTTCAATAGCAGGAAATGATTATAGTAATCTGCTGTTTGATAAACTCAAAGAGTTCAGTTATTGGAATAAAAACTCTCTCTTCAATAAAAAACTGTTGGGAAAATTAGAAGTTAGTATGGAAGAAACTTGGATTAGGCCAACACCTCACACCCTTTACCAAGATAAGATCAAAAATGGATACAGGATTTAGACATAAAAAAACAACATCATAAGTAAATTAGAAGATCAAGGAGTAGTATACCTGTCAGATCTATGGAAAGGAAAGCAGTTTATGACCAAGGAAGAGATGGAGAACATCATTAAAAAAAAACTAGATAATTTTGTTTGCATTAAATTAAAAAGCTTTTGTACAGACAAAGCCACTGTAACCAAGATCAAAAGAAATGTAGTAAATCGGGAAACAATTTTTATAACTAGTATTTCTGACAAAGGACTCATTTCTTTCTTTTTTTTTTCTAGGTTTTTGCAAGTCAAATGGGGTTACATGGCTTGCCCAAGGCCACACAGCTAGGTAATTATTAAGTGTCTGAGACTGGATTTGAACCTAGGTACTCCTGACTCCAGGGCCGGTGCTTTATCCACTGTGCCACCTAGCCACCCCTCATTTCTAAAATATACAGAGAACTAAGTCAAATTTTCAAAAAAAAAAACCAAAAAACCAAAAACAAGCCATTCCTCAATTGACAAATGGTCAAAGGATATGCAAAGGCATATCCTTGAGGAAATCAAAGTGATCCATAGTCATATGAAAAATTGCTCTAAATCATTACTTATTAGAGAAATGCAAATTAAAGCATCTCTGAGACACCACCTCACACCTCTCAGACTGGCCAATATGAACAGAAAGGACAATGATCAATGTGTGGGAAACCTGAGACACTATTACATTGTTGGTGGAGCTGAACTCATCCAACCTTTCTGGAGAGCAGTTTGGAATTGCGCCCAAAGGGCAGCAAAAATTTTCATACCCTTTGATCCAGCAATACCACTCCTGGGTCTATACCCTGAAGATATCATGAAAGAGGGTAAAAACATCACTTGTACAAAACTATTCATAGCAGCCCTGTTTGTGGTGGCAAAGAATTGGAAATTAAGTGAATGTCCTTCAATTGGGGAATGGCTTAACAAACTGTGGTATATGTATGTCATGGAACACTATTGTTCTTTTAGAAACCAGGAAGGATGGGAATTCAGGGATTCCTGGAAGGATTTGCATGAACTGATGCTGAGTGAGATGAGCAGAACCAGAAAAACATCGTACACCCTAACAGCAACATGGGGCAATGATCAACCTTGATGGACTTGCTCATTCCATCAGTACAACAATAAGGGACGATTTTGGGCTATCTGCGAAAGAGAATACCATCTGTATCCAGAGAAAGAATTGTGGAGTTTGAACAAAGACCAAAGACTATTACCTTCAATTTAGGGAAAAAAATTATCTTATTGTGTAATTTTGCTATCTCTTATACTTTCTTTTTCTCACTTAAGGATATGATTTCTCTCTCATCACATTCAACTTAGATCAATATATATATATATACCATGGAAACAATGTAAAGACTAACAGACTGTCTTGTGTGGGGGTGAGGGGAGGGAAGCAGGAATAGGGGAAAAAATTGTAAAACTCAAAATAAATAAAATCTTTCTTTAAAACAAAAAAGAAGAGAGAGAAAAACTCTTTCTTCTCTCTTACCCCTTCAAAAATGATTCCTTCTGAACTTTCAGGACTTCAACACCAGATCAGGTCCCTTACTTTTTTCACTTGGGAACTGACTCCTATTTCTATACTTTAACTGAAGTATTATTCAATTTTCTCAATCAACCACAAGATGTTTCCTACATGGAGCTAACCATTTTTCATCTAATGGTCCAAAATTTAGGGATTGTTCACATGTCATGATGAACATTTAAAATTCTTCATTCTTTATAAAATTTCCAATTTATTCTGTTGATCGATTCCTTAATACTGATAGGAATAGAATCCTAGCCTTACAATAAAGTCATAGATTTAGAGCTGGAAAGTATCTTGAGATAATCTCAGTAGCATAGGTACAAAGACAAAGGATGCTGAATTTGGCCATAGACTACTGAGTTCAAATATCAGCTGTGTCACTTGCTGCCTATGTGACCTTGGATGAGTCATTTGGCCCTTGTCAACTCTCAATTTCCTCAATTAAAAATGAAAGAATTGGATTAAATGAACTCCAAGGTTCCCCTTCAGCTCAAAATCTATTTGATTTTTATTCTTCATTTTACAGATTAGGAAACTGAGGTCCATAAAGAGGAAAAAAAACTTCCCCTAACATCATACAAGTGGTAAGTGTCAGTCCTAGGATTTGAACCCTGACTCTAAATCAAAGGTTCTTTCTCTTGAAGATATTTAGGAGTATGGCATACTGGATAGAGCACTAGCTCTGGAGTCAGGAGGACCTCTGTTCAAATCCAGGTTCAGACACTTACTAGTTAGCTGTGTGACCCTGGGCAATTAACTTAACCCCAATTGCCTCTAATAAGTAAATTAAATTGTTTTAAAAAAAGATATTTAGAAGTATATAATTTTACTTTAATAATTCCTATATTTGTGTGATATCCTCACCAACACAGCCTTTGCCAACCAGGAGAGTGAACTATCATGGTGTATTCTCAGACTAAAGAAACCTTTGAAAGATTACAAAACATCATTTAAAATAAACTATTTTCCATTGTTAAATAAAATATCAAAAAAGAGGATTAAAATTTTATTATTAATATTCACAACTTAATATTAATAATATTAAATTACATGTTAAATAGACTAACCCCTTCCCTAAGTGGCTTTAACGTCAAATGTAGAATCATAGGTCAAGTTAAAATAGATACAACATTTTCCTTTTAAATAAAAAAAATATTAAATGGACAATTCCTGAAGCCCCTGTTGCTGGAGAGGATGAGCCTGGTGGACCTCTTGAATTCAACAGTTCTGAGTTTCAGTAGGATTAAAACCCATTGAAACCACTGTCTGGCACAAAAATGGTGATCTTCTGAGACCTGAAAGCATTACATATCACTGAACTATTATTATTAATCAAAGAAAAGAAATTAAGTAAAACTGATTGGTAATACATCTAACAGTGTATGCAACATTCCACATCCTTGGTTTCCCCACTTCTCTAACAAAGCAGCTAGGTAAAATAGTAGTTGGAATTCTAGACTTGAAATCATAAATTCAAATCTTTCTTCAGATTCTTAATAATTGTGTGATCCTAGGATACTAACCTTAGAGGTCCACCAGGTTGCCCCAAGGTGTGGAGTCAATAAACTTAGAATGGGGAAATATACATACATATATATATATATATATATATGTATATTATATATATATGTATGAATCAAAAAGCTTCTACTGTAGCCAGGATTTGGATTAAGTCTGTGAGTGGCCACTGTAGTTCCAGTCTGGGTGAGGTAGGGATTCACAATCTCAAAAAGAAAAAAGAAAAATAATGATAATAGTGTTACAGCATTTTAAAAATCAACTTCCTTCTTAGAGAACATCTCTATTCAACCCATACGGAACTTTGAGAGCAAGTATGTCTAAGAGTATTCCAGGTCATACAAGTTTTATCACCATTCTTTCTCAGATAGAAATGTTGGGGTAACAACGCTCAAAGATCTTCTCCTTAATGGGGAGGGAGGAAGTCTATTGTGGGTGAGAGCAGGTAGTAATCAACACACCAGAAGCTAAGGCCATTTTTCAAGGAGACAGAGGCAGGATGAGTTACAGAGAAACTCAAACTCTAAAAAAGGCACTTAGAAAGATAGCTAAATATAGCTGACGCATACTTCAGCAGCAGAGACTTTTACAATGGAAGAGTTATTGAACTGATTTCCTCTCCAGTGGAATATGGGAACTGATTTATTGAGTACTAACTGGTATATGAGATGAATCACTTGCAATATATAGTTATTTTGAAAGCAAAAATATAAATCCATACACTGACCTAAGCAACACACAAAATAATAAAATCACTTCCTTCTGAGTAATAGGTCAGTGGGGAAAGCAGAGTGGTGGAAACTTTAAAGACGTCTGCAAGTATAGTAGATGGTTTTATTGGTATCCATATGTAATAGTTTATCACTGCCTTGTTTTCAGAAAATGGGGGCTGGAACCAAACAAAGTAAAAGTGTTGATTTGTGCTGAAAGAGTTATTTGCTTAGCAAGGTGAAAAAAATTTTGTTCACATTTTATTGAAACCTCTTCTGTCTTCCAGCAGTTAATCATAAATTCACTAAGCAGGATTTTTTTAATGGTATTGAAAGAAAGATGTATTTTTTTTCTCTTAGATGCATACAGTATAGCCACAAAAGTGACTAAACATTTTCAAAAGGAAACTAATTTTGTAAGTATAGAAGGCCTTTAAGTGAAGAAAGGTTCATTGCGAAATGAAGGACTAGATGTTTTCAAGTACAATAGATAATATTCAATTAACTCCCTATTGGCAGTTTTTAGTTTTTAATTGATATCATTTTTTCATCAGTTATTTCTGCATATAAATTCTCCCCTTACCCACTTCTGCTGTTGAGTCCTCCAAAGAGAATTAGCTTGGTGTGCTGTATAGAATGCTTGACTTGGAGTCAGAAAAACCTAGGGATGGGTTCTTTTCGTCCCCTTTATTCTATCATCTTTGGCAAATCATTTAATCTCACCAAACCTGTTTTTTTCATTTGTAAAATGGAGATAATAATAGTCCCTTATTCTCAGGGTTGCTGTGAGGACCAGCATTTCATAATCCCTAAAGCATTACATATAGTTGGACTATTATTATTTAATATTATGGAATGGTGGAACAACCATATTTAATAATGTATATAGCATTCCACATCCCTGGTCTGCCAACTCTCAAGCAGCAAAGAGCCACAGCAGATAAGAATATTGGACTTGGCATGAGGAATTCCACTCAGACTACTTACTGTGTGATCCTGGGTTAGTAAATTGACCTCTCATAAATTCAGGTTTCTCATCTGTAAAATGATGATAATTGTAACACATTACAGTGCTGTTATGATGATAATTGATGCATGATACATACTAACACATAATATATGACAGCAAATTATATAGATATATATATATATACAAATAACAGTACAAATATATCATACAGATATATAATAGAAAGAATCCATGAGATAATATTTGTAAAGTGATTTGCAAAGCTTAAAGAGCTATATAAACATATTATTATATGCTTACAGTTAGTTCATTCTGTGCTTTCTGGAACCATTGTTCATTGTAATTATTCTGAGTGTAATATTCTGGTTAGTCAATGCTTCTCTAGTCTCTCTCCCCACTCTAACTATCTTCCAGCCAAATCAATTTTCTTAAAATACAGTTCTATTTCACTCATCTACTCAATAAACTCCAGTAGTTCCATATTATTACCTTCAAGATCAAATAAAACTTCTTTGACTTTTTTTTCAAAAAGACAATCAGAATTGACTTGTCCAGGGTCACACAATTATTAAATGTCAAGTGACTGAGGTTGGATTTGAACTCAAATCCTCCTGACTTCAGGATTGGTGCTCTTTATTACTGCACCATCTGTCTCTCCTATTTATTTGACTTTTAAAGCCCTTCAGAACCTGGTCCCTTCCTACCTTTCTAGTCTTCTTACACTTTTCTTCCTTTTGTCATATTATGGGGGCCAAATATACCTTCCTTCTCGTTGTTCCCCAATCCCAAAAACTCATCTCTCATCTTGGGGCCTTTGCACTGACTGTCCTTCATGACAAAATGCCTTCCCTCCTCACTTTGGTCTCCTACCATGTGAGATTACTTCCCATTGGTACTGCATTGATCCTGTATGTACATAGTGGTGTATGTATTCTCTCTCCTTTCAGAATATGAGGCAGCTAGGTAAAAAGTGCATTGGTCTTGGAATTAGGAAGACCTGAATTCAAATCCAGTCTCAGACAATGATTCGCTGTGTGACCTGGACAAGTCACTTCTCTCTGGCTTTTTTTCCATTATAAAACAAGAAGACTATAGGAACTTATAAGCTGTCACGATAATCAAATTAATACAGTATTTAATAATTACTTGTTCCTTTCCCTTTGCTTTTTCTTTAGCACCAGGACTATGTTTTTAATCTTTCTTTGCATTCCCAGTACTCAGTACAATAATAGTTTTACTTGTTCATTTCTTTCAGTTGTATCTGACTCTTTGTGATCCCATTTGGGGTTTTCTTGACAAAGTTTCTGGAGTAGTTTGCCATTTCCTTCTCCAACTCATGGAAAAACTAAGGCAAAAAGGGTTAAATGACTTGCCCAGGGTCACACAGCTAGGAAGGGTCTATGGCTAGAACTCTGGTCTTTCTGACTTCAGAGAATATACAGATATTAATCATTATTATAGTTATACTAATTGCTAAGTTGCATGAGAATTTCCTTCATTTTATAGTTAAGGAAATGATATCCTAAGAAGATAAAGTTACAGAGTAGCAGGATTTGAAGCTCCTGATGCTCCACCCAGAACCCTTTCCACTCCTGCTCCCCAAATCCCTGTTTAGGCCCCCAGGCCACCGTACTGTCTTACCTGGGGCTTTTCATGTAACTCTTCTGAATCCCATTCCAATTTGCAAGTATTTCAGAAGTGGAATACATTTCCAAATAAAAGAAGTAGTTGTTGGCTTATTTGTTTGGGTTTTTTTTTTTTGTAGCTATATTTACATTCATGGGATGTGGTATGTTCTTTGTCTAGTAACTAAGTACCCTTAGCAAAAAATATTTTCTAATTCTTTCTGTTTAGTGCAAAATGTCTAACCAACTAGCACACCCAATCCTCATTAAAAAGGTCTAGAAATGTGTGTGTGTGTGTGTGTGTGTGTGTGAGAGAGAGAGAGAGAGAGAGAGAGAGAGAGAGAGAGAGAGAGAGACAAACTGAATAATGAACAAGAGCTACAGAATCAAGCTTCACTTGGTATAAAAATGATCTTTCTCAAGGGAGCTTTACATAAAAAGAAAGGTCCAAGGAAACTAGAAGAAGACACCAATTATGAATTTATGACACAGAGATTGAAACAGAACTTGGAATAATAAAAATCTTCCAAAACTTTTAAATATAATTTAGCAAACCTCAAATTCCAATGATGCTATTATCTTCCTCCAACGATTGATGCTAAATATAAATTCATTAGATTAATGATGGAGATGAGACCATCTGGTGAAAATCGGTTGCATATTACTTAGGGATGTTTAAAAATATGCCATAACAAAACTTCTTTAGGAAAAGCAGGAGGAATAGAAAAACATCAAAAATACAACTAGAAATAGCTTTTCAATTATGCCATATATTTATAATACTGTAAAAACTCTTAGAGAAAGAGAAAAGAATTAGGCTGAGCTTTTTTCAATAATAAAAGATATCATTATTAGAAATTGGAAGGTCCCACTGTCCTAACCATAATGCCTGCATATTTCAAGTAAAACACTTAGGTTATTACCAGAAAAGGAAATGGAAAAAATAAGGGGACTAAATGTAGCCATATGGAACACTATAATATTCATGAGAGGAATACCAGAGATTTGGCTAAGCCATCGGATGTGCGATATTTGGGACAAGTGTACATAGCACATCATTGCCCTTAGAATAAAGTCTTTTTTTAAAAAAACCCTAAACCAGACAACTTTTCATTTCAGTTTGTACTCCAATATGAGTGGATCTAAAAGAAAAAGCTACTGAAACTACTTTTCATGCATCTCAATTACATAGGTTGATAGAAAGTCTTTTCCAACAAAATGTATCTTCAGGATCATCTAATTCAGCACTTGTTGAATAAATGAATTCAACACCTTCATTCTACAAAAAAAACAGTAATAAAATGAATCAAATAAAAGAATAAAACAAAGCCCATGAAACTGAAAAGATTTGCCCAAGGTTGTTCAGGTAATAGGTAGCATAGCCAGGATTCAAACATTCATCTTCTAAGATAGCAAAATGATGTAGACACTTTATGTTTGAGTTGCATGCTTCATGGATTGCACATTTTAAAGCAAGAAGCAGAGAAAGCATTTTCTGTTAAGTAAAAAAAAATTCCATTTAGGTCTAAGAAAATACTTTATTAGATTTATGATTTTTATCAGTGTGGGTATTTCTTGGCACTCTGCTAAGTTCAGGAGATACAAGCAGAAAGAAAGTCAGTCTTTGCCTTTTGGGAGAAGGAAGCACATACAAGAAAACTAAAAAATAGGCAGAGAGAAGGAGTAAAGAGAGGAGCTGAAGTCCATAGAGTTACAACCAGGTCACAAATGAATCATGGCTTTCCTGAGCCCATCCACAAACTGAAGGTCAAAAAAGGAACTCAACAATGGGCAAAGGAGGAATACTAACATGGTGAATGGATATTCTAATTTGAGAAGGCCTCAGGAGCTGAGAGAATTCTAGGATGCAGACAGCAATTCTTCTATGCCTTTCTACCTATACAGTCAGTTCTCTCACCAGCATAAAGCCTTGAATATAGTAGGTGCTAAATGCATGTTTATTGAAAGAAAGAATCAATGGATACTACACAAAGAATCCATAGAATTGCTCAAACTTTTTCTTAGTTATTATAGTTTTTTAATATTAAATAAATAGCATTGTTGCACTTGAGTTGTCCATTCACCATAAACTTGTAAGATGGGATGGCAAAATGTATCATGAATGATGGTTATTGTCATTTTGGGGTGCCCAGTGAAACCTATTGGGTGAACCCCAACATTTACTACTCCAAAAGAACTTGACAATTCTATTCACTTACTTAACAATTTTCTTTTGTCTTCTGGTTTCATTTATTTTGAGAATGCCAATATGGATATGGTCATGTTTTTCCATTATATTATTCACTCATCATTGGACAAAGATCTCAAATTTAGATTTTCTACAGGTGACTATTATTGTATGACCTTGGGAAAAATCAATCCAATCAATCAATCAATACATCAAAATTTATTAAGTATCTACTATGTGCCAGACACATATCTCTCATTTGATCATATTTGAAAGAATTAATATATCCCCTATTTATTGTTAAACATCGTTCAGATTCTTCCCCCCATTGATGAAATAATGATAATGATTACCCTTAGTACTCACATAGTTTGCCAAGGGCTTTACAAACATTATCTCATTTGATCCTCGCAATACCCCTCGCAGAAAGGTGCTACTATTAACTTCATGTTACAGATTAGGAATAGAGGCAGACAGAGGTTAAGTGACTTGCCTAGGATCACACAGAAAATAAATGTTTAAGTATGTTTTTTAACTCAATTCTTCCTGTCTTTAGGTCCAGGCTCTATCCTTTGAACCACCTAGCTGCCTAAGACACGTTTCCTTTTAATTCTGGTAATTAATTTGTCAATATTTGTTTCTCTTCAAATAAATGCATGGGATCATGAAGGAGGGCAAGGAATAACAGTGTAGTGGACAGAAGATTCAATTTGAAACATCAGTGTGAATCTGAATCCTGCCTCAGATGCTGTGTGACCCTATACAAGTCATTTAATCTCCATGTGCCTTAGTTTCCTTTTGGTCTATTTGAGTCTTAAATGTATCATTATCCTATGAATGTACCTCATGGCTTGTGGTCTTCTAAGGACACCAGTCTTACATGGAGGGGCCTGATTCAAAGAAGGTAAATTTTTCTTTTTGACTCATTATCTCCCTTGGAATTCTCTAAGAAAATCTGCAAAATTCTCATGCAATCTTCCCATACAAGGAAGAGAGAAGGCCTTCCATTATGTATGCTCATCAAATATTCAAGGGGGTCTCTTGTATGGGCTCCCAAGACTGGACCTTCATTGCCCATCCTTTGTCTTACTTCATTCTATCCCTATTCACTGGTTCCTATCATCCCACCATATAAAAAAAAAACCTTTCTTGACCCTTCATTGATCACCTTTTGATGGGGGGGGGGGGCAGGGTTGCAAGGCAATGGGGTTAAGTGACTTGCCCAAGATCACACAGCTAGGTATTTATTATGAAATGTCTGTGACCGCATTCAAACTCAGGTCCTCCTGGTACTTTATCCATTGTGCCACCTAGCTGCCCCCATTGATCATCTTTGATCTCTCTCTCTCCCCCTTTACATAGACAAATGTCTTCAAAAAACTGACTACTCTCATCACATCTGCTTCCTCATCTCCCTCTCATTTCTTAACCCTTTGTGAACCAGTTTCCATTCTCAACACTCAACTGCAGCTACCATCTCTGATGTCAGCAATGCTCTCTTTAGTTCACAAAGTAGTAATCTTTTCTTAGCCCTCAACTTTCTTGACCGTGCTGCAGCATTTGACACTGTTGATCCTCCTCTGTTCCTGCATGTTATTTTTTTTCTCTGGGTTTTCATGACATTGTTCTCTCTTGGCATTTTCTCTTACTTGCTTCTTCTCAGATTCTTTTGGGGATTATCAACTGTATCACACCCCCTAAGTGTGGGAATTCCTCAAGGTTCTGACCCAGGCCCTCTATATTTCTCTCTCATTTGGTGACTTCCATTAGCTGCTGTGGGTCTAAATATCATTCCCATGAAGCTAATTTCACATATCCAGTCCTATCCTCTCTTAAGCTCTGTTTCATATCATCAACTGCATATTGGATATGCTGAATTGGATTCCCCATCTTAAATGCAACATATCTAAAACAAAACTCACTATCTTCCCCAACCCCCAACACTAGCTCTCCCTTTTCTCAATTCACAGAGCTATCACCTTGATCATTTTCCACTTAGACCACTGCAATATTCTCCTGTTTGTTCTCAATTTGGGGAGAAAGAGAGGGAACTAGCAGCTGAGGGGAACCAAGAAATCCTTCATCTTTTAGAAGGTGGTGAGGCATGAACTAGATTGTAAAGGATCTTAGCGATGCTAGAAGGGGAAGAGGGCATGTATTCCAGGGATGGGGAACATACCTTTGCTATGAAAAGGTATGGAGATAGGAGGTGGTATATCACATGAGAGGAACTGCAAGGTAATTGCTAATTCTCTTTCTCCTACAATCCATCTTCTACACAGCTGCTAAAGGGATTTTCCTAAAGCATAGGTCATATGAGTGACATTGAGATGGTTCCTGGGGCTACTACAACTCTTGGGCCACTTCCAGTCAGTTATCTATTCTGCCTACAACCTCAGCAACGGCATTGTACACTTAATAGTTTGAATTATAAAGGGACTGACCTGAGAGCAGGAATGTCATCAGAAATCTTTTCCTGAACCTCTACTGTCTTCAGGTTGCTTCCAGACTCATAAATGGAGTTGAATCTTTTTTATTCTTGTATTATATATTTTAAAATATCAATTATGAAAGCAATTTTAATTAAATTTTGGACCAGCTACATGGTGCAGTGGATAGAGTGCTGGATGAGGAATCAGGAAGACTTATCTTCATGAGTTCAAATCTGGCTCCAAACACTTATAAACTATGTGACCCTGAGCAAATCACTTAACCTGTCTGCCTCAACTTGCTCATATGTAAAATGAACTGGAGAAGGAAATGGCAAACCATTCCAATATCTTTTGCCAAGAAAACCCCAAAGGGGTCACAAAGAGTCAGACATGATTGAAATGATTCAACAATAAATTATATTACATTTAAAATTGTAAGTCTCATAAATGCCTGAACCTACTGGACTAAGCCATATTTTGGCTGAGCTCACAATTCCATATTTCCTCCATACTCAATAAACTCATTAAAGTTCCCTTTCACTCCCAGAATCAAATACAAACTGATCTGTTTGTCATTTAAAACTATTAACCATCCAACCCCAATTTGCAGTACCTATCTAGACTTATTAAATGTAACTCCTCTCAGTCCTAGGTTCCAGGCATACATGTTGTCTTGCTCAAGGAAATTATTATCTTTTCCCTTAAAGAACCTGCCTCCTTTTCTATTACTCTCTCATAAGCCAGAGATTCAACAATCTATGACTAAGATCTGCCTATTTCACCTTTTCTACACCTCTTGAATATGTCCTCTTCTCTCCTTTGACACTGCCCTTACTCTGGTGCAGATCCTCATCACCTCCCACCTAAATTACTACAGGAGCCTGCTGCCTGCCTCAAGTCTCTCCCCACTCCAGACCATCCTTCATTCAACTAGTAAAGTGATTTTTCCTCAAGGCCAGTCAAATCATGTTACCCTCCCTCCAACCTCAACCTACGCAAACACATTCACAGTTGCTTCCTATTGCTTCCAGAATAAAACATAAAATCTTCTCTTTATCCCCTCAAAGCTTTTCATAACCTAGTTACCCTTCCACCTTTCCAGACTTCTTACATCTTACTCTCCAAAACACATTCTTTCAACAAGAGAAAAGGGCCTCCTTGCTGTTTCTCAGACAATTCCTCTCTCAGCTCCGGGCATTTTCTCTGGCTGCTCCTTATGCTTGTGATTTGAATAATTAATAATAATAATAAATGCTTATATCATATTTTAAGATTTGTGAAATTGCTTTATCTTCATTACTTCACTCAATCCTCCCAATAGCCCTCCAAGTAGGCAGGAAAATCCATGTTCATGTCATCTTGCTCACTCAGTTTCCCCAGTCAGCTCTTTACAGATAAATTGCCAATCTGCATTAGCATTAGAGTTTTCAGACTGGGAGTTTCTCATACTATTGAAATCACACGCATAAATAGAAAAAAGAATATTCTTTTGTACAGATCTCTTGTGCAGAAGCTGCAGATGGACGATGAGCTGGGCCAAGAACTGAATACCAAAAAGAGAATGGGCTGGAATGGGAAACTGCACAATCCTTTCAACAATTCCAAGCTACTCCTTGAAATAAAAACTTATCTTTTTAACACCAGTATGCTCTCTCTGATGCCACATGGCTCCAAATCATAGAATACCACAGTCTTCAAAGAATCAAAATTGCATGTGATCCAGAGGCCAATGGTGGGTATAAATAGGCTACAGAATATTACCAATGAAGACTTGCATGCGAGAAGTCATGTAAAAGAGATCATCCAGGAAATTATGATTAGACTTGACATTTGTGGTTACCAGTGCACTATTAGAGCCTGTAGTTTTTAAGCTTGGGCTAAATCTCACCAAACAGGTGCCTAACCCTTTGCTTTAATCCAACTATGAGTCACTGAAACAAAAAAAAAATGAGTACAAACACATCTTTTTTTTGGCTTCTGAGGGCAGGTATACTCCCACCTATTTCATCAGAGATGAAAACATCAATGACAAAGAGGAAGTCTGTGAAAGATGAGAAAGGAGGAAAACAAAACCTTCTTCACCTCACTAACTTCCTTCTCTGATCTCACTCCAAGACCAAGAGCTCTGGAGTGAAGTTGGGGGTGCAGAGTCAAGATGTGGGACATCTGAGGAATCGCTTTCTGTCTGAAGTTTGGGGGTGGGAGGTAAATTCTTAGGCTCACTCACAGAAGACAGAGTAGGGGAATCAGGAGAGGCTTCCTGTCAGAGGTGGCCCTTGAACTGAACTTTAAAGAAGTCTAAGAATTCTTTCAACAGTAGGGGTGAATTTCAGACAGGGAGATAAACAAGGTGGTAAAGGAGAGAGGTAGGACAATGAGCTGGGCCAAGAATACCTGTCAATGTAAACAAATAAATGAAACACCCTTTACTAAAGTTTATAATTAATGAGGGGACAGCAAGGTAGTACAGTAGAGAAGAGTGCCAGACCTGGAGATAGAAAGAGCTATCTTCTCGAGTTCAAAAGTGGCCTCAGATACTAACTTGGGACCTTGGGCAAATCACTTAATCTTGTTTGCTTCAGTTTCTTCATCAGTAAAATGAGCTATAATAACCACTGTAGTTCTTTGCCAAGACAATCCTAATGGGGTCACAAAAGAGTTGGACATGACTGAAAAGAGCTTAACAACAAACAACAAATAATCAATGAGGAGAGTATAATATTGCTTTTGATGGGGCACCACTGATAAATATCATAAGTAAATTTATATTTAAAACATAAGTATTAAAATTTCCCTCCTCTTCAGGACTGGTGAACCAAAAATTTTTGGGAACCAGAGTCTTTCAGTGGTTTGATGTATTTCACTCATCTAACAAATTGCTCTAAAAAACCCGATCTTTTTATTATGCCAACTTTGACTTCTGTCTTTGAGGAGAAGGAAGTTGGAGAGCCTGGGTAGAATTCAGTTTAACTACCAATCTGCACACTGTTCCTAACTTAAGGGACCTCCTTGGAATGATGCATCAGAAAAATTCTCCATTTTTTGGCAAGAGAGTGCAAATTTAGTATTATTATTATGTAACTGGAAGGGAGGGGGGGAGAGTGTTTAATAGTGAATTTAAGAAGAAATACATATACAACCAAAACTGCTGGTTGAACTTAAATATTGAAATTTCTAAATTTTTGTCAGAAAAGTGATATACACTGGCCAATGAAGAAGACAAGATCATCTCCACCAAAAAAAGTCTTTAGTTATATATTTCATTTTACAAAAATGCCACATAGAAGTCATAAATGATTGGTTTTCCCCCAGCAAGCCCTTGGCTTCCTCTTGTTTTTAAAGGGAAAGAATCTTTGAAAATCATTTTTCATTGTTAATGTTATAACAGTCTTAACTGTTCCTTAGAGTTATTACTAAGTTAGAAGTGCAAAACAATACTACTCCCCTAATATATTTTTTCTTTCCAAAATTTAGTCACATTCAGCTGAGGACCATGATTTACTTGGCATCTGGAAGCCATTTGAAAAAGAAGCCTTTAGCATCTCCCTTGGTGTGATTGTGAGACATCACCCGGATATTATTAATCCTCAGTTTGTTTTCCAAAATATCAAATCTCCCATTAAATCTTCTCTTCTCCTTGAGGACTTCTGGAGTAATCACTTCTTGGCCAGACAGCCTACTTTCTATATCAAATAACTTTTTTTCTTCATTCCACTGTGTAGCATTCCAGAAGTATCCAATTCTTTCTCCAGAGTAGAGACGGAATGCTACTTAATGTACAATATTTTTAAACTACTCTTTTACCCAACAGACCACTTCTAGAGGTCGTAATCATTCAGAAACAGAAAAAGAATTCAATAACAATGTAGTATTGCCTTTTAACAAAATTCAGGTTTTATATATTAGTAATTTTCATTATTATTTTCCCAAAGTAGTTTTAACAAGGAGGGAAAATAGCCAAATGCTACATAAATGTAAATCTTAGAAAGGGGGAAGATAAAAGAACTAAAATAGTGAACTTCCTCTGAAAAGTTGTTTTCAATCAAAAATTTTATGGCACATCATATAAATTTGTTTCAGACTGAATTATCTAGATAATCGAAGGAAACCAATTTTGTTTAAAATCAGATGTAAAAGAGTAGCCTTTTGTGTTTTATATTATAGATACTGGTCTTAATTTGTTGAACTGTCATAAAATCTGACATAGAGACAGGGTGGTGCAGTGTATTTTGAACCAGAAGAGCTAATCTCATTTCTGTAAGATACTACCTATGTGATCTTGGACAAGTCAGTGATCTTGATGGACTTTAGCTTCTTCTTCAGAGTTAGTTGAATGAATGACTGTACTCAATAAGTAGTTATTAATGGTTCTGTAACCACTGGGAAGGAGCTCTTTAGTAGGGAAACTTTGGTTGGCCATGTCCTATTTAACATTATTATGAATGACTTGGTCTTCAATGACCCTAACACTAAGTGATTTTCTGATGTCATTTCAATCTCTGGCTAGGATTTTATGTTTGGAAGTTCATGGCATCAACATAGATGATTTATCTTGCAAAGTCAAATGCATTTATCATTTTTATCATGTACATTGCATTTGCAGTGAGCCATACATATGGAGACAGGAAAGTAGGTGTGTAGTCAAAATTCTATGACTTCCTGAAATTCAGAGGGTTTTGTTTCTTATTTCTGATATGAATGATAACCATATAATCTCTACTCTTCTCCTAAGAGGGGCAATTATTTCCAGCAAGTCAGTGAAATATTTCTCTCTTTTCTTTAAAATATATTTATTCTGTGTCTCTAAAAAGGGAATTTTTCAGTCACTGAACATTCCTGTGATTTATACTGACACCTGAAATATATCATAGGGTAGCAACTTCACAAAGAGCAACTTGAAGGAGAGTCAGAAGACTTGTACTCAAGTATTCCCTTGTCATTTATTAGCAATGGGACCTTTAGCTAAGTTCCTTAATCAATTGGAGTTCCATTTTCTGATATATAAAGTGTCAGACCTAGCTCAGTGTTGTTCTGAGGACTGTAATAAAGGGGGCATTCAAGGTAACCATGAAGAGCAGGTACAGGAAAATCCTTTTATTACCCCACATTACCCAAATCAACATAAAGGACTCATGTAATCTTTGAACAAGTGATAACAATTCTCTCTCGCCAAAGAATCCCACTTTTTCTTCAGAGATTTATTCCCCTAGAAGTAAAACAAATTTAGGACTGCTCGAGATACCTTTTCCTCCCCTCACTTCATTCTGGTGAATCCCACATTAACTCAAAGATTCATATAGGCCCCTAAGGGCTTGGGTTCCTTCCAGAAAGGAAATTACTTTGGATTTGCTAGAGAGGCAAACCCCTTTGCATTGGACTTGATTTGCCCAAATAATAGTAATAGCTAGCTTGCTTTAATATAAATGCTTATTATGGGCCAGGCACTGTGTTAAGCACTTTATAAATAGCATTTCATTTGATAATAAAAATAACACAAGGTAGTAGCAAGGAGTTTGCCTGACAACAATTCCAGAACACATTATAAAATAGATGTTTAAGGAACATCTAGTCATGGAATCAGGGATCACAAAGAACCAGCATGATTTTAACAAGACTAGGTTATGGCAGACTAAATTTATTTCCTTTTTCTAGGTTAGGTTTTGTTATGCTGGTACATCAGGGCAGTCTACACATATAGTTTACCCTGAGGTTTAGCAAAACATTTGATAATTTGTCTCATGCAGTTCTTGTGAATAATATTGAAATACAGCTCAGACAACAATAAAATCAAAGAGATTCAGAATTCGTTGAATGAATGGCTACTACTCATTAATTATTAATGATTCTTTATCCACTGGGAAGGAAATCTTTAGTAGGGTACCTTAGGATCAATGCTTATTGGCCATATCCAACATTTTTATAAATGATTTGGATAAATGACTAGATGATATTTAGTTATCATATTTGTAGGTGGTACAGGAATGGCTATCATATTTACAGGGGGTACAGGGATGGTTATCATATTTGTAGGTAGTAAAGGGATAGTTTAGGAATTGTTGATTGTCATGATTCCAGAGACAACAAAAAATATTCATAAACTTTGTCCTCTAATGTTGTAGTATTCCTTCATGAGAAATATTTGCAAAACAAAAACAAAAAAACCACCATGAAAATGTCCATATTTTATAAACTGACATTGGGCTAGATCTCCAGACTTGGAGTCAAGAAAACCTGAATTCAAATCTAACCTCAGACATTTAACTGTGAAAACCTGGGCAAGTCATTTAATCCTGTTCATCTCAATTTCCAAATATGTAAAATGAATTGGAGATGGAAATGGAAAATTACTCCAATATCTTTGCCAAGAAAACCTCAAATAGATCATGAAGAGTTCGATATAATTGAAACTGAACAAAAAACAAACCAACATTGGTTAAAGAGGTAGAGCAATTCTTTGAAGGTTCAATAAGATCCTACAAATTTTATTAATACACAATTTCAAATTCTATGATTTCTTTCTTTCTTTTTCCAATTCACATATTTTTATTGGACAGGCAATACAGGGTCAAACAGAGGAATGAACTTCAATCTTGTTTAAGCATTGTGTAGACCCTAATCTTTTTTTTTGTCTTTACTTTGTTTCCATGTTGTACCTTCTTCCAAATTGGGTGTGATGAGAGAGAAATCATATCCTTAAAGAGAAGAGAAGTCTAAGAGGTAACAAGATCAGACAATAGACTATCTGTTTTTTTTTTCTAAATTAAAAGGAATAGTCCTTGTACTTTGTTCAAACTCCACAGCTCCTTATCTGGATACAGATGGCACTTTCCTTTGCAGACAGCCCAAAATTGTTCCTGATTGTTGCACTGATGGAATGAGCAAGTCCTTCAAGGTTGAACATCACCCTCATGTTGCTGTTAGGGTGTACAGTGTTTTTCTGGTTCTGCTCATCTCACTCAGCATCAGTTCATGCAAATCCCTCCAGGTTTCCCTGAAATCCCGTCCCTCCTGGTTTCTAATAGAACAATAGTGTTCCATGACATACATATGATTTCAAAAATTATTAATTGCCCTGTATGTTTTGCTAGGCTCTGAGAATACAAGCCTCTCGCTCTTTTGATCACTGCTTTGTCCTGGTCAAAGGGTTCAATGAAACATGCAGGATTACCTAAGAAAGAAAGATCAAAGTGGAGAGTTTTGACAAGGTAATCTGTTGGAAAAGGAAATAGTAAACACTCCAGTATCTTTGCCAAGAAAACCCCATGGACTGTACCAAAATGTTGAAAGAGATGACATTGGAAGATGAGCTCCTCAAGTCTGAATGTGTCCAATAATACTAATGAAGTGTGTGGGCCAAGACCAACAAGAAGTTTAGCTGTGGAAAGTTAAATGCTGTAAAGATCAACATTGCATAGGAACCTGGAATGTAAGATCTTGGAATCAAGGAAAGCTAGATGTGGTTATATAGGAGATAGAAAGATTAAAAATGGACATTATTGGATAGTAGTGACCTTAAATAGGCAAGAATGGGTGAATTTAATTCCAATGATCACTATATATACTACTTACTGCCTCTTTTTTCTATTTATAATTGTGTTCAATTGTCCTCTATCCTAAAAAAAGTACAGAAATGCATATTGAAACTCCCTTAACTTAAATGGACTACTTTCATATCTCTTCTCTACTATATACAGAGGAGAGAGTAAGGCTAGTGACTTTGCACAGGCCTCCTTCTCTTTAATTCAATTCACTTGCAAGTTGTGGCATCACCTTCCTGATGTCATGGTCCTCTTGAAGGACAAACAACAACTTTTATCAAAAGTAGTCTTTGCTGGCTGCTTTTACTTCCTTAATCATTTAACAATCCCTATTTTCCAGGTTTCTTAGGTCTTAAAAAATATTGTCTTTGAGATCACCAACAATCTTTTAGGTGTCTTCATCCTTATTGACTTTTGTTTTCTTTTAAAATACATTTTATGCTCCTTTTTTTCTTTTTTTCCCCATAGAATTTTCCTAATCCAATCCCATATACATTTATTATTATATTACAGGCACTGTGCTATATGTAGGGATACTGTTAATAAATATAAGCACAGTTCTTGCCTTCAGGGATCTAACAGGGGAGATAATATACAAAAGGAGTAAGGAAAAGGGGGAGAAGAATCCAGAAGGTACTGCTCAGGTATATCTTATTGTTCTGTGGAGCTGAAACCAGGCAGAGTAACAAATAAATATATTCAAGCAAAACAAATCAATCCAATAGCCATAACTGAAAATGTAGCCCTTACTCCACATCTATAGCCCACAACTTACTTCTCTGCCTAGAAGCAAGAGACATGATTTGCCATAAGTTCTCTGAAATTACAACTAATCACTACATTTATTAATATTCAGAAACCCTTCAGTGTTGTTTTCCTCTACATCATTATGGTCATCTGTAAGTTCTCTTCTCCTCAGTCTCCCTATCCTTTTTCTCTTTCTCTTCTCCATTTTCTTCCTCCTCCTCTTTTTCTGTTTCTTTCACTCAGTTCATACAAATTTTCCTAAGGTTCTCCAGACTCTTCATTTCTGACATTTCTTGTAATGCAGTATATTTTACTATGTCCATGTGCCACAATTATTCAGTCATCCTCAATTGATGAGTACCCATTCTTTCCTGTTCTCTGCTACTCTAAAGAGTAAGGTTACAAATAATCATCTGTGTGTGTGTGTGTGTGTGTGTGTGTGTGTGTGTGTGTGTGTGTTTGTATCTCTATCTCTATCTCTATGTCCAATTAAAGACAGAGGGAAAGTTCCTATATATCCTAGATAGAGAGATATATAGGAACTTTCCCTCTGTCTTTAATTCCTTGGTCTACATACATGCCTAGTAATATTATCTGTCAACCAACAATCATTTATTCATCACCTACTATGTGCTAAGTGCTTCTGTTAGGTACTAGGAATATAAAGATAAAAATGAAATGTCCCTTATAGGATAACAGATAAGAGTTGGAATAGAGATTCTAAAACCATCATATCTAAATGCCCTCACTTAAAGAAACTGAAGCACAGGGAGGTTAAAAAGAAAAGAGGAAAGAAATATGTAATTAAATAGAGCCTACTATGTGTTAAGTACTTTTCCAAATACTCTCTCATTACAACAATCCTGTGAGGCAGATGCTATTATTATCCCCATTTTTTAGTTAGGGAAACTGTGCCTAGGACCCCACAGCTAGGAGTTTCTAAAGTGGATTTGAACTCATATCTTAGAGCTTAAATAATATTCTAGGAGAGGATTTTGTGTGCAGTGAGATACAAATACAAAGTATAGAAAAGGAAAAAACAAAATAATTAAAGCAGATGGCAAGAAAAGCTGAAGGAGATGAAGAAAGACGTCAAAGCTAAAAGTGGCCCTTGGACTGAGATTTGAAATCCATTCCAAGAGCAGGGAGTCAGCTGCTGCAAAGATGTGGAGTCAGAAGAAGAATACTGATTAATGCTGATTATTGTTGATTATGAGGGAGACTAGGAAGTTCTTGACTAAACTATAGAGCATTTTAAAGTTACAAATGTTAAAGAAGCCTGGAAAGGAGGGCAGAGCCAAAATGGTGGAGAGAAGCCAGGAATTTCCTTAAGTTCTTCCAGGTTTCCCTTAAAAACAACATGACTAGAGCCTTTAGATGGATTCTGGGGCTACAGAACCCACAAAAGCACAGAGTGGAGCTTCTTCCAGCAAGGTCTGTCTCCAGTGGAATGGGAGTGTGCTCAGAGCAAGGAACTGAAACTAGTGCATAGACGGGAAAGGTAGGAACTAATTGAAAGTTCTCAGTTATAGCTGAGAACTCATCAGGCCAGATGGGAGGCCTCCAACACAGGCACCCCAGAACCTTTGTTTAGTCATCATGACTGGGATGAACGGCCCAGTCCAATGAACATTCTCAATCCAGAAAGTCTGGGAGTGGGCCCCTCCTCACACAACACAAGAAGCTTGGGACAGTGCCCAGGAATAAAACTCAGACTGAGTAAGAGAAGTTAGAGAAAAGTCAGGTAATAGTTATAGAAGGGTATCTTGGAGATGGACAAAACACCATCTCAGAAGAAGATGGAAGAAAAAGCACTCCATGTGATACTTCAGAGGAGAATATGAATTGGTCCAAGAATACTTTTTGGAAGAGCTCAAAAAGAATTTTTAAAAATAAGCAGAAAAATTGGGAAAAGAAATACAAGAGAAATTCAACATCTTGAAAAAGGAAGCAGAAAAACTGACTTAAAAAGTAAATTATTAAAAATAAAATTGGGAAAATGAAAAAAGAAAAGAATCTCTTCAAAAATACAATTGGGCAAGTAGAAAAAGATAACAGATAAAATTAACCAAATGGAAAAGAAGATGCAAAAGCTAACTGAAGAAAACAATTCCTTGAAGAATAGACTGGGCCAAGTGGAGGCTAATGACTCCATGAGACATCAAGAATCCGTCAAGCAGGGGCCACTAGGTGGCACAGTGTATAGAGCACTGGCCCTGGAGTCAGGAGTACCTGAGTTCAAATCCGACCTCAGACACTTAATAATTACCTAGCTGTGTGACCTTGGGCAAGTCACTTAACCACAATGTCTTGCAAAAAACAAACTAAAAAAAAATCAGTCAAGCATGACCAAAAAAAAAAAATGAAAAAATAGAAGAAAATATAAACTATCTCATAGGAAAAATAACTGACCTGGAAAATAGACCTAGGAGAGATAATTTAAGAATTATTGGACTACATAAAAACCATGAAAAAAAAATCCAAACCCAAAAACTCTGGACAACATCTTTCAAGAAATCATCAAGATGGGGCAGCTAGATGGCGCAGTGGATAGAACACCGGCCCTGGAGTCAGGAGTACCTGGGTTCAAATCTGATCTCAGACACTTGATAATTGCTATGTGGCCTTGGGCAAGCCACTTAACCCCATTTGCCTTGCAGAAATCTAAAACAAAACAAAACAAAGAAATCATCAAGGAAAACTGCCCTAATATTCTAGAACCAGAAGAAAAAAGTCATTGAAAGAATTCACTGATCATCTCCTAAAAGATATTCCAAAAGGAAAACTCCAAAAATTATTATAGCCAAATTCTAGGATTATCGGATCAAGGAGAAAATCCTGCAGAAAGCCAGAGAGAGGCAATTCAAATACCAAGAAGCCACAGTCAGGACCACACAGGACTTGGCAGCATCAATAGTAAAGGATCAAAGAACCTGGAATATGATGTTCCAGAGGGCAAAGGAGTTTGAATTACAAAATTGAGCTTACTCTTTTAGGAGAAAAGATTACAATACATTTAACAAAATAGATGATTTAAATTTTTCTGATGAAAAAAATCAGAACTGAACAGAAAATATGATCTTCAAACAGGAAACTCATGAAATACATAAAAATGTAAACAAGAGAAAGGAAAAAGAATGTTATTCAATAAGATTAAATTGCCTACATCGCTACATGGGAGGAAGATACCCATAACTACTGAAAACTGTATATTCCTTAGAAGGAGTTTACTTAGATTTAAGGTAAGGACGTAAGTTTACTTTTATGGAATGCTTTAAAAATAATTAAAATATTTTCAAAAAAAGGAACTGTACTGGGATGGGAGGAAGGGGGAGGCAGAATGGGGTAAATTACATCGCATTAAGAAGTGCAAAGGATTTATTACAGTAGAGGGGAAAAATGGAGAGGGTAAAATTCTTTTTACTTTCATTGAATTTGGCTCAAAGAGGGAAT
The DNA here is from genome assembly GCF_037893015.1 of Macrotis lagotis. Classification (NCBI taxonomy): domain Eukaryota; kingdom Metazoa; phylum Chordata; class Mammalia; order Peramelemorphia; family Peramelidae; genus Macrotis; species Macrotis lagotis. The sequence goes on along the minus strand of NC_133664.1, from coordinate 67,193,080 downwards.
GACATATACACTCATTTGGGTTTAGAAATTTATCTTAACTTTCAGGCATTAGGAGGGGGGAGGGGGGAGTGATAGATGGGAGGGAAGGATGGAGGGGTAAAGTAAAAGGGGAAAGGGGAAAGAAAAGGGAGGGAGATCCGATAGATGGGGAGCAGACTGAGGGAGGTTCAAGAAGCAAAACACTGGTGAGGAGAAATAGAGTAAAAGGGGAAAGAAAAGGACAAATGGAGGGGAGATAAGATGGAGAGTAATAAAGAGTTAGTAATTAAAACTCTTAATGTGAATAGGATGAACTAACTCTTCCATAAAATAGAAATAGCAAAGTGCATTAAAGACCAAAATACTATAATATGTTGTTTATAAGAAACATATTTGAAGTAAAGAGAGACACAGAAAAAAGGTAAGAGGTTAGTGCAGAAAGTATTATACTTCAGGTGAAGGGGAAAAAGTAGAAAACCTAATCTCACATAAAGCAAAAGCAAAACTATATCTCATTCAAAGGGATAAGGAAGGAAACCACATCTTCTGAAAAGGTACCATTGATAATGAAGTACTTTCAATATTAAACATATATGCATCAAATGCTATAGCATCCAGATTCTTAGAGAAGTTAAATGAGTTACAGAGACACAGGCAGCATAACTATACTGGTGGGGACCTCAACCTCATTCTCTCAAAATTAGACAAATCTAACCACCAAAAAACCCCCCCAAAACCAAACCAAAAACCAAGAGGTAAGTAAAAAAAAAATTTAATAGAATTTTAGAAAAGTTGGAAATGACTGGAGATAGAAAGAAATATACCATATTCTCAGCAGTACACAAAACTGATCTTTTATTATGGCATTAAAATATCATAAACAAATGCAGAAAGGCTGAAATATTATATGTATCATTTTCAGATCATGGTGCAATAAAAACCATGTGTAATAAAGGGTCATGAAAAGATAAACTAAAAATTAATTGGAAACTAAACTACCCCATTTTAAAGAATAAGTGCATAAAACAACAAATTATAGCAAAAATAAATAATTTTGCCCAAGACAATGACAATAATGAGATGACATACCAAAACTTATGGGATTCAGTCAAAACCATTATTTGAGAATATTTTATATCTCTAAATTTTTACATGAATAAAATAGACAAAAGAGAAACTCAATGAATTTGGCATTCAACTAAATAAGCTAAAAAAATCAAATAAAAAATCCCCAATTAAATATCAAATTAGAAATTCTGAAAATCAAAGACGAGATTAATAAAATTGAAGGTTAAAAAAAACTATTGAACTAATAAAACAAAACCAAGAGTTGGTTTTCTGAAAAAAAAAACAATAAAAAAGATAAACATTTGGTTAATGTGCTTAAAAAAAAAGAAAGAAGAAAACCAACCAAATTTCCAGTATCAAAAAATGAAAAAAGTGAATTAAACCACAAATAAGGATGAAATTAAATAGTTTGGAGCTATTTTGCCCAACTGTCTTCCAATAAATCTGACAATCTAAGTGAAATGGAGGAATATTTACAAAAAAAATTAAATTGTCCAGAATAACAGAAGAGGAAATTAAATACTTAAACCCATTTCAGAAAAAGATATTGAACAAGCCATCCATGAAATCATTAAGAAAAACACTCCAGGGTCAGATGGATTCACAAGTGAATTCTACCTGACATGTAAAGAACAATCAATTCCAATTCTATATAAACTAAATGAAAAAATAAGTGAAGGAATTCTGCCAAATTCCTTTTATGACATCAATATGGTACTGATACCTAAACTAGGAAGAGTCAAAACAGAGAAAGAAAATTATAGACCAATTTCCCTAATGAATATGATGCAAAAATCTTATATAAAATATTAGCAAATCAATTATAGCAAGTTATCACTTGCTACATAGGTAGGATTTATACCACAAATACAGGGTTGGTTCAATATTAGGAAAACTATCAGCATAATTGATCATAATAATAAGATAACTAATAGGAATCATACAAAGATACTGAAAAAGTCTTTGACCATTCCTAATAAAAACACTAGAGAGCATTGGAATAAATGGAGTTTTCCTTAAAATGATAGGTAAAATCTAAAATCATCAACAAGCATTATATGTAATGGGGATTTGTTAGAAGCATTTTCGATAATATCAGGGGTGAAACAAGGATGCCTGTTATCACCCCCATTATTCAATATTGTATTAGAAATCTTAGCTTTAGCTATAAGAGAAGAAAAAGGAATTGAAGAAATTAGAATAGGTAATGAAGAAACAAAACTCATTCTTTAAAGATGATATGATTGTATACTTAGAGAATTCTAGAAAATCAATTAAAAACTACTTGAAACAATGAAAAATTATCAAAGTTGCAAGATATAAAATAAATCCACATAAATCATCAGTATTTCAATATATTACCAATATATATTACCAATAAATTACCAGCAGCAAAAGATAGAAAGAGAAATTCCATTTAAAGCAACTGTAGATAACATAAACTACTTGGAAATTAACCTGCCAAGACAAACTCAGAAACTCTATGAAAACAATCACAAAATACTTCTCATACAAATAAAATCAGATCTAAATAATTGGACAAATGTCAATTACTCATGGGTAGGCTGAGCTGATATAATAAAAATGACATTTCTACTTAAATTAAATTACTTATTCAGTGCCATAACAATCAAACTACCAAAAAATTTATTTTATTGAACTAGGAAAAATAGTAGCAAAATTCAGGAGGAACAAAAGGTCAAGATTATCGAATTAAAGATAAAAATACAAAGGAAGATGTCTTATCCATACCAGATCTAAAGTTACATTACAAAGCAGCAGTCATCAAAACTGATTGATTCTGACTAAGAAATAAACTGGTGGATCAGTAGAATAGATTAGGTACAAAAGAAACAGTAGTAAATGACTATAGTAATTTACTGTTTGATAACCCCAAAGACTCCAGCTTCTGGGATAAGAACTCACTCTTTTTAGGTTTTTTTGCAAGGCAAATGGGGTTAAGTGGATTGCCCAAGGCCACACAGCTAGGTAATTATTAAGTGTCTGAGATTGGATTTGAACCCAGGTACTTCTGATTCCAGGGCTGGTGCTTTATGCACTGTGCCACCTAGCTGCCCAAGAACTCACTCTTTTAAAAAAAATGCTGGGAAAACTGGAAAAGAGCATGGCAGAAATTAGGCATAGACCAAGTTCACACCCTATATGAAGACAAGGTAGAAATGGGTACAGGATTTAGACATAAAAAGTGATATTGTAATCCAGGTTGGGGAACAAGGAATAGTTTGTCAGATCTATGGAAAGGGAAGAAGTTTATGAACATTATGAAATGAAAAATGGATAATTTTGATTATATTAAATTAAAAAATTTTGCACAAATAAAACCAATGCAAGGAAGATTAAAAGGAATGTAGTGATTTGGGAAATAAGTTTTACAATTAGTATTTCTAAAATATAGAGAAATGAGTCAAATTTATAAGAATACAAGTCATTCACTAACTGATAGATTGATAAAGGATATAATCAGGCAGTGATTTAGACTATTTTTTCAAGACTATAGACAGTTTTAACTTAAAACTATCTGTAGTCATATTATAGCTATCTACAATCATATAAAATGCTCTAAACCATTATGGATTAGAGAAATGCAAATTAAAACAACACACATCTCTCAGATTGGCCAATATTACAAAAAAAAAAGGAAAATAATACATTTTGGAGGGGATGTGAGAAAACTGGGACACTAATGCATTATTGGTAGAGTTGTGATCTGATTCAACTTTTCTGGAGAACAAATTGGAACTATGCTCTAAAGGCTATAAAAATGTGTATATCCCTTGATGCAGCAACACCATTATATCCCAAAGAGATCATGAAAAAGGATAAAAAAAACTCACAGGTACAAAAATATTCATAGTAGCCCCTTGGCAAAGAATAGGAAATTGAGGGGATACTCATCAATTGGGGAATGGCTGAACAAATTATAATATATGACTGTTATGGAGTATTATTGTTTTGTAAGAAATTATGAGGGGCAGGACTTCTGAAAAGCCTGGAAAGATATGTAAGAACTGATGCTTAGTGAAATGAGCAGAACATTGTAAATACATTAAGAACAGCATAGTGAGATTTTCAACTTCTACAATAATCAAAGACAATTCTAAAGGACTCCATATCCGGAGAAGGAACTATGGCATCTGACTGCAGACCAAAGCATGGTTTATGTTTTTCTCCTCTCATGCTTTCCCTCCCCTTTTTGTTCTGATTCTTCTTTCACATGTTTAAAATAGTTATACATATATTAGATTGCTCTCTGTCAGAGTGAGGGAAGAAAAATGTGAAACTCAAAATCTTACCAAAAATGATTGTTGAAAACTAGCTTTGCATGAAATTAAATTGGCCTGGAAAGATAGGTAGAAAACAGTGAAGGGTTTTAGAAGTCAGAGAGTTTCTATTTTATCTGAGATAAGAGGAAACCACTGGAAAGTTTTCTGTGGGCAAGTGACATGATCAGATCCAAACTTTAGAAATAATGCCAGATTAGTATTGATAGGTAAAAGGGCATATACAGTTTAATGACTTTTTCTTTAGAATTCTAACTTGGTTTCCCCAGTGATCCCCAGAACATTTGTGTGACCCTTCATGGATGATCATTTCTGGTTTTTGTCATCTTTTTGCTAATCTGATTTTCTGGCATTGGTGACCACATTGTCCTATTTGATACTCTTCAGGTTTTGCAAGGACTCCTGTGATGCCTTCTGCACAAAGGCCATCCAAATCTGTAAAGTTCTTAATAACCTTTCTTTCCCAAATTCCTGGATATGAATTTTGTATTTAATTTTCTGTCTCTTTTTTCTTCCTCTGTCCCACTTCAAATAAAATGTAAGCACTTTTAGCACAAAGCCTTTTCATTGGTGTCTTTACATATCAGTACCTAGCATAAAGTTGTGATTGTTGGTTGACCTATCATTACTGGGCCATGTGCCTATACTTGAGCAGAAATGCCTTCTACAACAATCTGAACTCTGCTTGAAGACCTCCACAAAAGAGCAATCCATTTCACTTTTAGATATCTAATAATTGTTATCAGCAAGTTTTTCATTAAACAGAACCCAAACCTGCCCCCTGGACAAGTGAACTTACCTTTTCCATTCTGGCACTACTCACATCAGACAACCTCCTATGGCCTCTCTGACTGCCTGGTTTCTTTTGTTTAAAGTGGTGTCACAATTGAATCTTTTCTTCTTCTAGATGGTACTTTTCTACCAAGACCCTTTATCTCTACCTTAGCCCCTTTTCAGCTTCCCTTAATGAATTAAAATTATTCACTGTTAGAATTTGACTTTAGGTCAGTTCATTTAGTTTTCAGGGGCATTAACAATCAAATTATAATCAACTGAGGTCAACCTTTGGGAGATCTAAATAATCTATTACTGGGTCTAAAATAACTATGTGATTGTTTCAATCTGATTATTGTGGCTGCATGAAGCATATATATATATATATACACACATATATATATATACTTTTTGGTATTTATATATACATATATATTTATATACCTTTTGGAAAGATAAAATGTTTAATGTGTTTAATGAAAGAGGAGGGCGATGGTGAAAATTCATTTTATAGACTTGAGTCTATTCAACCCTCTTGCCTCACCCAAATCTTCCCAGGTTGGAAAATTTACCTTTAGGGTCGAGTACTTACCAAGAAATCAAGTTTAAAGAAACCACGCCAGGTGTTCACATGGACTATATCCTGCCTAACCTGTGGTAGAGCCTTCTGAGTTGGAATTGATCTGATCAATCATAGTGGACACTGTAACTTGTGGCTAACATAGTGACATCATTTTGGTCTTCTTTGACAAGGAAAGAACCACACTTAAGTTTTTCCTTAGCATCCTAACTTTGTGATGAGGGGACCCAGGGGCAAGGCAATTGCTGATGGTGCCACAATGTAGGCTTTAATCAGAGGGAGGACATGGGGGGGCAAGGACCTACAGTTCTGTGGGCTCTGAAGTTGACATGGTAAGACCACAGCCTTCACTCATGTGAAGCCCCCGGTGCAGAAACGCCCCACTGCTTTAGCAGAAGTCACCCGTAGTGAACAGTTGGTCATAGCTTCTAGGTCAAGGCTATTCCTTCCCAGTGGGCCGAGGAGTGACAACCTGGCGACCCTGTACCACCATCTTCCTGCCCTGTTTAGTGACAGCAAAAAATCAATAAAAACCTGACACAAATTGCGGGGGGTGGGGGGGGGGGGGGGGAAATTAATTTAATCCAGCTCTGGTTTTAATTGGAGTTGTAAGGTTGGTGGCTAGATATGGATTCCTATCATCTTGTAACTGTGGAATTTCTGAAGAGGGGAAAATGGACTAGAGTTAAAAAAAAAGACTTGTTTTTTCCTGGCTCATGGCAAGATGAAAAGAAATGCAGGGTATTTTATGTGCAAGTAATGCTGTTTTATGACCTTTTATTTATTTGCAAGGCAATGGGGTTAAGCGGCCTGCCCAAGGCCACACAGCTAGGGAATTATGAAGTATCTGAGGTCGGATTGGAACTCAGGCTCTCCTGCACCACCTGGCCGCCCCTACGGCCTTTCTTTAAGCAAAATGAAGGGTTTACCAAGCCAGCGGCCGGGATGCGGCCGCTTGATTGACATGTCCCCCCAAGGGCTGTGGCGGCCGGATGACTGACAGCAGCCGCCCGCAGCGCGGCCGCGCGGTGCGGGAGGGACAAGTCAGGGGGCCGGGGGGTGGCCGCATGGCGCGGCGCGGGCCCGCAGTCCGCTCCCCCGGGCCCGTCCGTCTGGCATGGTGCCCGCGGCGACCGGGGCCGCTTATCAGTGCGGGCCCGCGCTCCGGGAGGCCGGGCCGGGCCGCGCTCGGGGAGGCCGGTCCCGGGGCCGCGCTCGGGGAGGGCCGGTCCGGGGCCGCGCTCCGGGAGGCCGGTCCGGGCCGCGCTCGGGGAGGCCGGTCCGGGCCGCGCTCGGGGAGGCCGGGCCGGGCCGCGCTCCGGGGGGCCGGGCCGCGCTCCGGGAGGCCGGTCCGGGCCGCGCTCGGGGAGGCCGGGCCGGGCCGCGCTCCGGGAGTCTCGCCCCTCCCCCGGCGCCCCCGCGGCGGGCGGGGTCTCCTAGCAGCGCGCGCCGCGGTGTTTCTCCCGCGACTTAGCAACCGCGGCCGCGGGCGGAGGAGGCGGAGCAGCGGCTGCCGGAGCTGGGGCGTGCAGGCCCCCGGGGACGGCGCGGGCGGACCCGCGGCTGCTGCGGCCCGGACCCCGGTGAGTCAGAGGGGGCGCCGGGGGGCCCGGGCCGGAGCCGGGGGGCTGGGGCTCCCCGCGCCGCCCGCCCCGCCCCCCGCGCCCCGGCCTGGGGCGGCGCAGGCGCCCCGAGGCCCGCCGAGCCAGGAGGCGGGGGCCGAGCCGCGCACGCGCGCTCAGACCTGACGCAAACCACCACCTTTTAGAATTCATCTTTAATTGTACTTTTAACTTTTTTAATTTTTGGAAGAGCAAAACAATCACCATCATTTCACTCACAGATTGCTGGTTTTAATTGCTTTTTTAAAGTTTAATTCTAATTTTTTTAAGCTAGAAGTCAGGTATTTCCTAGGTGATTGTTTTGCTTATGAAATCTCCCAGGAATTTTGGGAGAAGTGAACTCTTGATTTTTGCCCAGTTTTGGAGTTCTTCTGTGAGCTCTTGGTTCATTGTTACCCCCCCATTTTGCTTAGTGATAGTAATAGCGTTCAGGAGTCACAAAGGATACAATGTATCCTCGGGACAGATTTGAGGCACGTTCCTGTTAGGATCGTCCTCATTTTACAGATGAAGAAACCAAGGCAGACAGAACTTGAACACTTTGCCAGGGTCACGCAGCTAACAAGTCCCTGAAGCTAAACTTGGGGAGGTGTCTTTTTTTTTTATTCCTCTTGATTCTCAGGACCCTAAATTCGAACCCGAGTCTCCAGATTTAGTGCTCTATCCATTTTGCCATCTAGTGGTTTGAAGAAACAAATATTTGATGTTTGTCCTAGAAAGACCATGACATCAGGGGAGTGATGCCATGGCAGACACATGAATTGGATTTGAGGGGGGGGGGGGGGGGGTGGCGTTGTGCTGGGTCCAGTGGCCAGATAAGAGTCTGAGGCTGGATTTGAACTCCTGGCCTCCTGTCCTCAAGGCCATTGCTCTCTCCACTGTTTTAAATCAACACAGCAGATTGGTTAATCAGAACAGAATTTAGAAATTAATGTCCACAATTTTCTGCCCTATATTTAGAATTCTGATTCCTTTTTTTTAGTTAGTGTTTTTTTGCAAGGCAATGGGGTTAAGTGGCTTGCCCAGGGCCACACAGCTAGGTAATTATTAAGTGTCTGAGGCTGGATTTGAACTCAGGTCCTCCTGACTCCAGAGCTGGTGCTCTATTTACTTCGCCTCCTAGCCACCCCAAGAATTCTGATTCTTTTTTTTTTTTTTTAAGGTTTTAGGCAAACGGGGTTAAGCAGCTTGCCCAAGGCCACACAGCTAGGTAATTATTAAGTGTCTGAGACCGGATTTGAACCCAGGTACTCCTGACTCCAGGGCCGGTGCTTTATCCACTACACCACCTAGCCGCCCCTGATTCATTTCTAATACCTCTTTAAGGTTCCTTATTTTAAATTAGCTGTTTAACCAAAATGAAGCAGAGGATCATAAAGTTATCCTTTGAATGACAGATTTCCTTTACAACCATTCTGGATTATTCAGGTTTTTAAAGCTTTCATTTTTATTAGATTTTCCAAGTAGTCTCTTAAGTGAACTCTGTTTTATCATTTGAATAAGGACTACTCCTTGTGGAATAAAATGTTATATTTACTAGACAACTGGACCTGGAATCAGGAAGACCTGGGAACAGTCAAAGTCTCAGCCACTAGCTGGGCAAGTCACTTTAACCTCAGCCTCAGTTTTTCCCCTCAACTAAAATGGAGATAATAGCATTTATCTCTGGGTTATTGTGTTAATTAAAAGGGTAAGTAAGCTACCATATAAATGCTAGCTAGTAGTGGTAGTAGTAGTAGTAGAAGCAGCAGCTGCAGCAGCAGCAGTGTTAGCTTCCTTTAATAAATTACTTCTAAAATCACTGATTTTCAGGGAAATTAGAAGAAAAACAACTGGTCTGAACTTTATTTCCATTAAATCAAGTCAATGTCAGTCATCATTGCACCATTTTTTTTAATAGAAGTGCTAATAAGGAAGAGAATTCTTACAGAGTTAAAAGACTCTCTACAACAGCATAATTACTCAACCTACTATTTCATTTTGGATGTGATGACCCAATTCCTAATGAAGAGTCTCTACTTCTAATAGCTCCAATGAAGCAGCCGTCTTTAGATCTTTTCATTCAGTATTGAAGTTACACCTCTTAGGCTTGGCTTTAGGATCCAGGGGAAAGGAATAAGAAAATTATTAATTTTAGAGTGGCATGAAATTAGAGGCATTGTGGTCTAGTGGATAGAGAGCTGACCTTGGAGCCAAGAAGACCAGAGGTTCAAGTTTCATCTCTGACCCTGGGCAGATCACTTAACTACTTAGGGTTCTAGGTAAGTATTTAAGAGGTCCATGACAACCCCCATTTATGGGTGTCATGAACTCTTGACAGTTTGGTGAAGCTGATGGACTTGTCCATTTACTACATTCATGATTGAAGAAAATAACTAACTTTTAGTTAAAGGCTAGTGAAAACAAAGATTTGTTTTTAATCATTTGAGTTTGCAGACCCTTTGGAATCTATCCCTAAACTTCAGTTTACTCTTTATTATAAGACTCAAAGTTACAATTGAGTTGCTGATCTGTATTGGTGGAGTGCATTGCCACACTGTAAATTCCCTCATCCTAATGAAATCATAGATCTATAACCCTTCCTGATGCAGAAAAAAATTAGAAAGTGTTTCACATGTTAGTCAGTGGTTATCTATGCCATAGCTGCTTTGTTTCCCACCTTGTCTTTATAGAATTTCAAACTTAGAAGGGACCTTAGCAAATTTTTTATTGCCTTCCTCAAAGAGTGGTAAAAAGAACCTTCATTCACAAATGAATTGTTGTTTATTATTAAGTCTTGTTGAGAAACAGAATGGGGGGGGGCAGCTAGGTGGTGCAGTGGATAAAGCACCGGCCCTGGAGTCAGGAGTACCTGGGTGCAAATCCAGTCTCAAGACACTTAATAATTACCTAGCCGTGTGGCCTTGGGCAAGCCACTTAGCCCCATTGCCTTGGAAAAACCTAAAAGAAAAAAAAAAAAGAGAGAAACAGAATGGAAGACTGGGCTAGTGGTGAGGATAGTGGGTTGTTTTTCTTCTTTCTTTGTAAATTAAATAAAGGAATCCTGTAGGCAGACAGGCCCTCATAACATACTCTTTCTAATTCTTTGTTGTAGTTTATTGTTAAGGTTCAAGTCTTCCCATCACCTGATTGCATGGGGGTGGCCTTAACCAAAGCAGCTCAATGGACAGCTGCTGGATTTGGAGCTGGTACCTTGGAGTTTACCCCTTTAAATGAAGCCCTTCTAAAGGACATTGTCAGCTTTGTGGAGTCCTTCAGTGTTCAGCATTCAGAAGAGGCAGAATTTGTTTTCAAAGAGCCACTTCAATGGAAAACAACCTTGGAGCCTTCACAGTTTGGATCAGGATACATTGTCAAGTAAGCCCATAACTTCATTTAGTGAGTAATATCTTTGGTTTGGGAGCAATATCCTAATCCTTACCCTTATGTAAATTTGACTAATTTTTCCTTAATTGATATTGAAACCACCTTTGAGATGTGGTTGACTCAGTGGACTAAAGGTTCAGACCATTTCTATGACTACAAATTGGGAATTGGGGGTGGGGGAGAGGGTTCTGAGACTTGGCCATTAGATTATATTGTAACAGATAATCCAGGGCAGGGATCATCCCTCAATTAAATCAGCTGAAGATGTCCTCAACACCTTTCCTGGGCTGAATGTCTTTCTGCTTCTTTGTTTAAGTAAATCTCTTTTTTTAAGCTGTTGAATGACCTACAGATATTTCATTTTGCTCCAGTCTCAAATCTAAACCACCAGGGGATCAGGCTCAGCCCAGAACAAGAATATATGCCAGTATTGTGCTGCCTTTAGGTATAACCCCCTTCAAAACATTAACTTGAAAATGATGCAGGACTAATAATTAAACATAGTGAGATTGTGACAGCCCTTTGTATCTTTTTTGTTTGTTCTTAAATCCTAATGCAAATGATGAGAGAGTAAGTTGATAAAAAAATGAAATATTCAATTTAATAAACATTTATTATTTAATTTTCTCTGTTCCATTTTCTACAAAACAAGTCTACCCCCTTTAATAAACACATTTTAAAAATTATAAATTCAATTTTTATCAACAAAACAAAAATCAAAATTATCATATAAAACAAGAGACAAAATCTAAATCATAAGATCTGGAGAATAGACTTGTGATTTTATTCCTTTACGGAGCTCATGGATGAGGAAATTTCTTTTACCTTACCAATGCAAAGAGGTGCAAGACATTAAAATATAATTGGGAAATATTTAGTAAAATAAAAATTAATTTAACATAGATAATACTACATTTTAAAACTAAGTCAATATAAAGCTTGCAGGGATCCTTATGTACTGATTACTAATCCTTATTTCTATTTGAATTTGACATCACTGACCCAGAGCAATGAGAGAGGATACATGACTTGCCCAGAGTCTTACAGCCATTATGTGTCAGAAACAGGACTTAAACTCAAAATCTTTCTAGCTCCAGAGTGATCTCTCAATCCACTATATTATGCTGATCCAGTAGGAGGAGAAATAACATGTATATTAATAAGCAAAAAAAAAATCATTTTGTAGTGAACAATTTGTGAGAATTTGAGATACTTTTTATTCTACCAGGTTCTGAATATTTTTGTAGGATCTAAATTGAAATATACATACATCATGCACATACAAATATACATGTTATATTTGTATCAATATCATATATACATATATTTTGATAAATTTATGCACAACTGCCCTTAGATACTTAACAGAGATCAAACTCTCTTGATGTCCATGATCAAAAAAAATTTGTAGAAGTTACAGTTTTCTCCTTGAGATAAATCAATTGAGAAATTAGGATTTGGAAAATACCTAAAGAGAATACTCTTCTCAGGAAAGTGAAACTTTGGGGAAAGAATTGACTTCTTGTCCATTTGGGATTCTCTGCATGTTTTTTATTTACTAGGAAAAGTGAATAAAAGACAAAAATGTTGCATTTAATAAATTAAGTATTTTGTTTATATTTAGTTTTATTTTTTTAAAAAAATCTCATCCCTCTCGTTAGTTTACATTTCTGAAGTTATATTTTGAGAAATCTACCCTCAAAACAAGTTAATAAAGAAGCCCATTTGCTATCCACCATCTTTGCAAATCAAGCTTTATCATACCTTCCTAGCAGTAGATACTTTGTCCATAAAGATAGAGCTATCCAGAATTGTCTAACCATTAATTGATGTGCTTTGAAAAATCTTCAAAGAAAAAAAAAAGACCACATAATGAATGATTTCGTAGTATTGCCCTTTTTCTCAAATATGTAAGACACTTAGACAAAAGAGAAACAAAGCTTTCTCCTTCCTTGTACTTATCTGACTCATTGTAGCTATACATAGATAAAAAAGGGAGATTTATCATCCTAGTGTTGTTCATATATTCTTGTTGATGAGCACTAGTAAATTCTTAGGCTTAACTGCTTAATAGGGAGGGGAGGGTCTCCAAGGTAAGTATTCATATTTTCTTTGTGCCATAAATAATCTTGAGAAGTTGCTTGTTCAAATGTGTTAAAACTTCGTTCTTTTAAGAAAGCTTTATTAGTAAAATTACTTTAACATTAATGCTTCATTTGTTGTTTTTTCCTTCCCAGTGAAATAACAGCCCAATCAGAAGAAAATTCGAAAGATGGGCAGCCCCTACTGTTTTTGTCTGGAACTGATATTAAAGTCAGGAGCTTTGGTCAATTGTCCCACTTGTTAGGTCTTGCCAGGAATAAAAAGATGAAGGAAACACAAGCATGCCTTGAAGGTGGTATCCATAATTAGATTTCTAATTAACCTCCTGCTTGGTCTCTCTCTTCAACAGTCTATTCCTGCACACAGTTGCTAAATGGGTGTTATTCTAAGGACAGCTCATACCACTATGCTTTCCTTTCCCCACAACCTGGTTGGCTCCCTATTTCCTCTGGAATAAGAGTTTGTAATAATAGTTACCATAGGGAGAAGGAAGAAGAGGACAGCTATAACAGTAGCTCTAGCAGTTAGAATTTAGATAGTGCTCTACATTTTGCAAAATACTTTTTATATGTTATCTCACTTGATAAAACATCAGTTCCTATGTTTGCCATTTAGAAACCTTTATTATCCACTTCCTGACTCCAGGTCTAGCTACTACCACTTATCTGCTGCAAGTCTGGCCTCAGATGCTTTACTGGTTGTATGACCCTGGACAAGTCACTTAACCCTGTTTGTCTCAATTTCCCCATCTTCAAAATGAGCTGGAAAAGGAAATGGCAAACCACTCCTGTATTTCTGCCAAGAATACCCTAAAAAGGGACACGAACAGTCAGACGTGACTGAAAAGTGACTGAACAATAAGTCAATATGCAGTCCAGGTTCTTTTTCTCTTAGAGTTTGACACCAGAGGATTAGATGATTTTGTAGTTTCTGGCTGTATATCTGTGCCTCTTTGAACTGAATGTCCAGACTATTTCCTGAGTAGAAATTTTAATGTTTAGCTTTACATTAAGAGCTAAACAGAAGGATATTGTTCTTGTGTTTTGGCAGCTAATAGAGACCCTATAGTGAAAATTTTGGGAGCAGGATATGGTACATTGGAAGAAGAGGATTTTTCTGCAGCACATTTCCTAAATAAAATTAAAGAAGATGGTAATCGTGAAAGTAATATTAAAATGAGAATCTCGCTTCTGCTGCAGAAATTGGACATGTACCTGCTCAATAATATTCTAAAACATATGTCTTCGTAAGTAGATTTGGTCGGGGGTGGGGGATGGGTGAGAAAAATCTTTGTAAAGAAAATTTAGACTCACCAAAACCAGTTTTTTTCAAGTGGTTAAAAAAATGGGAACTATAACATAGAAGTGTTAGAATTTTACAAAAGAGAAAGTTGAGACTTTTTTTAACTTAAATATTTAAATAAAATGAAATTAAATTTATATGATTTTTTAAAAATGATTTCACATTATTGAATAAGAT